>NC_142503.1:63846041-64163750 GCF_057876585.1 Rhinolophus sinicus | reverse complement strand
CAAGTGAGAGGGAGGGAGAAAATTAACCTTACAATCCAAGCTGCATTGAAATTATAAAGCACAGTATTAATCAGACAAATTTTCTATTAAAACACAGGCTATGAACATACATGTGAACTGCTGGTTATAAATATTAATTCACATCAGCATCTTCCACCCAGTGCGTTTGGAGGTAGTGCTATTACAAAATGCGCATGAAAATCAGCCAAAGGTGCATGGGGGCTGGGCAGGCGTGAGTACAACTTTACCAAAGAGAAGAACATTTTGATGTTTCCCAACCCTGTGATTTGCTCTCTCAGTCATTTCAATTAGCTACTGGAAGCTACAACTAACCACTTTAAAGTGACTTTATTAGAATATTTCGGTATTTTTACAGTGTCTTCCTTTTTGGTACCTTGTTGATTTTGATCCCAGATACTGAATCCATTAACAAATTAATAGGCCTCTCTATAAATAGAGAATCCCTGTGCTCTACCTTTATTGTTTACACATATACACATGCAAACACCTAACTTAGGGTCCCAAGAGCTATGCATTTTTCATAAATCTTCTTCCTAACTGAAACTAGCTACTATCTGAACTCCTTATTCAAGTATTTGGCTTTATACCTGCTATTTGTTTTCATTTAAATTTTAAAAGTCCTGAAAGTTTACTTACAGACTCACGTCTCTCATCATTCAACCCATAGCCAGTGGTTTCCAGGGGTCTGTGTATTTGTCAGGTGCAGTTTGGATTTATTCTCAGACACTGGAAAATGATGTTAATATTCCTAAATTACAGAATTAATAATAATAGCTAAACTTTACCATGTGTCAGGCCCTGGCCTACACACTTAACTTGTACTAACTTATTTGGACATCACAACAATCCACCGCTGTAGGTGCCATTACTATAACGATGAGAAATAAAGTCACACAGCCATCCTGCATCCACAACCCTGTCTCTGCCATCTACTTGACCAATTACACTTATGCCATGTTAAACAATGAGGAACAAAGACTGCCAAATAGCAATTTGAAACAAAGATGAATTCATTGGATTGCCTGGCAAGGGAAGTTTACGTTACTCAGGTACAAGCAGTTCTCCCAAGCAGCACCTGAAAGGATTAAGTTGAAAGCCAAAAGAGGAGAAAGGCAATATTCGGAGTCCAGGCCCTGCATTGTGGATTGTTTCTATTCCTTCTTTGCAAAAGGTCACTTGCAGGTTTTACTTTTACATCATTGATACAGAGAAGCCTGGTTTCTGAAAAAGTCTAGGATTAGTTGTGAAAAATTCCCAGTGGGCCTAGGGTCATCCAGCAAACATGCTGGATGCATAGGCTGACAGTGTAGCAAGAGTTCTATTTCACACCCAGCAAGTACCACGTGGCAATACAACATCTGCATATTGTGGTGGGACCAGAGTCTGGCTGGAGTCAAATGGATGTGAATCAGGTGCTTCATCATTTCTCTGTTCTCTGAGGGCATAAGCACACTCACTACAGAAACGACCATAGGAGATGAGCTCCAGTGATTTCTAACTTACTCACAAACCTTATATTTGGAAACTATTCCACACATAGTGCTTCCGAGACTTATATGGGAGGCATAAAAAAACTGAGAAGAAATATTTTCTTGTGTAGACAAGAATTCTGTAAACTTGGAAATCAGACATGGCCATACCACTACCCAAGAAAAAGGAGTAACAGAATAAAACAAAAACATGATAGCTCTTTTAGACTATCTTAGCCTAGTCCATTGTTGGCTCTTCTTTCTTTTTTTAAATTTTTTTTAATTGGGGAATATTTGGGAACTGTGGGTTTCTCCAGGACCCATCAGCTCCAAGTTGTTGTCCTTCAGTCTAGTTGTGGAGGGCACAGCTCAGCTCCAAGTCCAGTTTTCATTTTCAATCTTAGTTGCAGGGGGTGCAGCCCTCCATTCCATGTGGGAATTGAACCGGCATCCCTGTTGTTCAGAGCTTGCGCTCTAATGAACTGAGCCATCCGGCCACCCCAATTGTTGTTCTGTCACTAGCAAAGGACACCTTACTAATATTTCAGGTTACCTTCCTGCTTAGTTAACAGCAGGACATGAAAAGAGTGTAAGAAAGACACCACCAGCTGATATAGCTGCTGAAAAATACCATCCCAATAACCATGTCTCACATCAAACATCTAGGTTGGATGAGGGAAATGCAGGCATTCCTCCTTTCTCCCCCCCACCAGCAGAATGCCACAGCAGCAGCAAATCCATGACACACAAGCACAAGTACATCTCTTTGGATGTGGAGAAAAACCTTACTGACAATAAAAATGAGACATTGCTTATAGGTAGTTTCTTTCCCTAACCCCAAATTTTTCCACTCAGATTATTCTTTTGTGTAAAGCAGTGGTTCCCCACATTTCCCCTTTCAACAAATAACATTCCTGGAAAGAGCAAGCATCCAGTACCATAGTAACTCCCTGCTCAAAACTTTCTGACTGATACCAACCCTTTGTCAAATGCCCATTTCAGTGAGAAAGGAACCTATTTAACAAGAAAGCTGCTTAAACATGTAAAAAGGAACTAACCTCCAGCCTGTGCGTTATTAAAAACTTTCAAAGAGAAGGTGAGTAATTATTCACACTAAAAAATATCCTCTAATCCTATGACTCGTGTGATTTTAGAACTGACATTGGAAGACATAAAAATAATTCAAAACAACACAATACCCAATTACCAAACACTACCTAACGTAGTGGAGCAATGGAAAAATATCAGTTAGGGCCTAACAGGGTGGTTAAAGAGCCATTATGAAATCTGAACTTGGGCCAACAACCTAGTGTGCCTGTCTCTAAAAACCAGTTAGCCATGATGTAAAATGAGAACCAAATAACTAAGACACTTTCCCTCCAAACCCACAGGACTGCAATAGTGTGAATACAACCAGAAGAGCTAAGCAGATATCATCAGGAGAGATGTGATTCACCCAGCACCCAAGAGTTCAGAATTTATCTCTGCTCAGTTTTTCTCACAGGATTCTTGGTTCACCTGCTACTATACATTTTTTAGCCACTTAATTAGCATGGATTCACTATTCCAGTTGTTTCACAGGAAACAAAAATAGCAAAGGCCAAGCCTCTGTACTCTGAGAATTTATCTAGATACAAAAGGCTGCTTTCATAAAAAAAACAATAATTTGCAAAGAATTATAAAACAACATAACAACAACCATAAAGTAATATCTTAAAATTAAATGCACAAGAGCTAAAGATTTACATTAAAAAGTAAATAAATGGGGATATGTTTAATCAGAAAAGACCTACTGAAGGGAGATAGTTTTCTGACATTTTAAAGGGATTTATAGATATGAATTTCCAGTGAGAAGAGTGGAAGGTACTGTGAGAGGCAAAGATGTTGTGTTGTTTCTACTGGAAAAAACTTTGGTGTGGAGAAATGAAAGGATCTAACCAAAACAGAAAACGTAGCAAGTCCTGTGGAGGGAGATGCTGTAATGAAGAATCTGCAATCTGATTAGAGTTTTGCATGTTGGGTAGTTTTACCTCTGAAATAACATAGTTCCTCTTAAAAACAAAAACCTATTTTTAAATTTTGTATAAAACTTTATATATTTTATAGCATTTGTTTTCCCACTAATGATAAAAATAACAACTATTTATGGTAGAAAATTTGAAAAATACAGTAAAGTACAAAGAAGAGGTTTAAAATCTTTCATAACATGATTATTTAGACTTAACTACTATTAATATTTATCACCTTTTAATCATAGTAGTTTCTGTGTGTATGTGTGTATCCATCATGTACATGATATGCCTTACATACGAAATTGGATATCTTACTGCACACAAAGCTTTTCATATTTTTTCCACTTTTAATATTTTTAAACTAACATCTGCCTTATGTGACATTACCTACAGAAGTTTTTCTGTTATTCTGAATTCATTAATGCTTTTTTTGTTTCATTTCCCATTTTGTTTGGTAAGTAGGAGCAATGGCAAACATAAGCCCCAGTTATATTGTCTGGAAAAATAATCTGTAGTTGAGTGTATCTCTTAGCTTGATATTAATATGTTTTGGTTTCCTAGATTAAACTATTCAGAGATAACTACATTAATAAAGATTTGATACATCATGATTCTGTGAGCAATAAGGAACTAATCCCTTATTACTTGTTTCAAATTTCTTCTGGGATTTTAGAGTGTTCCTGTTTCATTTGGGAATTAGATATCTTGTCTTCAAATTAACAAGGAGATGCCTTTCTTTCCATTGTCAATGTCATTATCAAATCTCATTTATGAAAGAACCGGGGCACATCAAAGATATAAAGTCCTCATTGAGCTCAAAATGTTGCATCATATTACTCTTCTATTGTTCCCTAAATAGTGTGACGTGGACCAAAGTCCAGTATGCCCCCTTCCAAAATCAGTTTATCCTATTCACACACAAAAAGAGTAGTTTATTTTTACTACTGTGTCTCCATGGGGGGACATACAATTCAAAAGAGAGATTTAAAAAGCACTACTTTGTTAAATAAAGCTATTCAAGATGATAATTCTTTCTTTCTGAAAAAAAAACTTATGTCCATTATGCATTTGAGTCTCTTACTGGAAATGTCTATCGACAGTTTGCCTGCTTCAGTATTCACCATAGTAATAGACACAGGGAAATATCTTTTCACTTTGCAGTGAATGTTCCATAAATAGAGAAATATAACATGGGAGAATGTATTCCTATTAACTGAAGAAGATTTGCTCTGGAGATGTTCATGTTCCCAGCAGCCTTGGCAAGGAGCAAATATTTTATACCTTAATCTCATCTATTTCTGAAAATTTAGCAATGTGAAGGAGATGGGGCATTTCAATACAGGATGAAAATAAGTCCAGGAAAGAAGGCATCTATGCGGGCCACTGTATAGAAGTGTGTATCTTCCTCTACTGTGTAGAGCAGGATGACCCTTCCAAAACCTGGTGGCAAGAAGTGTTCAGTGAGAAGCTGGTAATCTTGACTGATGACTTAGCTTATTTAAATGGGAAAATGTGTAGAACACATTGCTTAGGCTTGGCCACTTGCAAAAATATCACAAGATAAAATATTTTCAGCACCCAACAAAAATGCTTGCACACTACTCCATTAGACACAGCAAAGGTAAATGTTCAGAGACCGGCAATTTCCTTTTGTGCATGACAGCATGTGTTCTTCTCTGCAGATAGGGAAAAACAAGTCAGGTTTTTCTCAACTTTCTGGGCATTACCATGAGAACAAATTTCAGCTGGACTTAATGCCAGCAAACAAAAGCGGTCATTTAAAAACTCATTGCAATAGGGTTCACAGAACTCCAAGAGAAAATTTCAAGATAATCCCTGATGAGCTATGTCGAGGAAGCATACTGCTGAATTTAAAACTAGAACCAGAGGTCAGTTTTCTTCTCCATATTTTCTTTCTTGTGTCTCTTCACGCCACTAAGTGAGTGAGTGTACAAAGGCACTAGATACAGAAATGCAAACAAAACAAAACAAAAATACCCCACAAAAACAGTAGGAAAGACTCAACCCAAGTCAATGCATGGATATAGAGCAAGAATTCCCCAATTAAAAAAAAAAAATTGTAGCCAGTTGAAATTTTACAGAATACATTATGAAGCCTGACCCATCACGAGCTGCCTCAGTAAAATGAGTATTTTAATAGAATAAAACTTAAAATAAAAAATAATCTGGCATTTACCTAGATTATAAATAAGTACATGATATTGATGCCCATGCTTAAGAAACATACATCTTCTAAATACTATTTAGCATAGACAAAATTAATGCTTCTGGAGTTTTCTGAAAAAAGAAGAAACTGGATGAAACCCCTGAAGAGTAATGGATCCATAGCACAAGGGAATCTAGAGAACTGGGCCTGCCCACTTGAGGGAAATGGGAATCTAGGGTCTAAATATTCAAGAACTAAGAGCTACAGATTCTGTCTCACCCCACAATCACCTTCCCTCAGGGCTACTTGTTTCCTATATCCTGGGGAACATCATTTATATTATATTCCCCATAATGGTGGCCACTGGAACTGTGCAACTAGACAGAGATATCTCCCACCCAAAGAAAAATGTCAGGAAGGGTCGGCTACTATTTGCCTCCCTCCATGCATACTCCAATCTTACATTCAAGCATACGTTTAACAACCATTTGTGCAGAATTGTGTCAGTCAAGACTCTGTTGAAGGTGTTAGAAAACCCAGCTCAAACTGGCAAAGTCAAAAAAAGGAATTTATTGTCTCATGCAACTGAATACTCCATGTGTGTACCGGCTTCAGGCAAATAGCTGGTGACGCCAGAATCCTGCATGTGATTCCCCCCACGTTGGCTCCACCTCCTCTGTGCTTTGTAAATTGTTTAGCTCTATACAAACTAAAAGTTAATAATGACCATTTTCTTTTACCCTTATTATTAATTCCACACTCAACATAATCATCTGTGAGAACATTAACCTATTAGTCAATAAATGAGTAAGTACCTTGAGGAATAAAAGCGGCTACACCTTTAAATGACACTGGCAATTCATTCTGAATTGGAATCATTGGGGTGGACCTTGGGCCCCTGCATTTCTAACAGCTCTCTAGGTGATACTTACATGGAAGACACACTGGCAGGCACACTCAACATACAGTACTGAGAACTAATTTGTCTAAATTTGTGAAATATTTAAAGGAATTCAGTAGTTACTGTGCTATTAAAATGTATCTAAATTATACTGTTATCAAACTTTTCATTTGAGGGTGCTAAGAATGGACGTTTCAGGTTTTCCAAAATACCTAGGACCCACAGAAGTTTCTAAGTTTTACTTAAATTTCATTCTCGAAGCCTATAAGATAAGTTTTATTCACATATCATTTCAGGGCAAAAGTTGGATGGAACTTGAAACCCATTTTAATTATCACACATGTGTTGGGGTAATACTTTTAAAATAATAATATATGGATTTGTCCCAGTGTTTTCTTGTTCCCTTACTCTCATTCAAGGAGGATGTCTAAGAGAAGGGGTGAAACAAGACAAAAAGCAGAAAAGTCTGAAAATCTTTCTGGCTTTGGTTTTCAAATTAACTTAAATAGAAAGTATCTGGGGTAGAGACAAAAATATTTGAAAGAAACAGGGGTATTCTATATCTGTCTCCTCTACCTACCACTCCCACCAGCCATACATAAACACTAGAAACAGGTCCCCCAGCTGGTGATAATATAGCAATTCTGGAAGATATTATAAGGGAAACCCTATGGCATGCCTCCCGGAGAGAAGGTATAACTGTGGTGGACCTAACTAGACGAGGCTATGAAAAGTCCAGAATCTCCAATACTTACTTTGCCCCACACACAAAAAAGGGATGGTGGTGCAAAAATATTCCTGAGTCCCACCCACTTCACCAAGACTGGCACAGAAGTAAGAGAAAGAAAATAAGGGGCTAAGAGAGCTATATGGACACAAACAAGAGAACTTTGTATTGCCTTGCCTTAGCTGACTAAAGCTCTTGATCATCTGACATGTGCTTTCTTCTTGGGGGTGGAAATGAACTTGACAAAGATAGATTGTTATTTGGAGAGTGCAGGACCACAAAACTTGAGCTATCCCATTCCCAAAATTTAATTTGTACATTTTACAAAGCGGGAGGGAAGCAATGGGTTAATGACAAAGCCTTTGTATCTATTCATAAAAAAAATTATACATTTGTGTATTAGTTAGCTATAACAACATAACAAATTATCCCAAAAATTATGTTTTAAATTATAATGTTTATTATTTCACACAGTTTCTGTGGGTCAAGGATTTGGAAGTGGGTTAGCTACATCTGTTTGGCTCAGGCTCTCTCATGAATCAAAATGTCAGCTGAGACCTCATTCATCTGACAGCATGACTGAGTCTGGAAGATTCACTTCCAAGATGGCTCACTCACATGACTAGTAGGTTCACCATGGCTCTAGGCAGGAGGCCTCAATTCCTCTCCTCCTTAGAGTTGCTTGAGGATCCTTATAAAATGGTGGCTGGCTTCCCCCAGAAGAGAGGTTCAAGAGAAGCCAAGGCAGAAGCCATATGTCTTTTATGACCAAGTTTTGGAAATTGTACACCGTCATTTCCTCTGAGATTCTATTGGTTACACAAGTCAAGCCTACTGATTGTGGGAAGGCATCATACAAGATCAAGAAGACCAGGACGCATGGCTCATTAGGCATCGTCTTGGAGGCTACCACAACTTACTACTTTGTAATATTTCCATGAGAGAATAAAGGATGCTTGCCCCAAGTAAGAAAAGAAACATTCTAATTAAATGTCATCCCTATCAATCATCTCAGATATAAAAGAGGAAAGCAGTTCACCTCACTCTCAAAAGGGAGCAGTGAGTAGATTGTGTTCTCTGAATTTGACTCTGGATGAACTTCTTTTTGTCTGTTTCCCAAAGACAAGGCATCAGGTGGATACGGGAAACTTCATCTTGGTTGCTTAGACCAAAGAAACAAAAATGAAACCTTATCAGTAAAGCACTGAGAAACCAGTGTGGATAATATCTGATTTTTATTTCATTTTATTTTGGATGGAGAATAAAAGGGGCATTGCTACAAAAAGTCTTCTGATTAATGTCTGTTTCTTAAAATACTGAACCTTTCACTCAATGCTTTATAAAAATAGTTAATTAACTTAGGACTTAGCAAAGAGAATGGAGTTTTTCCCTGATCTTTGTCCAAAAATTCCCAGCAGCGACTAGTGTGTACCAATGAGTAAGGGAGAATCTGCAAACCTCCCATCCCTGTATGCTGGCATTAGATAAGCCTCCAAAACCTGTAGATAACCCTGGAAAGGTGGGTAGAACCACAAACAGCACAAGGAAGGCCTAAGCTAAAATTAAGATGCAGAAAAACAATGTAGGTTTTGTTTTTTTCACATATGTCCAAAATACCCACTGCCCAAGTAGTCTGATAAAAATCAAACTAGGGCTTGAAGTAGAAGACAAAAATATCATTAATTCTGTCTACATAAAACAAAACAGTTAGATAACTTAATCCATTTGTTCACTCTATTTAGTCAACTCAATTCGAAAAAAATCTTCAAAGAAGGTTTTAAATAAAATTACATAGCAATCTTGCCTCTATTAAGGACAGCAATAATAATAAAATAAATCATTTGTATGCCTACCACTACACTAGGCACATTTCTTTCATCTCATTTGTCTCCCAGCAAAACTGAGAACTGTGCATTATTACTTCTAATTTTCAGCTGAGAAATCTGAGAGTCAGAAGAAATAAATAACTTATCCAAGGATACTTGGTAAAGCCAGGGTTGAAATTCCTGACTCCAAAACCTGTGTTCACTCCTTTAAGCTCATTGTCTCCAACAAAGTGGTCTTGTTTTTTTTAACACAAGGCAAATTTCAACTACTCTGAGGAAAATGTTTACAAGCGAAACATCATAAAAACAACAAATGTACAAAAGAGGGAAAAAACACATTAGCTATCATTACCAATTCTAACAAGTATCCACTATGCCCAAAGTACTCTAAGATTTTTAAAAATCATGTAGTTCCAACATTGAGCAACGTGGCATTGCAGCAGAACAAGATGGAACATGACACCCGAAATGAAAAATTCTTTACCACACATGAACTTTGCAGTCCAAGATGTTGACTGCAAAACTACTCAGAACAGATATAAAGGAAAAGATCTGCTCATTAACCAGCTCACATAAGAGAAAACCTCACAGGCCTTTTTTTTATATAATGTATTCCTTATCTACATTTTACAATGTACAACTTCTCATTCTCATCTAGTTGCAACTTCAGAAAAATGACTTCACTTTGAGAACTTTGAAACTTGGTTAGCCCAAGGGTCTCTTTATCCATGTTTTAAACAGAAAAATTGAGACATAAAAATTCACTCTTCCCAAGTCATACAAATGGAATCAGCCAAAGAATTTTGCCCTATAACTTCAAGTACAGTACTTTATTTGTCCTTGTAACAGAGTCCTATATGCCCAAAGTTTCTCAATCTTTTGGAAAATGAAATCATTCATGGAAAAATATGTATTTTAAGATTATAAAACAATGCAGATTTATTACTTTAGTACATTGACTTTGGAGTCAATATTGATGTAGTTATGACTATACAATTCGTGTTTTATCACTGCATTCTGTGTAGCTGTGTCAGTGCTCAGAAATTTTTGAAATGGCTTCTTGCAAATTGGAGGGAAGGGGAGTGGCTACAGAAAATATTTTTTAAGTGGTTAGAATTCAGTTCTCAGATGGCTTCTTTTTAGTACTGCTATACCTCACCAGCATGCTGGCATCCGTGAGGAAAGAAAATAATTATGCAATTATTATGAAACTCTGTGTTCAATAATACTTTTTACTTCCCAAATAGGGAAAGAAAAAAAAAAAACAGTCCCCTCATCTTGCATAGATTCCTCCAAAGTATTTGAAGACATAGAAGAAAATTTACAGCATTATTTCAATGTGCGTCCAAGATTTTCTTGCTCTGGAGGGTCAGATTTACTGCGCAGTTTAAAAGCCAAAATCCTTTCCACAAAAAAAGAAAAAGTCTGAAATTCCATCTGAAACCCCAAACAGCTTTTTAAAAAGTGAAATTTTAAAAACTTTGGTATATTTATATTTCATTTCACTATCTTCAGTGTTTTGAAAAACATCAAAAGATGAATTAGTACTGAAAAATCTCACCATAAAAAATAATTTAAAAAACCTGTTTCTAAGTCTACAGAAAGTACTGAAATTCCCTTTGCAGGATGATTTTCATCAGTTTCAAAGAGACAATAGATATGACTGCTCTTTAAATACTAGTCTTGCAAATTCCCGTTATTTAAATTTTTTAATCTCTTAGAAGTGTGTCACTATCTATACAAATGTGATTTCATTTTATTAGATGTGTTTAGACTTTCAATAGAATCTAGATTAGAAGTAGATAAAGTTTCAATTTCCTTATTTAAAGTGTTTTCTATAAATCTTACATTCAACAGAGGACTGATGCAAATCGAGCTGAGGGTTACATGTAACCCCTTAACACCCAGAAAAGAATCCCAGGATGAGCTTATTGGTTTTTCCCAACCACTTTCTTTATGGGTTCATTTCACATCTATCTCACACCTTGGAAAAATACAGGTGTGAAGGGTCACGTCAATGGAGATTTTCCTCTTCACAACATGGAATAGAGATTCAGGGCTTTGATATTGTCATGGAAATTACTCTGTATAAATACCACTCAAAGGCCTACTTCAAGCCAGAATGAGCTGGAACAGTGTTTTCTTTTTCTTTTCAAATTATGAGATTGGAATAAGGGTATAAAGAGAAATACTGATCAAGATGGTGGGAGGGACAAAAGAGTGTGCCTGAGAGAATTCTTCTCACTTAGGCTGGAAAATTGTATAGCACAGCTTTATTCAGAAAAGATGTTTGTCTTTTCCCTCAGGTGCACAATGCACAGCCTGTTGAGAACTGAAGAGGAAAGGTAGAAAAAATAAGAAAAAAATGGAATGAACCATCTGACTATAATCCTTAGTTTTAAAAAGTTGAGTTTCATACTGGAAATTATGGCACACACAAACATAAAAATAAATTCTACTTTTCAAGTAATTGATTTTTAAAGTAGTACTTGAGAAAGAAATTATGTTTCAGCAAATATTAAAATACCTAATTAAATCACTATTTATTTTGGTGTTTGTAGCATGTAAAAGTTTTTCTTCTAACAAGCTGCAAAGAAATAAAATCTTTAGTTCCTTTAGTTAAAAAAAAAAAAAAAAAGAATAGATTGAAAGATTGAAGACAGGAAAATGATAATGAACTGTTGTTTTAAAAAATACCCTCATGCTGAGACGATTAAATTGGCTTTCAGGTTTTGTGATCTCAAGGTTATCTTAATTTCTAGCCTTCCCAGTAATTTTTTTTAAAATAAAAAATGCAAGGTTCTTCTCCAATTCAGACGAAAAGTTTCAGAGAACAAAATTTAGAGAAAAATCCCTGGATTTAAGCTTTGAGGACAATTTAAAGCTAATGATATTGGTTATTAGTGCAAAACACGGTGTTTTCAAAGTCACAACACAATCTATATCCTGTCCTACACTTTAGGGGCTCATCTTTTAATAAGACACTGTATCAGTTCTTTTCATATTTGTTCTTTGAGTCCAAGGAGCAGATGAAGGAAGGCTTCTTTATAGGAGTTGTTCACAGCACCCATCTATGGACCTTTCCTTGACTTTTGAGAGAAAGCCAATGTCTTGTCATTGCTAAATAGGCTTGGGCAATATTTCTGTAGGTCAGCTACCTTGTGGTAACTAGAGACTGTTTAAAGAGGATTCAAAACATCTTACAATGAGAGATAATGAACTGTTACTATTATATGTTAACATAGGAAGTTCCATTTTAAAGTAGCCCATCTTAACAGAATGAGTATCTAAATTAATTTGAATTCCACTACCTTGATTTTGCAGAACTGCCACCTTAATGCCCAAGGGCAACTCATATTACATGGAAGCAATCTTCCCAGTTGGAGTTGGTAATGCTCAGTCTCTCAGGTGAGAGTGCTCTGTTTTGTGTTAAAATAAAATCTGCAACTGGCTTCTCAGCCTTACTTTGTAATTCAATTGTGTTCACCCTAGTGAAAGAATACAGTGATTTGCTATTCTCTCTATTCAAAGACATGCCTTCTATTTAAAGGAACATTCATAAATGTTTTAAAAGTGTGCTTTTAACATTAATCAAGAAATTACATGAAACGAACTGAGTATAATCACTATTGAAGATTAATAGTTAATACACAGCACCTATGAAGACAGCATGATTCATCTTCATCAGGCCTAAGAACAAAACCAAGCTCTGAGCAATCCACACACACACAAAATAATCGCTCCTATTTTCCAGAATGGGAATTAAGGGGGAAAAAGGAAGGAAGGAAGGAAGGAAGGAAGGAAGGAAGGAAGGAAGGAAGGAAGGAAGGAAGGAAGGAAGGAAGGAAGGAAGGAAGGAAGGAAGGGAAAAGAAAAAGACAAAGAACATTCCAAAGACATAGAAAGAGAAAGACTGGAATTAGGATTCAGGAAACACTCAAATCCTAAATATTTCTGACACTGACTTAAATCTCTCTCTCTACTAAAGAGGATGAGTCCTTTCCCAGAAGCTTCATGCCAATGTAAGGACTTAGGAAGAGGTGGCGGAATGGGGCCTTTTTTAGAAGGCTGATCTTGTAATGAACCATAATGGTAATTCCCCAGTTTGAAAGAATCAGACATACTTACTCCCCAGTGCCAAAGACCTTCAGCTAAATCCTGTTAATCAGTGAAGCTTAAAATTAGGGCAAAATCATAACTTTGTATACTTCTTTACAGTTTATAAAGTTTTTGAAGTAATTCTCTCCCCCTTAGCTAACAATTTTTTTATAGCACTTATCAATACCTGACATAGTATACATTTATCTATTGATTGCTTTATCTTTCTCCTCCTCCTATAATGTTAAGCTCCATAAAAGCAGGGACTTTAGTCTGCATTGTTCACGCCTATGTCTCCAGCACCGAGAACAGTACTTGGTGCCTAGTAGATAATATATATTTTTTAATGAATAAATAAGGTAAATAATGAATAAGTACTATTTCATCTGAGTCTTGAAATGCCCTGGAAAAAAAGGCAGACATACGTGTCTCACCTTCTTTATAGATAAGGAAACCAAGACTTCAAAACATCAGATTATTTACGACAGTATAAACAGTTAACTGGGGTCAGAGCTATGATTTAAAAGATCTAATTCCTAATCCCAGGTCCCTTCTAATATTACTTTACTGACTTGTGCAAACAGTCTAGACTATGTGTCGTCAAAGATTTACTGCCATCAGACTCAGTTCATTTTCACATTCCATGAAGACCAATGCAAGAGAAAAAAATGAGTAAGTTCATGTTCTTCTCTTAAAACTACAGCTGTCAACCTTTCTGTGCTTTTTTTTTTTCTCTTTAATCACTTTCCTAAATTAAATTGCCCTGCTAAGGTGTTTATTGTCTCATCATCCACTTTGTGTCTATGATTTTTTTCCTCTGGTATCTTCTCTTCTATCTTATGTAATTAGTATGGTCTACAGATATCATTTATTGAGTCCTTTTTCAAAACACTGGGCATTTGCCATTTGTCTACTCACAACCAAGAAGCTGTGGATCTAGCTCTTTCCACTCTACCACAGTGCCTCCATTACTGTAGGCAGAAAGAACAGGTCTGAAAGAACTGGGCCAGGGAGAGAGGGGGGAGGAAGGGAAGGAGGAATGCGGGGGAAACAAAGGAAGGAGGAGATGAGATCATTTTTAAGAAAAGGTGCAGCTACAGCTAATACTATTAGCATTGCAAACAGAAAAAATCTCCACCCTCTGTGTTGCCATGACAGTTCTGACAAGGGCCAAGCAAAATCAAGGGAATCCCACCTCCCCACAGGAAAGAGTGGTCATGGAGAACAGCAGGGACGCCATGGAAACACCTGTGGCATCACCCCTAAATCTTGAATATTTCACACCCACATTTGAATAAGATCCTAAGCTTCTTTGTTCTTTGGTACAGTTGCTCTTCTTCTGAGCCAGCCCACTCTCTTGCCATCTTCAGAGTGTACTACACTATTTCCTTTCTTTTGATAAATCCACTGCTGGTTTGACTTCATTTGTGTTGCTTATTCTGGCCGTCCTGGAATTCCGTCTTGCAACGATACAAGAACACTTTTCCTCCCATAATCCAATAATACCCCCATAAAAGACCTGGCTCCTTAGAGGCAGACCTTGGGAGCCCCAGAACGGAGCCCACCATCAGCCTTGACAAGAGTTCAGCAGACGCTTAATCCCACACTGGTTAGCTGCAGAGGTGTTGGGGCATTCGAGTGCTACGTGGGCAACTGGACACCTGATTATTAGCATGCCATCATCACCCATGACAGTTTAGGGGTGTCTGAAAATCTCCCAGGATTTGCTTTAGGATTAGAATGATTAAAAATAAATAAATACAAAAAGTAGTGCTCCGGCCAATAGTTATTCTGGGAGGACTCCTTCCCTGGTGGTAATGGGTGGATCAAATTTATCTTTCCTCCCTGTTTCACCAGCTACACCAAAATATGTCCGTAAGGGTATGATGCCTTCTTTTATTTTCATCCTCTGCTCTTTCGCTGTCTTTCATCTTAGAAAAACACTAAGTTTATCCTTTTTAGAGCCAGTAGTGTTCAGCTGCAACAGGTGACCAGTGATGACTCTCAGGTCCCTCCCAGCAGCCAGTTCAAATTCTGCCTCTAAACTGGTGCATCCCATCTCCATTAGAGTCAAAATGGCACCTTCTAAACAATGGCTGATGAGAAGGGGTGGGGAGACACAGACATTTTAGTAATCAGGTTTCTGTCCTTGAAAATGTTGATCAGACCATGAAAATAATTTTTTTCTGAACCTGACCTTCAGTTACTAACATTTTGTGAAGTCATTTAAGAAAGAAACTAAGTTAAATAAACATCAGTTCACTGGTAGATTTATGACACTGAACAAGCAAAATATACTTGCTTGGTATAAAGCCAATTCTGGGCTATAATGGGCCTCTGTGCATACAGAGGGTACCAAAAAAAATGTATATACGTTTGAAAAAGGAAAACTGTATTGAAATTGTAATATTCAATATACACAAATAACAAAAGACGAATACAAGTCACATTTGACTTCTGCAATTATAAGAGGTGCTCAAAGTGGTTACCATCAGCGTCCAGACACTTCTGATTATGGTGAACTACTGCTTGAGAAATGTTGATCAAAGTATCTACTTGAATACATTTTTTGGCACCCCCGGTATATTAAGACAAATGAGAGCTTCAGAAGAGTGTCCCGGGACAGGGGTGAACTCAACGTATTTCTTTCAATTGTTAAACAGTTTATGCTGTGTTGAGCTTTAGTCTGGAAAAGATGGAAATGGTGTTAAGACTGCTTCTCAGCAAAGATGAACCACAGGTTTCACACAGCAGAATAATCCCTGCCAGTCAAAGTGTCAGAGAGGTGGGAAGGACAGGGAGTTTGGATTCCTCTTGGGAGTCAGATCAAGCACCCACAGTTAGGAAGATGCTCAGAGTTCTGGCACCTCCAGATGACTGAGATCTCTGAGAAAACCTAAGTCCTGTATGTGCCTGGATATAAGGCAAAGAGCTGCTTTATATTTGAGCCTTTAAATATATATATGAAAGCTCTCATAGCCTATTTTGAAGAAATTTTGTTTAGTGAAGACCAGTTAGCCCACATAGACCTCAATTAATGTTAATATTAGTTGCTCATGAAGGTAAATCTAATGAAAACTATATTAAAAGGAGAAAGAAAGAAAGAAAGAAAGAAAGAAAGAAAGAAAGAAAGAAAGAAAGAAAGAAAGAAAGAAAGAGGAAGGGAAGGAAGGAAGGAAGGAAGGAAGGAAGGAAGGAAGGAAGGAAGGAAGGAAGGAAGGAAGAAAGGGGAAGGGAAGGGAAACAGGAAGAGAGGAGAAGAGAGGAGAGGAGAGGAGAGGAGAGGAGAGGAGAGGAGAGGAGAGGAGAGGAGAGGAGAGGAGAGGAGAGGAGAGAAGAGAAGAGAAGAGAAGAGAAGAGAAGAGAAGGAAGAGAAGGAAGAGAAGGCCTTACTCCCTAAATATTCTCATTTAACTGGTAGACAATGAGAAGTTGGAAACAATTAAGCTACCTCAGGTGATTCTAAGGTGCAGCAGCCAGGTTGGAAAGCACTAACCTGATAAAATTAGCAATTTTTAAAATAGCAGATTTAGTAAATATTCCTAAGGTTATGATAACCTCACAATGACACGTGTTGGGTTTCATTTTGTCATTAATAGGTGACTATTTTAAAAAATTTTGAAAAATACAACATGGAGTTAGGTTGTGGTGATTATGAATATTTACCTACAAGAGTCATGGAAAGTAAAAACCCTTCTTAGTATTACACCAATGAGTGGTTGAGGGTTGGGTGAAATTTCCAATGACAGCATCTAGTGATGCCTCATAAGGTTGTTTAGGTTGTGCAATGAACAACTCCAAAGAGTTGCATTCATTCAATATTCACATCTCATTGGGGAATTAGGGGCATAGCTAATTCTCAGGCTTTTGTCGTATTTAAACATATATTGTAAGATGCTACCTGACCATTTTGTATAGAAATTGTAGTGAGAGGAATTTTTTTTTTTTGCATTCAGTAAAGGAACTGAGTTTTGTTCCTCAATTACACAGAATAAAATCAAATGTCCTGATGCTGAAGCTGGAGACAGAGAAGCTATGGTGGACATCTGTTCTTCATACCCATCCAGCATCCCTTCCTCTTTCGTCTGACATTAAACATCCTCCCTCTCTTACTCAAGGTTCTCCAGAGAAACAGAACCAATAGGACCAACATGAGTAGATTTATTATAGGAATTGGCTCATGTGATTACAGAGGCTGAAATGTTCCATAACCTGCCATCTGCAAGCTCAAAAGGAGGAATGTTGGTGGTATAATTCAGTCTGAGTTCAAAGGCCTTGCTTCTGCAAGTGCAGAAGATGGATGTCTCAGCTCAATCAGAGAGAGTGAATTTGCCCTTCCTCCACCTTCTGTTCTGTTGCCCTCAAGGGATTGGATGATGCCCACCTGCATTGAGGAGGACAATCTTCTTTACTTCAGTCAAAGCTAATCTCTTCAGAGACACCCTCACAAACACACCCAGAAATAAAGTTTTGCCAGCTATCTGGGCACACCTTAGCCTAGTTAAGGTGACATATAAAACTGACAATTTCAATCTACCGACATAGTTTTTTCCTTGGAGGAACCCATTTCCTGTGGTCTTATGTGGCTGTTCTGGCCTCTATGCCCCGTTCCCCACCACAGGGATGAGCACATGACTAGATCTGGTCAGTCATCCACCAGTGACAGTGATTGGTTGACAAATAGATGAGATTCAGGCTGGGCCTGTCAGAGAGTTGCCAGGAGTTTTCTGCTAGACCTACTTGAGAAGATGTTCTCTTTCTGTTAAGGTTACAAAGCGAATACGATGTGTATTGTGTTATGTGGAAAAGGATATTACTTGTTCTCCAATATCTGTCCTCTTCTTTCTCCATAATAATAAATGGTCTTATAGAATATAAAGAATAAACCCTACATTTTCCTTGCAGCTACTTGTGGCCCTGTCAACACATAATACATAAGTGGAAATGTCATGTGAGAGAGTTGTTTAAAGGACAGTTGCTTTGTAACCTTCATCGTTTTATTTCTCCTTGCATTCTGCTGCTTGGAATATGAATGTTATGACTAAAGCTCCATCTTGGACCGTGAGCGATGCCCTCCCTCCAGGGATGGCAGTTCAGACAGCTGTGAGGATGGGTACCTGAAGACTTCATGGGACACAGTTGTTTTACCAGCCCTGAGTAGTTCACATCCAGACCCACACGTGAGAGAGAAATATTGTTTAAGCCATTTTTATTTTATTTCCTGTTACTCGCAGCAGTAATTAACTGCTAATTAGTCTGAGTTAATTCAGGCTGGCTTCATCCACATATCTACCACATGGAGAGAGACTGCCTAAGAGTGAGAGGAAAGCAGAGCAAAAAGAAAGACAGAATTCGGTTGATATAATTTGAGTCACTTGATCTAGCCACGTGTGAAGTCATACTATCTTTTGATTTTTCAGTTATATAAGTGAACCTATTTGCTTTTTGCTTTTTTGCTTAAGATATTTTAATCTGAGTTTGTCATTTAAAAAAAAAAAAAGTCCATGTCAATTTGGCAATCTTGAGGAAGTATATTCTCAATAATTTGTATGACATGATTTTGACCAATTATGGACTATGGAATTGGAGTAGGAATTAATTTATTTGGATCTCTAGATTCTCAAGGGACAGAGAGATATAAACTGACATCTAGATTACATTGGCATCCACATTATTCCATTACTATGGGCACGTTGTTTTTATTATTTTAAAATATTACAAGGGGCTCAAAGTGTCTTACAAGAGTTAAAACATTTCCTTGGAAAATGGTAATTGAAGAAGATTTGCCTGACTTCAAAGTACCTTCTGTCCAGGGATGGCAGTGGGACTGAAAGGATTTTGAAAGATAAGACTGGAGGCAGGAGACCAGTTATGAGTAGGAACTGAGATGAAGGGGCCTTGTAGCACTGTGAATAAATAGGAAGGGACAAAAGTTAAAAAAAAAAACAATCTGATCTTTAGCTTTAAAATACTCTGTCCTACTATTGTTTTATATTAATAAAGTGCTTTGAAGTTCATGACATATATTATCTCATTTGATACTTAATAATTCTTTGGAGTAGGCAAAACAAGTAACTAGTTTCACCATTTTACAGAAGAGGAAACTGAGACTTAGTGTGGTTATGGGTGTTACCCAAAATCACATGGCTGTCAGAGCAGGGGTCAGAATCCATATTTTCTGATTAGAATGCTACTGCGAATACAACAGGTTTCTCTATATATACACAGAGATCCACCTGGAAACAAAGTTCTCTTTTTAGCAGCTTCATTCAGTTTTGTTTATGAACTCTACTTAATTGTTCATTGTTTTCTTCTTACTCTTGACCTCTCTCTAGCAGTGATGTGAGCTAAAAGATAGAATTCATCCCGAGACGAATCATCTTTATAATGCAGTGTTAGAACCAAGAAGAGTGTGTGTGGATCAAGGGAAGAGTAACCACCAAACAACGACAACAAACCTCAACCTTAAGTCCCATAGAATACATTTATGTTAAAGTCTCATTCATTATTATACCAGTAGACCTGATCATTTTAGTAACTTACCATTCCATGAAGCCATAGGGAAGAAAAGGAAATTGCTTTTAGACAGTGTCTTATTCAGCAAACGGAAAGGGTTTCTGAACCACAGAAAACAAATAAACATGCCTCTACCTGGAACTTCACTAATGTTTGCCTGTTGTCTGGCACTAAAAGATGTGCTTTAAAATAATAGCGTAGTGTGTGCCTGGAGATTCTGAATGCTAGAGGGGTGATCTAAGCTCTAGAAGAACAGGATATTGACTATGTCTAGGACCACTGAACTTGGGTGAGCTCCGAAATGCTGGGTGTGAAAGTGTGCTACATGTCTTTCCATACAGCAAAACAAAATACCAAATCCTTAATGGTCAGCTCAGCTTTCACAACTTCCAAAGAACCATATTTTATTATTGCTCAAAACATAACACTAGCATACTCTGTGTATAGCTATATTAAGTATATGACCACCTTTATAATATTTATGCTTGGCACTCTGGTGACGTTGTGAAGCATTCTGAAGAATTATGCATCTTCTATTATCATGTCATTGATGGACCTTTCATCCTTTGCTTGTGAATTAAAAAGTGAGTAGTTTGGAATTCTGTGGGATCTTGCTGAATTCCTTAGGACCACGGGCAAGCATAGCTCACTGGTTATCCTTTTCCATAATGTTATTCTTGGGCATGGAAAGGAATATCTTTTTAATAAAAGAAAACTGGCAAGGGGACTTCTTGCAGTGCAGTCCTGGTTTGGCACAAAATGTGAGGCTCCATAATGCAAACATCTCATCTTCAGATCCTTACCTGGCAAAGACACAAGAGGACACATTTCCCTGATGATGCTCAGCAATATGCGGCACCACAGTGGGTCCCAGGTCTTTGGACTGACCTTCGCCCAGATGGTAGAAATCCAAAGTAAAGCAATGTGACCTGGCAAACATCGGGCTCTGGAGCAGAGCGTGTGATTTCTTCCATTCCTATGGAGATCCTCATTTGGCTGGAAGTCTACTCCAGGGACAAAGTGTTTCCAGATCTTTGGCAGAAAAAGAAATGCCCTCTTTTCAACTCTCTCTATTTCAAAGAAGTAGATAGCTGACAAGAAAATATGAGTACCGTCTATACTTTTGCTGCAGCAATAATTGCCATGTAGATTTTAGTGTTTATATATAATGATGTTAACAGTGGCTACTTATAAGATAATTGTAAGAATATAACATTTATTTTTTTCTGAACTATAGAATATTAGATAGCAGATGAAATATATATGCATATATGTATGTGTATATACATGTATGACATGAAATGTGATGAAATATGTTCACATGTATATATCCATGATATATATGTGTGTATACATACATGTGGTATAGATATGCAGAATTCATGAGGTGTAATCATAAAAAGCCACTTTGTTTTTGTTATCTGTATTCTGCTGTTCTTATTTGTCAGAAGGCATCTTCTGCCCCTAGATGGAAACATAGGGAATCTCATGCCTTTTCTGAGCATACTTAGGATATAGAAAATCCTACAGTCAGTTTAAGTCATAAAATACAGTCTTCATTCAGAAACTAGAATTTCTAGTTCAATATATGAATCAATGTTATAGAGCTAGGGAGTTGCCCCCACATTGCCTCTATCCCATTTACTGTGCTTACACACCCATCACTCAGCTGTGTGAAGGTTGTCTATGAATGACTCCCAGACAATTCTCTCAGGAGAACTGCCTTCAGCTGACAGGTACCATCTTGCATGGGAAACCAGGACACCTCCCCTCCACCTCCAACCACCACATACATATAAATGACTGATTTTAAAGGTACAAAGGCCAGCCTCTGGCTCCAGGAGAAACAGCTCTGCTATGTAACTTATGCTGCAGACTTCTCCCTCATATATTTAGCCAAGGCTAGATTTTACCTGCAGCCATATCCTTGCTCCACTTTTCCACCTTCCCTATCCTTGCCCTCACTGACTTTGCCTGAAGAGCATTTGTCAAAAATTTATTTGTCTCTGAATTCTATACTCAGGCTCTGCTTTTAGAGAACCCAACCTAAGACAAAACAAAACAAAAAACAAAAAAATTTTCATTTAAAGATAAGATGGTCTATCCTCCAGTGAAGGTAGAGCTGTCTACAGGAAGGCCAACAGCCTTTAGAGAAGGGGAAGAGGGTAATTTCTTACTACATTTCCTATGCACCATTACTCAACTCACTATCCGCTGGCTGCCTTTATCAAACAATATTCCTGCATCTTTTGAAATGAATACATGATTTTTATTTTTAAGACTAAAAATATATTGTAATCACTGAGACTCTCTGATGTTGAACCATCCTAATACTTCAGGTAGGAAAAAAACCTTACTTAATCATGATGCTATATTGTTAAGACACATTCACATCCCTTTAGTCTCTATTTGTCTCTTCCCCATCCTAATATTATCTAGAATTTTAGTTCTAGAATGTTAACAGGGATTTTGTTTTGTTTTGCTTTCTGTTCCCCCCACCCCCTTTGGCCCCTAATAATTTTTTTAGACAAAATAAACTTTAGCACATTTATTTAGTCATCCTTATTTTCTATACCATCGGTAGCAGGTGTTAGGATTATTTTTCTTATTAGAGTATTTCCTCCAAGAGTGTTTACAAAGTGGTTCTTTGTATGGCAAACTTGGTATGGCTGAGACTATCTCCATTGGACCCTCCAGGGTCCCGTTGAAATCTGGCTGTGGGTGTCCTCTGAGTGGCAGTAAACTTAACTCTCAAAAGTAAAGTTGAGAGTGCTTTGGGGGCCAGCCCCCAACATTGAAGCCTCCATACTGCAAACATGTACTTTTAAGTTGACCTCTTATGCACCCCAGGTCTTGATCCAAAAAGTACACCCACACTCCTTGCTTAGGAGGAAGCTCCTGGGAGAAGCTCCTTGAGGACAGCGGAAGCCTGGCTACCTTCACGTGGCTCACAGGAAACTAATGTATCCTTGGTCTTCCAAATTGTTGGCTCTTCCCACTTAGTGACTTTTCTCCTCACTGGGGCCTTGTGGATGTCTGCTGCCCACCTCTCCCACAGGAAGAAGATACCAAACACACATTAGTTTTTTCTAAATAATCTTTCACCGCTACTCCTCTCTAGCACTGGGTAGAGACTCTGTTACTCTGCAGCTCATGAAGCCTTCAATTTAAGAATGAGATGGCAGTCTCCCCACTTCCAGTTATATTCAGTGGTTATCTTGATGAATTTCTAACTAGAACAATGATTCTTTACCTGGATGATTTTTTTCAATCTTCCTTGCATATGTTTGGTCCTCTCTTACTGAGGATCAGGAATAAAGTGGCTCTGACTTTTCAAGAGCATTACTAGAAAGTAGGAGATAATGGAGCCATGCCTTCAAAATTCTGAGGGAAAATGGATTTTAATCTAAACAGCTATACCTAGCCAAGTTATGGATAGAGTCGAGATATTTTCAGACATAGAAGTTCCCCCAAACTTTATCTCACATGCACTCTTTCTCAGAAAGCTACTAGCGGATATATTCCACAAAAATTAAGCCCAAAGAGATGAAAAGTGGAATCCAAAAATCAAGCAATGGAACCCAAGAGGGAAACAAAGGGAATTCCCAGTATGATGGTAAAGGGAGACCTCAAGACAGCAGCTCATTTACCTGCTAAAAAGCAACTTATCCAGATTTCAGAAAGTGAGAATGATATGGAATAGACTTCCAAAAAGATGATATCGGCAAATCAAAACTCAACAAGAAACCCCTCACACCTGTTAGAATGATTGTTATAAAAAAGAGAAGAGATAACAAGTACTGGTGAGGATGTGGAGAAGAGGAAACCCTTGTTGGTAGAAATGTAAATTGGTGCAAACACTATGAAAAACAGTGTGGAGTTCCCTCAAAAAATTAAAAATAGAACTATCATACGATCCAACAATTGCAATTTTGGGTATTTATCCAAAGGAAATGAATACACTAACTGAAAAAGATATATGCACCCCCATATTCACTGTAAAATTACTTTACAATAACCAAGACATGGAAGTAACCTAAGTGTCCATCAGGGGGAACATGGATAAAAAAAAATGTTGTTAAATATAAGTACTTTAGAATATTAGTCAGTCATAAAAAAGGAAGGAAATATTGCCATTTGTGTCAACATGGGTGGACCTTGCAAGCACTAAGTGAAATAAGTCAGAGAAAGACAAATACCAGATGACCTCACTTATATGTGGGGAGGTTGGGGGGTGGGCAAAATGGGTAAATGGAGTCAAAAGTTACAAACTTCCAGTTATAAAATAAGCAAGTCATGGGATGCAATGTATAGCATGGTGACTATAGTTAATAATAATTGTATTGTATATTTGAAAGTTGCTAAGAGAGCATATCTAATAAATTCTCATCACACAAAAAATTGTAACTGTGTGGTGATGAATGTTAACTAGACTTATTGTGGTGATCATTTTGTAACATATACAAATATCAAATCATTATGTTGTACACCTCAAAACTAATATGATGTTATGTCAGTTATATCTCAAAAAACATTTTTTAAAGATGATACTGTCAGAAAATGGAAGTGTTTAAACATGAGAGGATATTTCTATAAATAAGAGAAAGGTTGAGGATAATTATGATAAGAACACAGAAAAAGAAAATAAATAAACATATGAATCAAATAAATCGATAACTTCAGGAAAAACAAACAAAAAAGTATGCAGGAAAGGAAAAGAAATTAAACAATATGTAGTATATGGCTCAGTTGTAAGTAAAGTTTGCATGAAAATAATTTAAATCTGTAACACTTATCAAAATCAAAATTACTATAATACTATTTTAGGAGAATGGAAAAAGGAAAGAAACCTTATCTTCCAAAGTTTGAAGTTAAAGAATAATGCCCCAAAGTGAAAATTAGTAACTGATAACACAACATATTATTAAAAGATGAAAGTTTGCTTTTAAGTTTATAAAGACTAAAAGAATAAAATAATGTTTTTATCTGGGGTGGGGAAAATCATAAGAGATGTAATAGCAGGAAACTTCTACTTTCCCTCCTTAAAAAAAGCCTGTAGAATTCTTGAATATTTGTATTTTGTACCTACACAAAAGGCCAAGCCTGTTCCTGGTCTCTACTAAAGACAGTTGTGCACTCTCAGTCAAATCCCTTAACATCTTTTAATCTCAGTTTCCTCATTTGTAAACAGAGAGTAATAGCATTTTGCCCAGCCTGCTTCAGTGTTTGGAAGATGACTAAATGAAATAATACATGTAAAAAAGCCACTTTGAAAACTATTAAGAGATAAATAATTATTACTGTTTGCATGTTGGCCTGTAAAAAAAATGCATATCCATTTGAAGTAGTCATGCTGGTTTAGGGAACCGATATCAACATACTGTATACCTTTGCTATGGGTTGTGTATTGCTATTTTGACTCTGAAAAATTATGCTAGTCACCTCATCCTGCTATGAAGTCTTGACAAGGAGAGGGATAAAATTGGGTGCCATCATTCCTCCCCAGTCTATCCTCTTAATGCGCTAAGGATGTGGAAGAGTTAAAGCACAAAGATCTGCCAGCAACCACTGGGAGAAAAACACAGTGCATGTAAACACAGTGCCGTGTTTTAGGAAATGTCAGCTTAGTATAAAAGACCACTGGCAAAGGAACACAATGCCTGCTTCTATTTAAAGCTTCAAAAAATTTATTTTAAACAATAGCATTGGAGGGGAATGTAAAGTGAAAGGAGAACAAAAGGAGATTTTGCATATGTGCTCTCCTCATTGTGCTCTTCGTAATAAATGAACTCTCCTCAAAAACATTTGTTGGATCGAAGCAATTAAGGCGGAGGCTCTATCCTCTCTCCACTAATTAATTACAGCAAATGAGACTGTAATGTGCATCATAACAACTTAATAAGCTGGGCCAAACTATTTTAGATTCTGCTATGCTAGTATTTCATCATTGCTGGGCTGTTTAAATTAGGGAAGTAATATCTGGGCATACATAGCTTTGGAATTACCTGTGTCCTTCAAAATAAACTCTGTCTTGAGCAGATGTACCATTTATGTGGAACGGGGGAGAGCAGAGAATGACACTGTAGAGGTGAGGACAGGGACAGGAGGAAGAGGCAGGGCAGACACAACAGCTTATACACACGATAATCTTCAACAGTATAATACCCAGCCCCTGTGCAGCACGTCACACTGGCTGACAGATGCCATTCCAACATGTCCTTCACATTTTTCAGTGTTTGTTGAACCTGACCAGTGGAGGATCCACTAGCTGCATGGGCCTCTCTTTTTTGACATCATTGGTTCCATTAACGATTGTTGCCTCAGATGAATAACTGAACCTGGATCAAAGTGTGACTAATACAAGCTCTTCAGTGATGTCTCTTCTTTCAATGAAACTTTAAAGGCAATTAGTGACTCACTGAGTCAATGAATAAACTTTGTTCGTCTGGGGATGAGTTAAAATGTGGCTTACTGTCAATGAAAGAGCCCAGGGCTCCAGAGCAGATGTGAATTATCTCAGGCAGAGTTATCTGAAACTTTAAAGCCCAGGTTTCTTTCTAATCGAAAGTCAATGTTCTTCCAGGTAGTAACATCTGCTACTACTACCTCAAGGTATTGACTCACTTCAGCACAATTCAAGATCTTTCTCTCTCCTTCCTTAAAGCACAGAGAGTTCACTGCCCATGAGGGTAAAATGCCGGTTTTCTAGAAGGGAAGGAGAAGGGTTGTTGGACAGCAGATCTTGAGCTCAAGGAGGGGTCTATCAGTGGACCTTTCTGCAGTTCCTTCTTTCCTGCTTATTATTTGTATCGTTTCCCTAGAACGTTTTTACTATGGAATGGAAAACACAGTGGAGCAAGCCTCTCGAAATAGTTTTGAAACATGAGCTGTTAAGAGACAGAGAGGAATGTGCCAGCTTGAGAGACCAGAGAAATTTTAGAGGGAAAGGCCAGTGACAAGGAGAAATAATCAGCTCCCTTCCTCTTTGCTGTGGTCACAGCCATCATCTCTAGGAGGTAATGGGTGAAAATGGAGACACGTGCGCACATGCGCACACACACACACACACACACACACACACACACACACACTCCTATGTTTGGCCTAAGCGCAAAGTTAATAATGGCATAAACTGTATTTGAACATACTTCCTGATGTCTGCTTCAAAAGAATCCTGGGGTAAGAAGCAAATATATGTACATCTTTCAGGAGTGATGCTTTTGGTAAATTTTTTGGACAGAATCAAGACTGGACTGTAAAACTGGGGCTCAAACTCGTTTCTTTTCTCATAAGTGCTCTCCCATCTCCTCTTTTTAATGCAGTGTCTATTTTAGCAAGTCCTCACTAAGATGTCAAATGATAAAAATTTCAAATGGGGCCTCTCCCAAGTTTACACATATTTTTAAAAGTCCACTCCAAAACCCCAAAGCCTTCAAAACTCAAAGGAGTACAGCAATGATAATAGAATGACAGGCACAAGGAAGAGATGGTAGCGGGTCAAGCCTCAATGTCCTCTCAGCACGTCCCTGACCCATTTATTGCTATGGCCAATCAGTAACACACGTGAGCAAGAAGCAACAAGTGAATAGAGATCTGCGCTGTGTTCGCTCTTGACCAGTGGGGTTCAGAGAAATTAAAGTCTTTGAGAAAACTGTCTCTTGATTTAGACATTTTCACAAGAATATCCTCTGTGTAGAAAAATATCTAAGCAAGCAATTTGGAAAGCTTTGGGATCAGTTTAAATCCTGTTGTTGCTTCAAAGGATGAGAAGGTTCCGTCAACAATGTCTGACCAACTGAAATATTTCTTTCCAACAAAGAGAGCCAGTATGTTTTATATACCTTTTGTCACTCGTTGACAAGCAATACATCCGCTGTGTATTTGCTTAGAATAGAAACATGAAGATACAGCCAAATAGTCTTGCTCATTGTATTTCTGTGACTCCTACTATTATCTAGCTTCTCTTTTCTCAGCTGTCACACTGCCCATGTGGTCTTGAGCAAAGCCCAAAACGCTCTAATCTGTTAGTTTAACAAGTTTATTCAACTCACCTAACTGTGGAAAGCCTTCTCTGAAGTTCCATGACTACACTTCACAGAATAGCTTGGCAGCCTTGAATTCCAATAATAAAAACGGCCTCTTAAACAATAGCTCATTTGATTTCAACCAAATTTATCAATGTCAGTATTCTAGAACAGTATTCTCATTTAGAAAGCAAACTCCATCAGGCTAAGTTCTTCTCTAGGCTTGTTCTTTCTCTTAGCACTAAGGCTGACTGTCTTTTGAGGAAGATGTAATTGATGCAAAACATTTTATCTCGTTAAAAGATTTATATCTCAGTTATTCAAATTCCAAAATGACAATGCATAACTTTCCTTAAATCTGTTCACATTTATTACATATTAAATAATTTAATTGTAATAAAATCCTCCTCTTTGCTTTGAGAGACAAAAGTTGTTCCCTTCACTACCAGGTAACTGAACAGTTTGAGAAAACAATTGTATGAGGTTAGCCTCCAGGAGGGAATTGTATTTCTCAATGACATTATACTGGTTAAAAAAAGAGTTATGAAAATTGCTAGGGAAAAAGTAGGATAAGAAATTTGTCCATATATTATTAGAATAACCATGTTAAAACAAGCACCAAAAATTATTCGTAGATGGCCAATAAATATGACAGGTCCTCAACTTCAATAGCCACCAAAAATGCAAATTAAAACCACTGTGTGATCCTATCCATATACTAGAAATGCCTATGAAAGAGATGGAGATGGCACCAAAACTGCCATACGACGCCGCTGGTAGACACGACAATCAGTGTGACTTCCATTGAAAATCTGTTTGGCAGCATCTGTTTAAACTGAATATACACATAACCTACTTTCCATTTTTAGGTATATTCCCAACAGAAATTCGTATACACATTCACTGGAATATATGAACTGCATTGTTTACAGCAGCCATTTTAATAGCCTCACACTGAAGAAAAACTACCCAAATGTCCCTCCACATTTGAATGGATAAAACTATCAGAGTTGATTCACATATTGGAAAACTCTATGGCTATGAAAGGAAACAATCTGGAACTAGACCCCACAATATGAATGAATCCCCCAAACATAGTGTTAAATAGTGAGACCAGACACAAAAGTATACACACTGTATGATTACATATACATAAAATATAAAGACAGGTGAAACTAATTTGTGTCACGTCTATGTTCCTTGTTATAACAGTGGAAGAGAAAGTCAAGTGCCCAGAGGATGGGAGTGTTTGTCATCCTCCAAGCTTCCCCTTTCTCCTGTGGGAGGCCCTTGACCCAGGCACTACACACATGGCAAAATTAAGGCAGGTTTTCAAGTGAATGCTGATGCTGAAGCACTTGACGAGTAGCCACAAAGCCCTGGAAGAGGTCATCCTGCTGTCCCCCAAACACCAACCCCTGTGATCCTGACTACCAGGGAAGCTTTGCTTTACTTCTCTCATTTACATCCCCATCAAAGTACAGAAAATACTTTGATCTAGGCTATGGTTAGAAATGGAGACTTGTTAGGTACGATGTGGTGTAGGAAAAGGGTTGGCAAGGGGTGGCGGAGTTGTAAAAAAGACAAGTGGATTTACACTTATTTAATGCATTTGCCAAAAACTACGATAGACATTTACTTCACACATAATCACAAACAGATCACATGAAGAAATATAAGCAAGAGGACACTGCTATAATTGAATACAACTTATAACAAAAATAATCCAACACATATTGAATGATGTATATGAGATAATTGTGCAGGGTAAAAAGTGTCAAGTTGTACACTTAAGTAGTTCAATGAGGCTTATTCTTATTTGGTCAAGCACATTTTTCTGATTTTTCTCTTCTTTTTCTGAATTCTATACCCTCCAAATTTTTCCATGACAGGAACCCTACTTTTCTATCTTTGTGCCCCTATGGCAGGGGCTGGTGCTAAGGTTCTCAATGAATGATGTTGATGGAAGAACAGTCATAAGGGTCATTCACTCTAAGGCTCTCTTCCATCAGGGTTTCCTGTGCTCCACTCACCCATAATGGCTTATGACAGAAACCTCAGAGAGGCCCTTGCCATATCTCTTTTGTCTTCTTCACCTTCAGGGTCCCTGAGCCAACTGTCCAACTGCTTCTTTCTTACCACCCACAACACCCCCCCTTTTCTACCCACAACACTAACCTACCTAGTACCCTGGGTTCAAAAAGTCTGGTAGCAGTAGAACTCTGGGATACACGCAGATGGCTCATCAACAAGTGCGATGAGTCTCAGTCCTGTGTGTACATTAGAGTCCTGTGGGAAACTTGTAAAACATACTGATGGCCAGACCCCATTCTCAGAAATGCAGACTTAGTTTGTCTGGATGGGTTCCTGGCAGCTGGAATTATAAAAGTGCACCAGTTACTTCTGATGTACACAGGGCTGAGAATGACTGCCTACAGTAAATACATGCTCACTAGGTGTAGGGAAGACCTATGAATAAAGCAGGATATAGGAGAAAGGGAAATACATGTTAACTCTGGGCATATTAAAGCATAAAGGAGGAGAAGAAGTGGAGGTGAGGGCCTGTTTTTGGCCAGGGCTTGGGCTTTAATGGAAAGAAGCTGACAACTGCCAGACATACCTGTACTCAGTCCTGAGTCGCTACTACTGAGATTCTGGTGGTTCTGTTCAGGGCACTAAAGCCCAGTTTCAACCTGATGAAGAAAGGAAATAGCAAGGTCCGAGCACTGACTCTGGGCATATGAGAGGTTGGGGAGGCCATAGGGTAACCTGTCTCTCACCAGTGCAGTAACTTCAGCACCCTCCAACCATACCTGTCTGCTAAGTGTTTGGCTCTTGCCCTGCATCACCACACATTCTCTTCTCACTCTCTTTCAGCAATTATTTTACCATACAGTGACAGGTTTCTTAAATTCATTTTTCAATTTGTAGTTGACATACAATCTCATATTAGTTTCAGGTACACACCACAGCAATTAGACAACCATACACCTTATGAAGTAATCACCATGATAAGTCTAGTACCCATATGGCACCATACATTGTTATCACCATATTATTGGCTATATTCCCTATGCTGTACTCTACATCCCCATGACTATTTTTATAACAACTGGCATACAGTGACGTTTGATGGCAGTAGTTTGATAGCTGTCATTACTGTTTTATTATGAATTTAGTTTCCATCTCTTCACAGTGAAGATTACTTCCCCAGGAAAACTTCAATCACCAGCTTTAGACTCATAGAGGCCAAAGTTTGAATGCTGATTTGATCATCTATTAGTCATAAGATTTGAGCAATTGGTTCTCTAAGATTCACTTATTTTAAATCTATAAAACAGAGATAATAATATCTACCTTGTAAGATGTTGTGAGGATTAAATTAGATCACAAAAAAGAATGTTCCTGACAATTGGAAGCACACAACAAATATTAGTTTCCTCCCCATCTAGAAGGAAATATCTTTCAGAACTGCCCAGTCCAATATGGTGGGCATTAGACATATGCAGCTATTTACACTTCAATTAATTAAAAGTATTTAAAATTAGACATTCAATTCCTCAATCCTTGTTTTCCCTAGCTACATTTCAAGTGCTCAATAACTACATATAGTTATGTGTGTGCATATATATATATATCCACATATATAGGGAGAGAGCCAAAAAAATGTATGCACATTATAAGAAAGAAAAAAACTGTATTAAAGTTATGCTGATGGTAACCACTTTGAGCACCTCTTGTAATTGCAGAAGTCAAATGTGACTTGTATTCACCTTTTGCTATCGGTATATATTTATTGCCATTTTAATACAGTTTTTTCCTTTCTTAAAAGGTGTATACATTTTTTGGCACCCTCTGTATATATTCACACATATATACCTGTATATATATATATATATATATATATATATATATATATATATACCTGTATATATATATATATATATATATATATATATATATATATATATATATAACATATAGGTATATATCAGGGGTGCCCCAAAAATGTATACAAGTGGACACTTTAGTCAACATTGCTCAAGCAGTAGTTCGCCGTAACCAGAAATGTCTGGCTGCTGATGGTAACCACTTTGAGCACCTCTTCTAATTGCGGAAGTCAAACGTGACTTGTATTCATCTTTTGTTATTGGTATGTATTAAGTATTAGAATTTTAATACAGTTTTCCTTTCTTAAAATGTGTATACATCTTTTTTTGGCACCTTCTGTATATACCTCATATATAACAATATATATCATAAATACCTTCAATATATAACTATATATACCTTATATATAACAATATATATATATGTATGCATATTTATACTATATATACAACACATACATGACTATATATGTATATATGTATGTATATTTATATTATATATGAAGGTCTAACAATTAAGTTTGCAAACTTATTGCAATGCTGTTGCTAACCTTTTTCAATATCACAGGGATTATTCATTATGAATTTGTACCAACTGGACAAATAGTTAACCAAGTTTACTATTTTGAAGTTCTGAAAAGCTGCATGAAAAAGTTAAACAACCTGAACTTTGCACCAACAGTTCATGGCTGTTGCATCATGACAAAGCACCAATTCACACGGCACCATCTGTGAGGGAATTTGAGCCAGTAAACAAATAACTGTATTGGAACACCCTCCCTACTCACCTGATCTGGCCCCCAATGACTTCTTTCTTGACCCAAAGATAAAGGAAATATTGAACGGAAGACATTTTGATGACATTCAGGACACCAACAGTAATACGACGATGGCTCTGATGGCCATTCCAGAAAAAGAGTTCCAAAATTGCTTTGAGGGGTGGACTAGGCACTGGCATTCATGTGTAGCTTCCCAAGGGGAGTACTTCGAAGGTGACCATAATGATATTCAGCAATGAGGTATGTAGCACTTTTTCTAGGATGAGTTCGTGAATTTAATTGTCAGAACGCATGTATGTATACACACGCGCACACACACACACACACACACACACACACACACACACACACACACACCCTATTGGACAGCACAGATTACAAACCCTTTCTATCATTGCAGAAAGATCTAGTGGACAGTGCTGCTATACCACGAGAGCCTGCTGAAGTGCAGTTACAATAAAGATGGGAACTACTGGGAACTACTGGACAGGCAGTGAGATACAAGGCTTAATCCTTCTATCAGAATATTCCAAGTGTAACATACCTGCCTCTTCTTGGTGACCATTTCCAGGAAGAAAGGGACAAAAAAGAAGATGCTAAGGAATCTAAAAATAAGCCTGGCTTACTCAGCAATTTGCCAAGGCTGGGCAGGTTATGTTCATCTTTAGCTCTGCATAAGCAAATAAAGCAATCCAAAGTTGTTAAGCAAAGGCATATTTGCCATGAATTTTATGTATTATTCATGCACAGCTTCTGACACTGCCTTGGTCAATTTTGAATTCATTTCCTTAGCAACCACAGCTAAATGAAGCAACATGACAGAGCCATGAGGCAGGGAGCATTTTTGAGAACATCTTAAACCATCATCTCAGACTTTGAAGTTGCCTTTTATTTCAGTCGTTATGCCTAGACCAGCCTGTCAAAAATTGGCTTCTAAGGCCAGTCTTCAGGTCACTAGTTCAGGTTATGGCTTGTTTAAACAGGAAAAACGAGAACATGATGGGTCATGGGGTGTGGTTTTTGCGAGTTGTGTACTGCACAACGCCACAGGGTGTCATTTACAAAGTGATTATAGATTTGGATATTCATTCTGATAATTTCCCCAAAATTAGCAATAAGTGTCTTAAACAACAGATGGCTTTTTTATTTTAACTTTCATAAATGTACTATATACATTAGCCAACTGACTGAGTGGGCCACGCTGAAGCTAGAGGGCAGGAAACAGATAACGAAATCAACATCCTTAATCTAGGGCTAATTTGGCATTGGGACACAAGAATATTCTGGATATGCAAGCAGTCTTTGTTCCAGCAGCTTCTAAAAAAATTCTGCCTCATGATTTACTAAAATGGACTAGCTTTGCCTGGGTTTAGAGATTTCCAATGGTTCTAATCAGGTTTCAACACTGACACAGTGGTTCTCAAGCCCGGCTCTACAGTCATCTGTCAGTTTTTTGTTTTTTTTCTTGTTTGCTTTTGTTTTTGTTTTTTATACCCGATTATAAAACAAAAGCACTTGAATTCATAAACATGGAGAACAGATTGGTGTTTGCCAGAGGCAGGGGAATGGACAAAATGGGTTTAAGTGGTCAAAAGGTACAAGCCACCTATGAAATAAATAAGTCATGGGGATGTAATGTACAGCATGGTGACTATAGTAAATAATACTGTATTGCATATTTGAAAGTTGCTAGGAGAATAGATTTTAAAAGATCTCAACACAAGAAAAAAATTGTGGCTACATATATGTGGTGATGGATGTTAATTAGACTTACGTGGTGATAATTTCACAGTGTGTATACAAATATTGAACCATTACGCTGTACACCTGAAACTAATATAAAGTTATGTGTCAATTATATCTCCATTTTTAAAAGACCTGATTCTGAACCCTACCTCAGACAAATAAATCAGAATCTGTAGGTGGAGCCTGGGCACTGGTATTTTATAAAGTTATCTAATATGCAGCATAGTGGATAACTACTCCTCCAGCAGATGGAAAGAATGGAAAGAATGGAAAGAAGAGGAATGTAATATCCCAAGTCTGGGTTAAATTATTAAAATGGAAGAAGGCTTCTTAAATGTATTTGCACAGGCCTTTTAGTCATTAGGACCAAAAAGAAGCAGAAAATAAAAAGAAAAAAAAATGTTTAAATAAGGAATATAATCTGGTATTCATAATTGTAGAGTGGGTCTTCATCACTTAACTTAAAAGTTTATAATTGCACTGCAAATGTAAAGAAATAACATCAAGTTTTATTTATAACCTATTCTGGAATGCTCAAATTGAACTTGAAAGTGCTAGACAAAGAAAGGGAAGAAATGAATGAGAAGGGAAAGGGGAAGTCCAGTCCACTTAAGAATGAAAACGAGTTTTCAACTAAGTCCTGCCTGTAGCACAGCCCAAGCTCAGGAAAAAGGGGCTTACTGTGATTGGAAACGTAAGTGGCATAACAACAAGGGAAGCCAAGATCATTTTCCCAAACTCTGACGTGTTTATTTAGAAGCTCTCATAATTACTGCTAAATAATCCAAGTGTGCCTAGCCTAACTTGTTTCAGATGAAAATGGCTTAGTCATGCTACCCAGTTCAAGGTTGCTCTCTGAGACATGGGTTATGATCACCTCACATTCAAGTCTAAGAAAGCCAGTCTCCTTGACACTTCTCTGGAGTTAAATCTGCCTAGCTGATCCTTTCTGTGTTATCGCAAACATGATCAGCCAGCGTTTTGCTCTCTTCTTTTGCCACCTCAAGTTAGTGAAAAGTATTCAAAAGTCCCAGAAAAACAGATATATTCTTATTGGGTCTTAGTAAAACAGCCAATCTCATAAATGTGTTTTTAAATGCATGTTTGGAGCCTAAAATACACACATTCACTTTAAATTAATCTATGGCTGTGTCTACTGGAGATAGATGTTTAAAAACATTTAGAGAAGAAAACATATGTTCTCTCTCCCCCATTTCTTTTTATCCAAATCCTTTATTGTTTTCAAAAGCTAGTTCACCTTTCATATCTTCCATTAACTTTTCTCAGCACAAAGTAACCTCTCCCAACTGAGTATACTGATTGACTGACCCTGTCATTTGGTATGTGTCATATATTGTTTATTATACCTCTCATAGTCATTTAGCTTATCATATGGAAGTGTCTTTTCTACCTGTTATATTGTTCAAATATGCCCAAGCACTTAGCAGAAAAAAAATACATATATATATATATATTTTGTAGCATTCACCGAATGTTAAATGAATTCATTATGAAACATTCCAAATTCGTGAACCAGTTTTTTCCCACATCTACCTATGCTGTTGTACCTTTTTTCACAAAGGAGAAGATAGATACAAGATGTCAAGATGTAAGATAAGATGGCCTGGTTTTCTCATAACTATAGGACCCAAATGGCATGAATCCCTGAATTCTTTTAACGTGTCTTGTACCAGAAAAAAGGGGGGCGGGGGTTCAATGCTTCCCCAACATGGGGCATGTGTCTTTAAAGAAGATTTTTTTTTTTTATGGATGAGGAAGAATGCTGCCAACTAAATGATGGCATGCCATTGACTTTAAAACACATCGTGATTTAAAAAACGTTAAAATGTGAAAAAAAGTGTGCCTTGAAATCAATGATACATGTATGGTAAGTGAATATGATCTTTTAAATGCAGGTAATATGTAATAAAAGTTAGATAGCTCCACTGAAATATTAAAATATTATTACAAATCCAAGAAAATTTTCCCTTAAAGACAGGCATATCTTAGAGCTGCCTCTGAAACACTGAGCAGCAGACCCTTGACCGTGCTGGGGGCTGGTGATGGCCTACAACATACCAAGTACTTATGTTCCCAGAAGGTGAACTGTCCAAAAGGAACCAAAACTATGGTGTCCCAATCTTTGCTTCAAGAATGCATGAGAGTTGCAAAATGCAGCCCTGAAAGAATATAATAACATGAGTTTTGTGTTTGTAAAAACTGAGGTTGCTGTGATGCTGCTCAGGGTCCTTCTGCAGCATATTTACAAATTGATCCACACTCATCCGTCGGTGGCCAGAATCGGCCTACACGTGATCATATACTACAAAGCTCTTCCAATGTCCTTCCCACATGGTTTGTATTATGTTTGGTTGTGTACCTGTCAGTGGATGCTGGGTCGCTATTTCCCCGGGTTGCTTGCTCAGTGCCTTCCACATGACGAGTAAGCCCTCGGGGAATTGAGAAGAACAGATGAACAAAGAACTTACACAAGGAAAAGCAGGATTATCCCTTAGTTCTGGGGTCGGCAGTCACCCAATGAATCAATTAAAGAACAACATGTGAGACTCTTGCTTTGCAGAACATTAACCAAAAGAAGGATGAATGGTGGGTTTCTTCGGAGAAAGCCCAGGAAGAGTGTCTTCCCCGATTCACTACTCTGTCTGATTATGAATGGAAAGCAATCCTAGGTAATCTTTATTAATAGCAATTGGTGTCAACGTCAACAGTAAATTCAGTAATCTCCCCTTTTATCCTTTCTTTCCCAAGATACCTCAACTTTCTTTAACTGTGAAGTAGACTCTAAAAGATATTTTTCAACTTACCAGGTGGGAATCCTTCCTTTTTTAACCCAAACAGATGTTGAACCTGCTGATGTTCCTGCCTGTAACGTACAACATATTGCATCAGAACCCAGCAGCTGCAGGGATCCCTCCACACTGGCACTATTGAATTGGAATCATAGGAAGCCATGAGCCTGGGATCCTTCTAAATCCAGATCAGAGAACAAACTAATTTCTCCCTTGCCTGGAATGCTCTTCTTCATCAAGATCTGCACCTGAGCATGGGGAGGAACACCCCATAGGCAGCAAAGATCCACACAACTGCTACAGACGTGTCCCTTCTGACAGTGCTACGAAGGCTGCCACCGTGTCCCCGTCCCACTCCGCAATCAGGCAAGTGCCATCTGGGCTGGCTGTCCTGAGAATATACGAGGGAAAAGAAGATGACATCATGCAGACTTGCATCATGGCTCCTGCATGGAAAAGAGGCCGCAATTTGCCCTTGTTATCAATTAAAGAACCAACAAGCACGACGGTCCTTGTGCCCCGTGCCTGTGCCAGCACTGCCCGATGCTGGTCTCTGTGGGGGAGTACTGCAGAACATTTAGACCAAATATAAGCTCAAACAGTAACAGGAAAATAACAAGGAGGTTATGTGTCCCAATTTAAGTCGCCCATACTGGCTTTCAAAAATGAAGCAGCAGGTTTTATATGTGAACAGTATCTTATGAAGTGAGCAAGAGCAACCATTATATGAACTGTTTTAATGCCCCTAAGTTGTTTGAGAAGCAGAGCAATATCTTATTCGGGTTTGTATCCCCATAGCCTGACATGGTGCTCCATACATAATGGGGGTCCAGTACTGCTTGCTGAAGGAATGAATAAATATCTTACATGAAGATGGATGCCACCTAAGCAGAACAGTCCTTAAAACTCGACTACCAGTAATTGCCTCCTTCTAAGAAAAAATAGCACTAAAATTCTGTGGTTTGGGCCATTTCATATGACTGTGTTGGCCACAACTAATTGCTCCAGGACTTTGTGCCAAGGCCAGAGGATCACGTATAAAGACCACACTGCCCTGGGGCACTGGGTTTCAGACGGATCAATAGGAGAGCCCCACGTGGGATCATGGCCACTGGATCCTCTCTCTTGGGAAGTGCAGATACAAGTAAAGTAACTCAGAGAAGAAGATCACAAGCCCTGCTCTTAACTCAGACGTGGTGATGTACTTCGGACAGGCAACTTTTCCCTAACTATGTCCTGAGAAACAGAGTTCTGAGAGATGAGAATAGCTACTGCTTGATAATAGTCTGGGAAACACTGCCATGTCCTTTCTTCATTAGTCATAGTGTCCACTTGCACATTTAAGTCTCTTAGAAATTTTATTCCCCAAAAAAAAGTTTAATCCTATTTAGCAGAGGGTCCTGAAGTCTTTATTTTGCAGTACATTTAAGTGCAACAGTGTACTTATAGAACACCTGATTTCAGAAAATGTATCTTAATGTGACCAGATACATCTCTTTCCTTACAACTTAAATAAGTCTAACTGAAGTATTGCCTTAATTATGGGGCTTAAAACTATTATACTCAAGAAATGAGCCTCCAACCTGCGAGAATGAAGCCACAGGCTCGAAATTAGACCAGGCCCTTTTCTATAAAGCAGTTACTCAAATTGTAACATGAGTCAAAACTATGGGTTCCAAAATTTTTAAGACTTCATGACTTCATTCAGGAATCGTAAAAACAACTGTGATCGTCATCTGTTAAAAATGCAACTTTCACAGTGTTCCACCGACTGGGAGATAAAAGGCCTCTGTCTGGGCTGATTTATTTTCATTAGTGCTTTGCTGGTAAATACGTAAACAATTTTAAACAAGGCAAACACATATGCTGAGCATAATAAAATCCATCTGAATTGCTGCTCTACCGAGGAAAAGAACTCTGAGTACCTTGTCAAATAAATAAATGATCCATGCCTTTTCTTGTCATTTTTCTTCTCTTCAGTAAGTTTAATAAATAAAATTGATAGTTTTGGGAAGGATTTTAGGTCAGCTTTTCCAGTTGTAACATTCCTTCACTTAAATATCAGTTACCACAACATTCCAAACTTTGAAGCAAAGGCTGTTTCCTGCATTTATTTTGACACATATCATAAAGCAGCATCGATAAAAGTTCAGCCCATCAGCCCTGATACATGCCTGCTTTTTACTTTTCACTTTTCTTCATCTCCCTCCTTCCTCCCACCAACCCCACTCTGCCCCAGAGTATGACTCATTAAGTTCATGGCAGGAAAACGAATTTTGTTTTTTAATCATTTCATACTTGCAACATAAGCTACAAGGAAATGCATTTTAAGTCATCTAAGTAGGATCATGAATACCTGAAAAGGCTTAGCAATGAGCAAACATGCCTAATGTAGGAGAGAAGAGGTAAAAATGAACTGTCACCTTGAATTAGTTCAGAGACAAATCAATCTATTAACATTCAAATAAGGATTTGAAGCCATGGTAAAAAAAAGAAAAAAGGATTAAGAGTTTATAGCAACACATTACTGGTTTGATCACATCCCAACCCACCTCATCACACACCAATCCTAAGGAATTCCTGTGACTTGCCAGAAAAAAAAAAAAACTGCATGTCTCTCCTTTCCAGTGCGTGCATATTTCTTAGCCTCTCACATAAAATGTTAAAGACAGGTAAGATGACTTTGATAAAGCAAATACCAAAATAGATGAAATTTTATAGCATTCCTTTGAGGTCAAATATGCTGTCATAACTCTTGGTTTTATATTTCAGATATTCAAATTATTACATTTCACATATTTGCAATAGGGAAAAATGCAACTTTTTCCATTGAAAAATCTTTAATCTCCAAAGCAATTACTCATTTTCCTTCAACTTTTTTTTTCAAAGAATTGAATAACAAGAATAGCAATCCTTAATCTCCAAAGCTATTACTCATTTTCCTTCAACCTTTTTTCAAAGAACTGAATTAACAATAATAGCAATAATGATAATAATCTTTAGCACTTCTATACCAGTCGCAGTGCCATGTACTTTACATATCATTATGTTTTTTCCGAACTCCATGACAGGTTTAAGAGACCAGGACTATTTTCATTCCCATTTCACAGATAAGGAAATTGAGGCTTGCAGAGGTTAATGATTTGCCCAAGTTTACACAGCTAGTAAGGAAAATAAACCAGGATGTAAATTCTGCTCTCTTTGATCCCATTGCTTACATACCTTATAATGAATAATTTGACAAATGTAGTAGGCATTACCACCTACCCATAAAAAAAATATAGGCATTCCAATCATGAATGTACATATGTATTGAGTTAATGTACTGAGAAATGTAATGAATTGGAGAATACACTCTAGGTTACTAGAAAATCTGATAAATATTTGGATAATTTGATACCAAACTCCTTCTTTCTATATTATCCAAATTATCTAAAAATAAAACAAAACAAAAAACCCTATGCCTGACGAATGCACTATACACTTGAAGCTGAAGTAGAATAATATTGAATGTCAACTATAACTAAATATGTAGGTATATATAGTCATGGGATGTGGAGCAAAACATAGGGAAGACAATCCGTGGAAGTGTAACAGCTGTATAAGATGTCAGAGGAGTAGGAGCTTGGGGGGTGGGTTATTACTTTATGAGGGGTTTAAATGTCTAACTATTATGTTGCTTTGTACAGCTGAAACTAATAAAAACAAACAAACAAGCAAACAAATCCTATGAGGCTTCAATACTCTAATATCCCATTGATGATATTAGGGTGTAGGTTTTACTTTCTCTGTATAGGCATAGCCCTAATGATACAGGGACAAAAACAGATGTACAGTCAAGGCTCTGGGCAATGAAATATACTTACAGTCCTACAAATTTCACTTTTAGGACAAAAATCTACTCAAATATAGGAATCAGATAAGTGCTTAACACATTTGATTTCGGTAAGCTGAATTCAAAGCCAAGGCCACATAAGCAAAGTAGTTGCCCAACTAGACAGGATAGCCCCCAAAGTGGTGAAATCCAAGAAATGCAGAATACTGTCCTGCTTGAAATATTTTCTGCCCTTACCTGAATGTCTTCGTTACACTCTGTCACACGGAATCTCCCTTAAATGCTAATTTCAGAAATTCAAATGACACTTTAACTGTTCACTCTTTAGTACCAATTAGCTTAATTTGATTACTTTGCTTTCCAACAGATGTGGGATTTCTAGCTATTGTCAACACTGGCTACACATGAGAATCACCTAGGGATATTTTAACAAAACGCCAATGCCTGGATCTCACTCTCAGAGATTCTGTGGTTCTGGGTAACCCAGGGCCCAGGCAGCAGCACATTTTACATGCTCCCCAGGTGGCCCTGGTATGTTCCAGGCTTTGGTCTAGCCACTCTGCCTCCTGGAAAGAGAAATAACTGTTACTGACCATGTCCATATTTTCTGTGTTTTTCAATCCTGGATAGATTAAATTCTTTTGCAGCAGGTTACGTGAAGAGAGATAGTAACCAGCGCAAAATCTACTTTGAAACGAGAAATGAAAGTTGAGGAAAGAAGGTTAAAGCAAACAAAATTCTCTATTTTTGGTTATTTAAAAAGAAAAATACAGGAGACACGATTTCATTTTCTTAAATAACCCTTTAAATATGATTCACTGCTTCGAAATACCTACTTCCTAATAACCTGTACGTCTTTATCAGGTCCATAACAGCTGCCATGTGGCAGGAGTCAAACCTGAACGATCAGACACCAGTCATTCTGAGACCACTAACATTCTGACGACAAAATAGATTCAACAACCAACAAATTCAATTGCCATTTCTTTTCATCTCATTTTATCAACAGTTCAGATCTGCAGTGTATGAATCAACCTAAATAAAATACCTGTATTTCAGGGCTCTAAGTCAGAACATTATTATGACTAAAAGTTGTTAAAAACAGACATCAAAGTTCACCTAAGGCTCTTATAATAAAATTTCACATATAAATAACTCAATAGATTAAAGTGTGAAACTTACCAAGAATTAACATTTAATTCTCTCTATGCTAATTAACTTTCTGTGCAACCCAGATGGGTTGCTTAACCTCTGTAAGCCTCAATTTCTTCAGTTTTAAAATGGGACTATTAATACTTACCAGATTTCCCTTGAGATTTTCTTGAGGGATTTTGTTATAATGATTGTGCATTTGAAGAACTCCAAAATACAATACAAAGGTAAGTTATCAGTGGTCACTTAATCATACGTTTTATGGGGAGAAACAGTTTCACATAGATTTTTGCATCCTCAGAACTTAGCTCAATGCCAAGCGTGTAGTAGGTACTAAGTAAATGAGTAACAGTCATTAAATAGATGAATAATGAACCTATGAATGAATGATAGTAGTTGGAAATCACAGAGAGCACAAGCTAATTGTTATAAGGTAAAAGCAAAATGCATTCTTGAGCTTTTCCCCTCTTTATGACAATGTTACCATTGCCTTTATGAAATCAGTAACCATATTTCTGAGCATATTTTTCTCACTTTTTCCTATGGGCTGATGGAAAAACTGCATGGCCATCAGATAGAACTCCTGTCAGAGTCAAGTAAAACTGATGAGACAACGTGCATTCATCCACACATTCCTGGATTGTAGTCTTATATTCCATTCCTATCTATTTCAGAAAGATGGGTGTTTGGGAAATTGATAGATAAGAGTTTAAAGGATTGCAACTGTAACATGAAAATAAAGGAGAAAACTACAAGAGAAAGGTTATACTCTTTAATTTGGCCTCATAAGTGATGTTAAATGTTAACATTCTTGGTGCTAAAATCATTGCTTACCTAAAGAGCCCAGATAATTAAACAACTGAGGCTCTTCTCCAGGTTTTAGGGGATAAAGTCAGTTACTAATCACATTATCTGCATTCATTAGGCTTAGGCAGCAAGACACTTGATTTTTACCACCGCTATCTGGCTATGAACCATAACTGAGGAAACTAGGCCTGGGTTTCTCTGTAGAGAGTGGGTATGTATTGACTGACACCTATAATGACCAGTTAATCTTATCTCATTTTTTTTCACTTTCAGAGCCCAGCTGTAAGTTTCCAGGACTCTTTGTAGAGTAGGCATGCATTTTCTTTGGTTTTACTTATAGCTTTTAACATTGCTTTTCACCCACCCGTCCTAGTGAAATCTGGAATCCTTTGGACAGAAAAAGTTCAAAACAAAGTGGTTAGATGCATTTTCTAGGTGCCATCCATCCCAGCAAGACTCTGTATTCTGGAGTAATTTCTTAAAATATCATTGGCACTAATATATATACCATAAAAAACTTCATTAACTGACTCACACCTTCCTAAAATGACTTAACAACTATGTCACTTACTCACAGCCATTTTAGCAAGTCATGCCCTTCTGAAGAAATAACCCACGTAAAGGCTGGTTTATGGACCTCCTACATTTGGACATTGGTTATAGTACAGAGCAGAAAACAGTTCAGGTAAGAGAAGGCTTTCAACTTTCAACATGTAGGAAGCAGGTAGCTCTGGTAAACATTAAGATAATTGGCTCTGAGTTCAAGCAAATAAGATGACCAGAAAAGTAAGGACTGCTCTGTACATCTTCTCTGATATTTAAGTAATCAGTACCATTTTCTAGAAGTCAGGTTTCCAGATACAGATGTAGTCCCATTGTACTCTTTAGTGTCATACCACATATAGACTGTTGTTGAAGGTGTGTGTGTGTGTGTGTGTGTGTGTGTGTGTAAATCAAGGGGTATTATAAAAGGACATCCTGATGCAGACGACCTCATATCTAGTCTCCCTTTTCTTCCTTACTGAAATAACCCTGCTTTTACTCAGGAAACAATGAAACCTTGCTTAAAAACTACATTTCCTTCCTCCCTTACATTGGAGTTACACATGTGACACAATTCTGGCTAATAAGTAGAAGTCATTGTTAATGTGCGTAAAAGAGCTCCTAAAAGGGGAGGCAGACTCGGGAGCTGTGCACCCTATTGCTAGTGGCCCTTCCCATTTTTCCTCACTGGAATGGGAAGTCAGTGACTGTAGCCACAATGGTCACCTCCAGAGTCTGAGGGAAAGAATCACACCTTCAGGATGGCAGAGAAGAAACCTAGATGGTCCCAGGTTCATGGTGTTTGCTGTCACCATGTTGGCTCTGAGCTGTCCACTGCAGGATTTCTTTCAGGTGAAAGAAAAATAAAACCCTTTCTGTTTTAAGCCTCTAGTGTGGTGGTCCCTGTTACTTGTAGCTACATACAATTTCTAACTGAAATAAGTTCAGTTCTAAAATTTATCAATCATAACATAAGAGCACTTGAAATCATGTCATTTGAGAAAGGTTGAAGGAACTGGGGATTTACATCTGGGAAAAGACGAGAATGGAGAATATAGAAAACGGGTACATTCAAATATGTGAGCCACTGATATTTGGAGAGCCACAGAAGCCAAACCAGGAAGAATGGGTGAAAACAAGAGAAGCAGATTTCAACGCAACCTAAGAGATCTCACTAATAATCAGAACTGGCTTCTCATGGATAGGTCACCATCACTGGAACAATTCAAGTATCAGGATGAACGTCTGCTCCATGGAAATATGGTAAAGGAGATGAAAACACTGAATAAGCAAAGGGTGATATTTACTTCAGTTTCCACACCCAACCCAGAGAGTCTACGACTCTGAACTCCTAATGTCTAATACCCAATTCTCTTTAATGCAACAAAAACTTGTGCAGAGTCTGTTAAGTGGATTTCTATTGCTTTGCCTTGTTTATTGTGTTTAATCCACCAAACTTTTACGTCACTTGTAGGCCTATTTCAAAGATGACTGACTTTGCAGTTAATTTTGGAAATGTCTTCAGTTTGTCAGAATTTATACAGAAATTAATTTACAGCTAGGACAACCTAAGATGCAAGACATTTGTTGCATCTTTACCACATGCAGGACACTGAGCTACATGCTTTAAATTGATTATCTACAATTTTGTAACAATCCTATGAGAAAAGTTGTATTATTTCCTTCTTTCAAAGAGAAAAATAAGGCAGAGAATTTAAATAATTTTTCAAGATCATATAACTAAGGGTGAGGCCAGAGTGGAACTCAGCAATCATACTCCATAATCTCTTGATGAGCAAACAACACTCTCCATACTTATTCTATATCTGGTTCCAAAAAGACGTATCCACCTACAGATCATAATAAAATTTCAAATGAATTACAAGGACTATAAAATCAAACTATAAATTATGAAGGCAAATGTCCTGTATAATTTGAATATTTCTTTAATAAGGCTTTCTTCTTTTACATTCAATGTCATATCATTCTTGCCTCTAAACATTACCCTGTGAAAAATAAATCTGAACTATACACGTTAAAATGGCATATGGCAGCTATGTGACAAAGGTAAATATGTAGTCTCTGGATAAATTGGTGAGAGGTTATAAGGTCAACTTTGTCCACAAACAGCTACAATTACCTTTACAAGGCAGAGAAGCCCCAACAAGAATCCGAATCTTCTTCCACCAATAAATGAGTGGAAACCCACAGATTAGAAAATCTTAAAAGTATAGATAGGCAATAATTTTTCACAACAAATCTGACAACAAAATTTAAAAGCCATATATTTACTCAATACTTGAAAAACAAAATACCTCTTTTGCGAAGATTCCAAACTTTTCTCTTACAAACATTGATGACACCAGGACATGAATGTGTAAAAATTGGCACATTATAATTATTTCATTGTGAATCATTGTTAGGATTTAAAATATAAAACTAAATAATTGCTTAATTATTTAAAAGATAATAGTCACTAACATTACAACTAAACAAATTAAATATTAGTTTAATTATTAAGCACCTTTTTATTCTAACCCATTTCTATCTGGTTTTATTTTAAGTCTTCTTAAACCTTTATCCCATTTTCACTTCTTCTGATATGTTCTTTTTCTGGCTTGCAATCTGATCAGTAACAATAAATTCAGGATCAAAACTTTGAAATCATTGACTTTAAACAGGTCCACACATATGGCACGTGTTTTATCTCCGTTTGGCTCAAAAGCCTGGCAATTCCACACACCCCTCTCAACCACAGATACCATCCCATTCAGTTCAGCCTGAACCCTGATGACTGCAGATACCAAAAGCCTGATGGGTCATTGAAAAAGTTTTCCCTTTCTTCACACTAAGCAATGAGCATCAAGTGATCAAGTAGTTAAATGAAATGTACTTTCAGAATATATCTAAAAGGGATAAGTAGCAAAAGACAGACAAACAGAGAAAGAGAGAGAGAAAGAATAGTAAGATTTGTAGAGAGAAATAAAATAAAGGAGAAGCCAAGAATGGTTGGTGATAGCTCTCATTTAGGTAGATTTATAGTATTTGTGACAAAGAGCAAAAAGCCAGGAGGAAACCTTCTCACTAACCTCAAGGGTACGCACATTGATAACTTGCTTTGGTGAATATATCCCCTACAAGTGGTGGCCCTGCCTGTTGCCCCCAATTGGGTTATTGTTGTGGGCTGAGTCTGTAAGCCAGCAATGTCCTTCCTTTTGTACCCAAGTAGTGTGTCTCTGCACGCAGCTGCTCGGTGGCACCAAACGCCTGGTCCAGGAATGCAGCCAGGGTGATTGTGCATTAGTTCTTTGCTTCCAAAAGATAACCCTGCAGGTGCTTTCCTTTACTCTGATTATCAGCACATAAAAGGTGGCTGCACTTTCCTAAGCTACAAGCAGCCAAGAGTCTGTGTGGCTATGACAGCTACTAAGTGATTTTCTAGGGGCAAAATAAAAGAACGAAGGAGAGAAGTCAAGTCCCCTTCCTGCTGCAGCCCAAGACCCAGCATTGCTGATATCCTGAGAGGGAAAGAACTATCAATGTGCTGAGTGTGTTTGCTCCGTGTTCCACTGGGAATTCCATCCTTTCTCTCTCCTTGGAGCATGTTAAACATGAATATGCTGACACACGTGGACAAATGCTCACTCCAAGTGTTAGAGATAAGATCTCCCCAGTTATTCAGAACCAACCACCCCAACAACTCAGAGTCCTCTGAAACAGCCATACACCAGCAAAGTAAACAAATAAACAAAACCTCTGGGCAGCCAAAATACATGTCATGACATTTTTCTCCCAAACCTGGGGGAGTTACCCCCAGGAGATTGCCAGACCGTTGCCCAGAATTCAACTCACTCTAATTAAGATGTAGTTCTAAGCAGTTTGGCTATTTGGTACGGCAGTCACCAAGATTAGAAACAGAAGAAAGAAGGGATGTGTACTGCCCAGACAAATATACTGACCACGGTACAGAAACAGCTGGCCTTCAAAAAAGGCAGAGTTAATGGCACCACACAGGCAAACTGAAACCAGTAACAACACAAAATTTGAAATGCAGGAGAAAATGATGTATCTACTTCAACAACGTCCTTAATATATTGCATAGCACAGTAAAATAAACCATATTATAATGACAATTCTGAATCACCAAGAAAAATATAAATGTTCAATACTTTATGAAAACAGAGGAATTTTAATACTTTTTAAGTTTTGGCACTTCAACAGGTAAAGTTCCATTTTTTGGAGCCTCCGCAAATTACTGAGATTATCATACATCAATATTAGCTTTAAGGCGCACGGTCATTTTTCTAGCTGCCTGACACTTGGCCAGGGCAAAGGCACGCCAGAAAATGGGAAAGCGGATAAAAATGTCAGATTCAGATTACTGCACGGTAAAGCTGGCAATTTGGGAGGAGCAGATGGAGTCTTTAAAAAACTGGATGTACTGAGAAGCTTGCCCCAAACACAGCTTTACTTCTTCAAAATACATCAGTGCCTATTCTAGCGCTCTGCGGAACATCAATCCTGCTGGAGTGAGGAAGGAGGGTGGTTCCTTTTACACAAATGACTTAGCATGGAGCTCGGAATCCTAGCTGATATTCAGATTACTTGTTAAGTAGGCAGATTTCCAGAATCCACTCTTGAACATGCTAAGTTGGACCCTGGAGCCTGCATCTTTTAAACCTCAGCCAGGTTTGGAATCACTGACCTGGGGTGCTGTGGTTTGGGGAGGTGCTCTGAGTGCCTGGGCTTCCCAGTTCAGCCACATCCACCTGGAGTAGGGGTATCCAAACTTTTTTCAACATTTTTTTACCAAGGGCCATATGTGGTAAAATACACAAACAGCTGGGCCACTCACTCAAGGTGAAATACCTATTGCCTCACCTGGTTTATTTAAGTAAACTAAATATATTTTTGGAATTTGCTGTGGGCCAATTAAAAATGGATTGCGGGCCACAGTTGGCCCGTGGGCCGCAGTTTGGACACCCCTGACCTGGAGGGATCTTTAATCCAAAGCACAGCAAGTGAGTCTGGGAAACACTAACATGCAGCATGGCTCCCAATGTGAACACACTGAGCTTACATTCTTTCATGGGAGCTCAGTAAGACTCCTAGCTAGCACCCTAAGGAGTTCAAAGAGATTAGGACAGAAAATGGCCAGAACTTGGTTTTCTGTTATGAAGCAATTGATCTCCACCCACCACCAACAAAAAGTGTTTGAAAAGAAATAAAAAGAAGACTGGCTATTTTACTGTATGAGGACAAGTTATGAGAAAAATGAAGTTTTCTTTTTTTTTTTTTAAGTTTCTTCAGGAAGCTGACACTGGTGGTCAGACTAGTCCAACACTAACCACGTTCTAACCTTCTGCCACTCTGTTTAATAGTAATAAAAGCTCACACATAGGTATTGCTTAGCCTGCCTTGTCCTGAATCATTGATTCAGGCATTCATACTTTCTATCGGGCTTCATTCTTTCCATCAGTTTAACTTTTTCACAGAAAGATTACAGTCCCCTCAACTACATAGATTTTTCAAATACAATCTCATGTAGGCCCAGCCTTAAAAATAAAATGAATCATTAGTAATATATTTGAATATGCAAAACCTTCCAGCATGGGTAGAACCAAAGCTTAGCTATGTTTCTTTGGCATTTTAGCTGTCAGAGTGTCTACTCATTACCTTTATGGGTTTTTTCCATTACATAGAAAGCAAACATTGGTATCTCTGAGCACACAGAAATTTTCTTCTGCATGAACTAAGTAAACTCTACTGTCAACAGGGCAACTTGTTTAACTGCTTCCCTTCTATTGCTAAACAGGGATAGTACAGTGTGAGATTGAGGGGAGAGAAGAGATTAAAAGTTAGTTTTCTGCACCTGCCTGCAAGATCCCCATTATGAGAGCTAGAAAAGGTAAACATAAAATAGTTGCCAGATTTGGCTATAGATGCTGTAAAAGTTACTGCACAATCATTAGATTCTAGCTCCTTAGAGACTAGGATTGTGGCTATTCATCTCCAGCCCTTTACAGCAGTATTGGTATATTTGGAACTCTATCCAGTTTCCAGAAGTTTCCATTTCTCTTTATCGTGACACCCTTTACATTCTTACTGCATACAATGTCCTAAAATTAAGTGAACTAAAATTCTCTGGTTTTATTATTTTCCTGGACAAGACAGCACCACATTCAGAAGGAATAAAATAGCACACTCCAAAGTAAATATAAATAATTTTTAAAATATTAGAATGTTATTTAATTCCAGTGTTTGGAGCTTTATTGACATTGTCTTTTTATCCATCAAGATTTTTGAATTTCAAGGAAGAAAAAGGTGAGTCGAAACAAATTTATTGGAAGGCTACAGGGTAGCTCATAGAACTGGTGGAAGTGCTTTATTGCCAGGTTTTGCAGGACAGAACTAGGTCACTCTGGGGATTGAGGTAAAGGAACTAAGGGAGTGTGTGCTGGGGGTCAGTGTGGGCAGAATGTTCCAACTCTAACCACTTTCTAACTTTCTGTCACTCTACTGAATAATAATAAAAGTTCATATTTATATACTGCTTCCCTGTACCAGTAATGGTTGCAAGTACCTGGCATATATTGACTCACTTAATCCTCACAATAGTTTCGTGAGGCAGGTAATTCTGAGGAAACAGTCTCATCAATAGCTTGAGTCATATTCCCTTGCATTTGACAGCCCCTCCAAGACAAGATGGAATAGGGAAGTCAGGATAATTTTTGCAAAAGAAGGGTGAAATGAGGCTGGGCAGACAAAATCCACAGATGTTCACTACAATTGATAAAATGCACATGCCTAGCTCTGAAGGATCCTTGTCTCTATTTCTAGTTGGCAAAATATTTTCTATTAGTGATACATACTGACTAGCATTTAGAAAGTTCAAAAATAAAACGCCTGTCCTCCAGAAACTGAAGTTATATTTTATCTTTTGTTTTATATGTGTATGTGTGTATGAAAATAGTAATACTTAAAATGAGTATATGATTGCACACTGATTCCAGTTATCAATAATTGAAAAATCGTAAGTATTTAACAACAACAACAAAAACTTAAAAGAAAATATAAATTCAGTCAAGTTTAACTTTCCTGACTCCATTAATTCTAGGAATCATAGAAGATGAAATTCTCTCTCCATTAGTTCAGGATTAGTGAGACAAACATTTTTCCAATCTCTTGTAAGCCCCTGGTAAAATAATTCCTTCATTGATTTATGCAGATAAGACTTCCATTGCCAGTGAGAAAAGACATTTCATTATTCTGAGTACTTCCATTTTCAAAAAAAAATTCTGATGTAAAAGCAGTTGCCGCCAATTAATTAGCTTATTACTATAATGTGAGGTTCCTGCCGGCGGGATGGAACCATATTTTATTCATCCTCATATCTGTTGTGCTTAATACAGGGACTATACATTGAAGGAATGCAGTCAAATTTTATTTTACAAATGAAGGAATAGATATGTGAACTTATTTCAAGAGTAGTCTCAACTTTTTTCAATCAGAACCTGATTGCCATTATTGACTGCCATTCAAAGTACCTAGAAATATGAAGAAACCTCAAAGTTTTCAACATATGTAAGAATAATACAAAAGTCACATAAAGACAATTAGTACCCTTTAAGTTCAAGCTTACATGCATTGAAGAATTAGCTATTCTTTGAATGTCTGTTACGTTCAAGTCAGTAGGCTAATGTTAAAAGAACGAGAGACATGTGAATCAAAGCACAGGTGCCTCACACCCCAGATTTGCAGTGAAAGGTTCAAAGGATTATAAAAAACAAGAGAAAGTCACTTTCAAGTTAGAAACTAAAGAGGTATCACCCACAAAGCAGAAAATTATAGGAGTTTCAGGTATAAATAAAGTAGATCAGATAAAAAGCAAATAAGACCAGTCACCAAAGAATAACTCTCAGATTCTCCAGTGCATAGTCATTTATTTGAAGGGACAAGACCTGATGGCTATAGGTTCAAAGACAGCAGTGTGAACTCACGCTTGGGGTTCAGTTTGCTGAAGCATCATTGGCCTTTGAAAGGAGTGTTTCTTGAAGCCCCTGAATTATTACAGAGGCCATAACAAATAGTAAGATTGCAACTGGGAAGGAAGCTGGGCAGAGCTGCAGCTTACATAAAGCATGAGGTAAACTGGCTAAGAAACAGGCAGTAAAGAAAGCTGGACCCAGAAATCTGACACCTGCAGAGTACTTTTACCAAATATCAAAAAAAAACAAAAAAAAAAACACACCACTGTACAGTGAACATTACTCTGCTGGACTACATAGGTGTCCACCTCCCTTCTTCTTCCTTGAAGGCTGTGGGAGATGAATCTGTGAACTGACAATATAACTGACGTCAAGCTACAGTCAAGTTTAACAGCATAAAGCTGGCATCTAACCTACCAGTTTGTGGGCAAGAACCAAACGTGGGTAGTCCACCGCTCACACAAGAATGAGAAGCAGGGAGAAAAAACTATTGAGGTAAGGTTATAATAATATTCCACGTCATGATAAATTGAAGACAACATTCAAGATTTTAAAAAAGCAAAATTTCACAGTTACCTATTATATAGGAAATAGAAGTAAATATTAGAAAACATGTACTTTGTGTCCCCAATTAAATTAAGAAAACATGAACTAAAAAATGTGAATGAGAGTAGATTACAAATTAGATGAAAGTTTACTTGGGTAAAAGGCAGGAAAAAGAAAAGGGGGAGGTAAGCAGAACAAAAAAGATGCACTATCATAACTTTAATCTAGAGTGGAAGCAGTTAGAATAGAATCAACCCTATAGAAAATAAAATTAGGGATGTGAACGACAAACTTAAAAGGTTCTTTCAGAATGCACGTAAAAATGGTAAAGACTTAAAAGATGAGAGAAAGAATGTTATGAATGAATGATTGAAAACTAAAATCCAATGTTATTAATTAGTATTCAGACAATACAAGAAGAAAATGAAACAGAAGCAATAACTAAAAATATAAAAGAAAATTTTAAAATGCTAGAACAAAAAGATTCCCTAATATGGCAGATTAGTGAAAAGGGGCCAACACATATTGAAATTTTAACAGTTCAGAGATAAGAATAAATCCTACATGCACCTGGGCAGAAAAAAAGCAAAGCCAGAAAAATTAAGGTGGAAAGCTAATAAAGTCCATACTGGGGGAAAGGAGTCTCAAATACCACTCTCCTCAGTAACTCTGGGATCAAAAGGAATTCAAAACTCCTGTTAAAAGATAATTTTAAAATAAATATCAATAGAAAATAAACAAAGGATAACGACAAGCAATTTATAAAACAAAACTAAAATTAATAATAAAATAGCATCACTTACATAGGACTTGTTTTATGCTAAGTGCTACTTAAATGACGTAAGCAAATTACCTATGTTCACATATATAAATCATATTTACATAGTTAACTGGTCAATAAATTTATCAAAAGTTCAACCTCATCATTAATTAAAGACATAGAAATTAAAACAATAAGATCATTAAAAACGATATTATTCTATCAGATTGGCAATAATTACAACTATTAATTATAGCTATTGGCCCCGGAACAAACATTCTCATACGTGTTGGTAGGAGTATAAATGACACTATCAATCTGGAAGGAAGTTGGACAAAACTTATCAAAGCTTAATATGCCTATATCTAATAATCCCCTCCGACAATTTTATATCTGGAAATCTATGCTAAAGAAATAATAAGGTTGCTGCACAAAGAGGTATGTATAATCATTTCCAATACAATATTTTTATTGGTTACTGCCTTATTAAATTCTTAGCCCTTATCATATAGTAAAAACATTAACATATAAAACAGAAAACAAACTTTAATATTCATCAATAATGGATGGTTTAAATAAATTATGATATATCCAAACTCTAGACAGCTATGCAGCTATTGAAGATGATGATACAGATTTGAATTTTATAGCATTAAAAGATTATCTAAAACGTAAAAAAATGTAAAATTGCATACATAGTATGATGCCATTTTTAAAAATATATATTCATAGAGAGAAAAAGAGAGCAAAGGAATTAGAATAATGTAAAAGGATATGACCCCAAAGGTTAAAACTTGTTAAACCTCGTAGTTGGACTATGAATGGTTATTATTTTCTTGTTTTTACTTTTTGAGTATCATTTGAAATAATAACATTAATTTTTTTAAAAAATTATGGGACATAATTTAAACTGTTTTTGGTAAGACTTATAATCTTTCATTGTTAATCAAGAAATAATTAAAATGAAAGAAGTCAGCATATGATTTCAATAAATTAGAGGGTGAAGCAAACCTAAAAAACAAAAAGAAGCAATTGAAGGTAAAAATATATTTTAATAAATTATAAAATGGAAAAAGACAGAATGAAAAATAAATCCATGAACCAATTCTTTGGATAAAAACAAGCTTTAGGAAAAATTAAGAATGAATAAGGAGACAAATCAGCAACTATGGAAGAATTTTTTTTTCGGTTGCTAAAGATATGTACACATAATTTTATGAAAAATAAAGTATGAATAAAAATGATACGCTTATAGAAAAAAATATAAATTTCCAAATTTGTCAAAGTTTATTTCTAGAATATGGTTCCAGACCCCTTTGATTTTTATATAAAATTATAGACAATTTCCAAGGAATTGATGGTTTTCAAACTAGTCATAATCACTTCCATAGACTTAGGGAAGAATGTAAAAACTTCTAAATACTGTTTTAAGAAACGAATTTATCCTCCTTCCCATAGTAGACAAAATCAGCACACAGATCTACCAAAAAAAAAAAAAAAAAGAAGAAAGAAAAAAACCTCACATTTAAAAAAAAAAAAAAAAAGATTCATGTAAATCAAATTCTAGCCTAGACAAACCAAGAATACTAGCCCCAGTGCGACAGTTCTAGGGTGGCTCACCCTAGATCTTCCAGATTCCTCCTTTCAAGGCTGTACTTCTCTCTCCCTACAGAATTAGTCTCCTGAGGGTCACCCCCGTCTATGACACAGATTTGTGTGGACAGACCTCACGCAGTTTTACTTCCCGTTGAACATCAGATAATTAGAACCACTAAAAGGAAAGAGGGCTGCCATCTAACTTCACCCATCAGAAGCATCTGGGTCTCAGCTCCTCGAGAAATCCTTTCACAACTATATTTCAGACACACAAACAAAACAAGAGGCAGGCTACAGGACTCAGAGGAAGAAGATATTACTTCAAATGGAAGGACAAAGATCAGGAAAGAGGCGGCATTTGAGTTACCTCTCCAAAGACAGGGTTTGGACCCGTTTGCATCATCACACATGGAGAGGAAGACAACACAGTCAGAAAAGAATAAGAACCCAGGTCCAGTCTGGCAGAATCATAATAAATACATTGTCCAACTTAGGGTTGCCAGGTAAGATATAGGCCACCCGGTTACATTTGAATGTTAGATAAACAGATAATACCTAGTATAAATGTGTCCAAAACATGCAACATTTGGGAAAAACCACCACAGGGCCAGGAAAGTTCAGCAAGAATGCCTTTAACATGCCTTTTGGACATTCATAGGATATTTTGTTTTGCCTTTCCTCCATTCCTTACCCCTCAACTCACTTAAAAATGTAAAGGGATACACTGAAAGTGCCCGTCCAAACACATTTCAGACACAGCTAACTCTGGGCCGAGAAAAGGGAAGGACTCCAGAGTCCCCGAGGGAGGCAGTCCTAGAGAGGCAAGTGTGTGTCGTGAGCACGCCTCTGGTCTCCATCAGGGCAGTGTGTGCCCCAAGCTCTCAGAACTGGCAACTGCCCACAGGGCCAGGCCAGGAGCAAACAGTCAGGCCCAAAGCAGAAAATCAAGGAGCTTGGCAAAGACAGCCACTTTTCCTGGACATATCACTGAATTGTGAGTTTTAAAAAGGAAATAGAGCTGACCATTATGGTATTTGGGATTTCCACAAAACTACGTCCAAAGACAGCTGTGATAAATATTTCCCAAGAATAAGTAATTCCAAAAACAGCCACAGTATAGCAGAGTGGTTTAAAAAAAGAGGTCTGAAGTCAGACAGAGCTCGGTATGAATTCCAATTCCACCCATTGTGAGTTAAGTGACTTTGGGCAGAGCGTTCCTCATTTTTGCAGTTTCCTTTCTGTAAAATGGCAATAATTGCAAGGTTATTAAATAAGCATGTATAGATATATTTATATATATATAAAATGCTTAGCTCATAGTACAGTAATTACTAAACTACTATAATGAGGTAATCATTATAATATTCCATTACGTTTCTGATGTTATCAAAAGGCAAAGAAGTTGCAAGGAGAACGAGAACCGTTGATATTCCCAGCATTTCCTCATATGACTGGGAGAAATCAGGTATCCTGTGGTCTAGTATCAAGGTCCCCATAATCCAGGGTCAATTCCAGCATCCCCAAACACTCCAATGTCTGGGGTGCTAGGATCATTTCTAGGTGGTAAGATCATTCTCAGATTCCTGCTGCTAAAAAAGGAAACCAGTTACCCACAGAGGGGTGGGGGAAATATGCTCCAGTCCCTGAGTGACTTGAAAATAGAAGGATTTTCAGAGGCAGGGAACTTATGAGATACCAAGACAATATTTGAGAATGAAGAAAGTAGCTCATGTGCTCTTAACCCAATGAGGTTTAAGGTCACAGTCTGGGGGAGAGAGAGGATAGTTGGCCTTAATTAGCTCCAAAAAAAGCGCAGAACTCCTGGGACAGATCCAAAAGCAAGCAGAACTTCTGGTGGAGAGAGATCCCAGCTCCCAAATGTAAGTACTAGTTTCAGCAGAACGAAACAAATCTAGGACAGCTTCTGAACAATTACCATTTAACTGGCATTTACATGTTGCAAGAACTAAATTTATCCTGTCAGAACTTCTGTTTATAGAAAAGGGTTAGTTGCCACCAGAAAGTAAACTCTGTGAAGTGATGAACTGTGTCTGCCTTTTTTTTACTGCTATATGCCCAGGGAATGGCAGCGTGCTTGGCACATAGTTGGTGCTCAGTAAGTACTCACTGAAATAAATCATTCAAAGCTACATAATGAGTTAGTGGAGGGTGCTGCGATTTGAATCCTGGTCTAACTCTAAAAACCACACTTGCCTCTATGTCATACTGCCAGGGAAGGCAGTCTTAGGCGAGGACCAATCCCAAGGCCAGCTCCTGCCATGGCTGTCTCCCTACACGCTCTCTTGGGGTCACCAAGCTGAACTCGAAGAACCACTTAAAAAGGCACACTGAGAGAATTTATGAATCTAAAAATTGTAGCAGATATTTCTAGTTTCCTCTCAAATATCTATTTTTTTACTTGCCAAAAGAACTTTGATTTATTCAGGGGACAAATTTCCCATTTTAAATATTCACCTCCTAGAAATATTTGGTATCTTAATTAACATAATTTCAAACTCATCAAATTGTACACTTTATATACATGCAGTTTATTGTATGTAATTATATTTCAATAAAATAGTAAACTACACACACAGGCACGCACACACACACACAGCACAGACTGCCCAGACTTCCTGTGATCCACTTCTGGCCAACAAGGCTAAGTCCAGTAGATGGGTTTTCTATCAACGCTACTGTATTACTGTTAAGTTGGAATGAACTTGTCTTTCTACCCAGAGGTGAAATAGCCTCCTGAGAAAACGAGGACAAAAGCCTCCAGCTAAGGCTGGTGAAACGGGGAGCTGGAAGGAACCTGAGTCCTTGGTGACTTTCTGAAGAGGCAGCACCTGCTTTTGCCTGTCCACCTCCCGATTTCTTGTTCTGTGAGCAAAATGAGCAAAATAAGTCTTGATTTAGTCGACCTTCATAGTGTATGGTTTCTTCATCTGCTGCTTGCAATTGTTGAGTGACAATACTCCCAAGCAAAGCATAATGAAGATAACACAGCACCATTCCTCAAAAACCTTCAATTGCTTCCGAGTAAAATGCAAAGCCTCTTCAGTCTCATCTCCTGCTACAGCCTTCCATAAGCATAACCTTCCAGCTCTAGCAGGCTCTTTGCTATGTTCCAAATAAGCAATGTATTTTAAGATTAATGCTATTCTCTCAAACTGATACATCTTTCTTCTATAATTTTACAGTCCCTGGAAGATTTAAAGAATTGATGTAGGCCACCGTTAGCCAATGGAAGACTTGAGAAGAAAATTTATGTCTCCTGAATATAAGCCAGATGTTCTTTGCCCTAAATACCCATCTCTGGAGTAGGAAAATAAAATTCTCTGGTAAGAGACATGATTTACTTGGCTTTTATTTAATGTCAAAAGCTCTCACTTAAAAAAAAAAGATTAATAAATTATCGTTTATTTGGAATATGTCAGAATGGAAAAGTTCATTTACAACAGCAGCCATGAGAAAAACTAAAATTTTAAGACTATTTTTTTCCTGTTCTCCAGTGCCTGATTATACATGAAGACATAGGGTTTTTGTTTTGTTTATGCAAAAGAACATATATGTGAATGTTACATTGTCTCACAGTAGAAACTGAGGCTTAGCATTGTGTTCTGACATTTTGTGTGATGGCCCAACCTCCAAGTTATTGACCAAAATATTTCGTTTCCAGGGCTACTTGTTAGGTAACTAGGAAAAAGTAAATAAACCTTCCTGTTCATCCATCTGTCAAGGAGAAAGAATATTATATTTTCCATCTGTCCAGCTTTCAGGTATGGCAAATATTGATGAGAAGATCTAAACTAAGTATAGGACTATAAGTCAGCTCATTTGAAAGAGTTGATCACTATTGAAAACTCTATTCTACAAATCAAGTTTTGTTTATTGATTTTGTTTTTAAAATATTTCAAATATAACAGAAGCTAATTATTGGCTATCCAGATCTAACAGATGTTAATATTAGTGTTTCTTTGTTTTATTCTTTAATAACATATTTACAGATATAGCTAAAGCTCTAATTGCACCCCCATGACTTTCCTCTCCTTCTTCCCCAGAGATATCCTGGAAAAGTTTTGGAGAATCAATTCCATAAAAGACTACATAATTTTACTACATGTATATGCATGAAATACTATATATATAATTTTGCTTTTTAAATTTCACATATTTTAGATCATATGTACTTTTTTTTAGTAATTTGCTTTTTAATTTGAATACTTTGTTTTTTAAATCTATTCATACCGATACCCACAGATTCATGAAAGGGCTTCATTTTAACTGTGAAATTATAATAATCTACAGTAAATTTATCTATTCCCTGACTAGTAGATAGATTTTTTTCATTTTTCACTATTTCAAGCAAAGCTATACTAAAAATCTTTGTACACATATACAAGTGTTTCTGTAAAATGTATGCTTGTACTTTCAAGTAGAATTGTTGTACACTTTTGTGCATTTTTATAAAAAGCTCTCTAGGAATTTTGATTGGGATGGCATTAACTTTTTAGATAAATTTGGGGAGAGTTAATATCTTTAGGAGTCTTCCTATCCACTAATATGGTATATCTCTCCAAATACTTAGATCGTTTCCACTCTCTCTTTAAATGAAGTTTCATGATTTCATACATGAAGAAAGGAAAAGTTTTTGTGAGATTTTTATTCCCCTAGGTATCTTACACTTTCTCTCACTCTCCTCCCTGCTCCTCACTCTCTTTTTAAATTTGTTGCTCTTTTGAGTTATATCACTTCTTATATTGCATTTCTATAAAGTTATGCTGTTACACACAAACTACTGAGGTATTTTTTATTTTTATTTTTATTGTTAATTTTGTACTCAGCAAGTTGCTGAACACTACAAATTCTAAAGTTCTGTAACAGAATGAAATGCTTAGTCTCTCTGACTCCGTCTTGTTCAAGCCTGCTTTGTTCCCATGGCCTTCAGGCTAATGACTTCTGCTTAGTCTTGCATATAGACATGCTAACCACTGAAGGAATGCTACTGGTGGCTTGAGAAGAAAGAAAGTATATATTGCTTATCAAAGATTTGCAGGAACCTCTAGATCTAACTCATATTAGCTAGCACAATCTTTCTGGGACCCTCGCTGGCATCCAGATGTCTGAGGTGGCTAATCACCTCTTATCCCTCCGATTTCCGATTTCCCCTTCTTTTGACATAAAAGAAGCCTGAATGCTCTGCTTTCTTAAGATGGATTTGAGGTACCACAAGGTTTCCCATATTCTTGGTTAGCACCTTCTTGATCAAAAATCCTTTCCTTACTCCAAACTCTGATGTTTTGAGTTTTGGGCTTTTGCAACAGTTCTTTCACCTATAGATATTTTCGTATTTTCCAAATCTCCTTGTCTGCAGATTACCATGGATTTTCTTTCAAGCAAACATATTATGTGTTTCATATTATATTTTCTTTCAAGCAAACATATTATTTTTCAATTCTTGTACTTTCATTTTTCCTGTTTTATGTTGTTGTTGCTAGGACTTATAGCATCATCTAGAAGAAAAGCTTTAAAAAGGGCATCTTTGTCTTCTTTTGCCTATTAAAAATGCTTGTAATGATGCTCATTTGCTATGAGTTAATATCTCTAACAATTTCCAAGGTTCAATATTAGTGTCCAGAAATAGATTATTTGAATGAATATATAATTGATGACTATAATAAAAAACTTTGTTCAAAATATTCTGTTTGTTCTAAATAAACGTGGGTTAAACTTCTTCTACCCTTCAGGCCATACCTTGAAGTCCCACTCAGTTCTATATTCATTCTAGAAGTCTGGGGACCTTTGAGAAACAAATCATTAGTTTAAAAAAATGAATTTCATATATTAACAGGTATTTTTAACAAAGTCATCTCACTTGATGAAAAGGCACATAATTAATACCTTCCATCTATTAATACAATTAGCTGTTTTCATAGGACCTAAGGCAAATAATCAAAATTAACAGTAAACATTTACAACATTAAAAAAATATTAATATAAATACCTGATCATTTCCTACTGTACTGGTACTACTGGTTTGTGTAATCTGAATGGGGCCATTTTGCTAAAGACAGACACCACTTCGTCACTGCTCTTTTCCCAAAAGATAATCATCCACTTGTGAGCAATATATAATCTTATTCATTTATTAAGTAGGTTATCATAAACATGAAAAACCTTTTCTAATGGAAACATTATTGAAAATGATAGTTAAATTCTCACACTAGCCCATAAAAACTACTTAGTCCATAAGTAAGTACAAAATAAGTTCCTTCAACTACAACAAACCATTACATATAACATATTTCTTCTACAGTGGTGATTTACAAAATGATGACAAAACAAGGATTTTTTGTTGAGAAGGTGTATTTGTTGAGAAGGAAAGGTAGATGATCTTGGGCCACAACAATTTGCTCATTCATTGAATTAGATCTCTCAGATATGGTAAACTGTCCGTTCCTATTTAAAATTACAATAAAAGCCTTGAGAAATACTTCAAGTTAAGCTTTGTTATATCCTAGGGAGTTTTTAGAACGAAAGTCATAAGTCCAATCAACAAGACCTTTCTACTCTGTGTCAGTTTCTCAAATTTAGTTGCAAAAGAATCAGCTGACTATATGAGGTAATGGATATGTTAATTAGCTTGATTGTGGCAATTATTTCACAATGTATATGTATATCAAAATGTCAAGTCCAAGTCCTGCTCCTAAAATATATACAATTTTGTCAATTATACCTCAATAAAGAGGGAAAGAAAAAAGAATCGCCTAATCACATTATTAAAATGGCAGATTTCTTTTAATCTTTTATCATCCCCACTTTCCAAAGATTTGATTCATAGATCTAGGGTGAAATTGATAAATTTTCATTTTTAGTAAGTACTCTCTCCCTTTAAAGTGCTGATGCAAATTGACCCTAGGTCACTCTTTGAGAAGGACTTCTCTAGACAAAGTATACATCCAAAGTTCTGGCCTATACCAAATCTGTATTTTTTTTTAATGCTTTCACCACCAAGATATACAATATTTTCTTTAAAGCATTCCTACCTCTCCCCCATCAAATCCTGATGGGTAAAATCAGTTTAGGCATCCACTTGTAATTGAGGTTGGCACTCTGAACCAGATTCTTACGTTACATAACCTGATAATCTCTTTTGTTTTGACCTCGAATGCCTTAATGAACAGCATCTAAATACCTAGGTCACAGCCAAATTCCAATATGCATTTTTTTTGCTTTCTTTTTAAAAGTTTATATTAATAGTCTAATCATTATTGTTTTACAAGGAAAATGATAAATTATAAAGTATTACACAATGTCATTATTTTCATGTCATTATATCACAATTATTTTTAACAGCTTTATTGGGATATAATTTATATCATAAAGTTCACCTATTTAAGTATGTTTAAGCATATAATTCAGTGGTATTTAGAATATTTATAGACTTGTAGAACAATCACCATAATCTAATTTTAAAACATTTTCATCATCCCCAAAAGAAATCCCATACCAAGAGCAGTCACTTCTTATCCTCTTCCCCCCTCTCCCACAAACCCTAGTCAACCATCAATCTACATCCTGTCTCTATAAATTTGCTTATTCTGTATTTATCACCTAAGTGGAATCATACAATATGTGATTTATGTGACTGGTTTCTTTCACTCAGCATGATGTTATTGAGGTTCATCCATGTTGTGGCACATATCAGTCCTTTCTTTTTCTGGCCAAATAATACTCAATTGTGTGGATATACAACATTTGTCTATCTATTAATCAACTGATGGACATTTGGGTTATTTCCACTTTTTGGCTATTATGAATAATATTGTTGTGAACATTCATGTACAAGTTTTTGTTTAAACATATGTTATCAATTCTCTTGGGTATTTCCTAGGAGAAGAAGCGGTGGGTCAAATGGTAGCTCTATGTTTAACATTTTGAGGAACTGCCAAACTGTTTTCCAAAGTGGCTGTGCCATTTTACATTCCCACCATCAATGTATGAAAGTTCCAATTTCTCCATATCCTTGACAGCAGTTATTGTCTGTCTTTTTCATTATTGTTATTCTAGTGAATGTGAAGTAATATCTCATTGTGGTCTTGATTTGCTTTTCCCTAATGGTTAATGATGCTGAGCATCTTTTCATGTGCTTGTTGGTAATTCGTATATCTATTTTGGAGAAACACCTATTCTTATCCTTTACCCATTTTAAAGTTAGATTGTCATTTTATTATGGAGTTGTAAGTGTTCTTTACATAGTCTGGTATATTTTCAAATATATGATTTGCAAATATTTTCTCTCGATCCATAGGCTGTCTTTTCACCAATCTTATGGTGTCTTTTGATGCACAAAAGTCTTTAACTTTGATGAAATTGCAGTTAAAGTTAACAATTTTCTCTTTTATTTCTAGTTTTGTTGCTGTTGTATCTTAGAAATCATTGCCTAACCCAAGATCATGAAAATTTACTTCTGTGTTTTCATCTAAGAATTTTATGACCATGATTATTTTTTATAGACATGAATGAATGGGAAGTGAGATTCAAAGTGGTATAATCAGAGAACTATCAAGAGAAAGCATTTCAATAGTGTAATTTTACAGATAATAATGATTAGGGTTATGGGATAGTTCCTGGGCATTAACTTTGACTACAGACAGATTGATAAAGAGAAGACAATACTAATGAAGAGGAAACTGTGAAGTCATGGTGGACCTAAAAGGATTTAAGGAGTACGTAGGGAAACTAGATTGGTGACAAGTCATAGGAGGACTTTGTACCTCTGCTCAAGGAAACTCTGGGGGACACTCCAAGGCAGCTCTGACAGCTGTGGACCACAGGCAAGAAATCAGGAACCCTAACTCCTGCCCTCAGACTGCAGGACATCAGCTAGAGGGAATGGAAGAATTTTCAGGTTCTACAAGAAGTACAGGCTTGGTGCCATACAGGCTTGAGCATTCACTTGTCACAGTGAGAATGGGACATATCTCTTTCTCCAAATGGCAAAGATCTATGTATGAGCACAAGAAAGTGTCTGCTTTGTCACTATCTCTGGCACTCCATAGATGCTACCATGTTTCCCTAAAAATAAGACCTAGCCAGACAATCAGCTCTAATGCATCTTTTGGAGTAAAAATTAATATAAGACTGGGTGTTATTTTACTTATGTTACATAAGATCCAGTCTTATATTAATTTTTGCTCCAAAAGACGCATTAGAGCTGATTGTCCGGCTAGGTCTTATTTTTGGGGAAACACGGTATGTCTCAGGACCAGTGGGCAAATACTAAGGGCCATTGATCAGCTATTCTACATGTCCAGGAAGAATAACCAGAAAGATACTGTTATTTTATAATTTTTTTAATTTTATAACAGGTGAGGATAAAAGAAGAAATTACTGATGGCCTTTCAAAGTAACTTTATCAGAGAAATAATTAACTATTATCATGGGGATTTTTAATCCCCATGACAATAGTTTTTGCTTCCATATTTCCTACATTATGTGAAAAGAAATGTCTCCTAATTCAATGAATGGATCACTTGAGTGAAAAACAGGGCACACTGTGTTAAAACATTATTCTTTCCCTTCAAAATACAATACAGAATTACGCGTAATGCTCAATGTGAACTATTTGATACATTGTGTTACACATTCAATACATTTAGGAGTCTCTAATTTAAAAAAAAAGAAAAAAGTGTCCTATAGTACTTCCATGGTTGCTAGGTTCAGCAAGGCATTACTATTTGACATCTGCATCTCTTTGCTTCCCCAAGCTTCATTATCTTTCTGCTGCTGCTACCGCCATAGAAATCATGTCTCTTTTCCAGTGGGCACTTTCTAAACTAGGTCACTGTACTGTGAAGACATTCTAGAAGGCATCATTCATGGAAAACAGATTCAGTCACAACACAATTATAAAGTGTAAAAGGTCATTTGACAGCCTAGTAGCAAACAAAATATCTTCAAAGGACCTGATGGAGAAAAAAGCAGTGTCCTTTATATCTGGCATCCTTCATATAACAAGCTAGAAGCACTCTTAACACATGATGTGATATGTGTTCATGACACCTGATCATTCTCTGTTTTGTACAGACAAAGAAGATTTGGAAGAGAATCCATTCTCACCGAAGTGGAATGGCTTGATGGGTCCTCTTTTAAAGCCAAGTAATGGACAATACGAACTTATAAGTCTTTTCAACCTTAGAATTCTATGTTGCCATAAAATAATTGTTTTAAAGATAAAGAAAACCAACCAAGTAAGTTTATTATTACACAAAAATAATTGGTAGATCCAGGAACAGAGCTCAATTTTCCGATAATTTTGGTCCAGAATTCCATATATTTTGAGATATTGTTACTTAAGTATTATATTCTTTTAAGTTTTTAATATTTAATGTTAAATATTTGCTCATATTTTTCCATTTTGATATAATGTTATCTACTTGTTCCTTAAAACAATCTCCAGGACAGGAATTTGAGGATTTGAAATACAAACAACTTTGTAAGCATGTTGACATATTAAACTGTCTCCGTATAAATGTGACTCAGAATAATTTACTTCTTCTCAAAATAAGGCTTTCAATATAAAAATGAATCATCTCATAATCCTGAACTTACTTTGTTAAGACTTTTTAACCAAAGATGGATTATAAAATTTATGAAAGGACCTTTAGTTCACCTGGATTGCTAACACAGACAGTAATCTACAGGACAAATAAAATTTACTGAATCCACAGTTAAAAACAGGTTTAATCAAGACAAAAACTCATTTATTCATGAAGAGATTAATCTGGTGATGAAACAGGGTAGAAGAAGTGTGGAACAGATAATAAACAAAAAATTAGAAGGCCTTAATTCCATTCAAGACTACGCTACTATGTTCTTTTATGAACTTGAGCAAGTTGATTAATTTCTCAGGGTATATGAATTAGAAATGTGCAGAGATATGAGTAACAAAAAAATTGACCAAAAATGGCATAAGAAGTAGAGACAATGAATTGTCTCACTTTCCTCTAGGAGGAAATCCAGAGATAGGATGTTCCAGATTTGGTGCAGTGGCTGGCTGCAGTTATCAAAGACCCAAGCTTGTTCCATTCTCCTACTCTATTGTCTCTCCATCCTTAGTCTTGTCATCTCATAATCCCAAGATGGCTATTAAGCTCCAGGCATCACACGCCCCAACGAAAACAGGAAGCCAGGGAGGCTGAAAAAGATGTTTATCTATCTACTTTTTCCCTGAAGCAATCCAATAGATTATCCCTTATATATTATTGGCCAAAACTTTGTCACACGACCACCTCTGTATAAAAGAGAGTCTGGGAAAGTGACTATCTGTCTTATCCAGCCTCCATACAGGAAAACAGACAACGGAGAAAGGAACTTCATGCTTCTGTCTATAAAATGTGGGACTTGGGCAAACTGATCTCTCAGGTATAGCCCTAGACTAATGAGTAATTCTTTTAAATAAAAAGTAATGAAAACCCAGTGACCTGACTTCTTTATATATTGTATTTTTTAGAGGCTTTAGTTTTTATTCAAATTCCCTGTGATAACAATTTTCCCTTCCTCTATAAACAAAACAAAATGAACTTCCTCCCTCTATGATTCCAAAGTTCTAAAGTGAACAGTCTCTCAGTCTCTTCCATCCCCTAACAAGGAAAAAAAAACCTTCCGAGTGGTCCAGACACTGAGTCATTCAATTTAACTGTGATGGGGCTGCATCTATTTTTGAGGTTTTGCCATCATGGCTTAAGAACACCGACTGTCTGCAGAAACTTTGGATATTTTTCCCAGCACCTCTCTGAGTTTATGCTGCACTAAATTTAAAATGCAAAATTAATGATGTAAAAGGCTAAGTAAATAATTATATTGGAAAAAGCTTGAGTGATCGTCTTCTTAAAAAAAAATCCGAAGAATTCAAAATGCATTGAACTTGTCCAATTGACATTCCATTTGTGGTATCTCATACTCCCATGTAATAGTACAATGTACCTCTGCTTCATTTTTCACAGAGACTTATACAGCTGCCCTTTATGAGTAAAAGCACCTCCCCCAACACTGAACAAATGTGCATTCTAAATTAAAACAAGACACTACATGAGAAAAGCATGGAAGTCAGAATGTCGCCAGCTGTGTATGCCAGATGTTATTGTAGAGTAACAGTGAACAATGCTGCAATCAGCCTATTGGTTAGCCAGAAACTGTGGACACCCAGAAGAGGTTCCATCTAAATACATACCCAGTGGTGTGTTCAGAACTACCGTGCAAAAATGCTTGTTTCACCAAGATGCTCTATGGAAATATTTAGCTGTTACATTGTAAATGCTGTTATTTTGGTTTCTAAAAATGTCATGACAGGAAATGATTCCAGAGAGGAGTTGCCAAGATGGCTGTTGGGCAGAGCCAAGAGGAAAAAAAAAAAAAAGAGTTAAACCTAGAGAACAAGAAGCTGAAAAAGGTGAAAACATCCCTTACTATCTGCAATAAAATAGATTCTTAAAATCCAAAATAAATTTGATTTTCCCCTTCCATTTGTCATTACCCAGAAGGTTGGTTGTTTCAAAAAGTCCCTACTGCTCACTGTCACAAAGGTTGTAATTCCCTGCTTCTCACCTCTGGAGCAGTCACCAGGCTGATACATGGACTAAGGGAAGGCATGCCGTTTATACAGAGACAAGAGATGACGCCCACTCTTCTTTATTTCCCAGCCACTACAGCCAATAGGCAGCTGAAGCCTTTTGGTAAGAATTTCTTCAGGTTCAGAAACGCTTGTGGTTTGTTATTCTCTCCCCATCTGAGAAGTACAAGGTGAGGACAGGTAAGAATAGAGGCTGGTCAGGAAATAAGTAGAGTAAATGCCACATTGGGCGTTTGACCTTCTTCGGAGGGCTGCTAAGGTAAGTAGTTTAGTAACTGAAGAGCTGTAGAAATTCAAAGGAAAAGGAAGGACAAAGGCAAAGGGAAAGAGGAGGTAGGGGAAACCAAATTGGTTTTTCTCCCTGAAAAAGTTTGTGATATAGAAGAGTTTTCACCAAGTGTGGAGCTACAGGTTTAAAGAACTTACTTCTCATCAATGATATTTCTCAATTACGTGCCTATCTTTAAGTAATAATTTGTTTCTGTTATGTCTACAAATACTCAGAAATCGCAACAGACCCCTAAGAAAATCAGCTAAATTTAGAGAGAAATACAGCTATCTACATATATGTTAGTAAGGTAGTGTTAAAAACATCTCAGAAAATTTCCAACATATCTATAATTTTACTTTCATTGCTTTTCAAGTACACTCAATGCCTTCTCCTCTCTACAGCAACATAGATGAACTTCTTCCACCCTTTATATTTAGACTCCCACTTAACCTTTTTCTACCTAGTATGTTCCTCATGTGTTTTATAGTACAATCATGTGCCACTTAATGATGGGATATGTTCTGAGAAATGCATCGTTAGGTGATTTCATCATTATATGAACATCACAGAGTGAATTTACACAAACATAGATAGTAGAGCCTACTTACTACACGCCCAGGCTATCTGATATATCCTTTTACTCCTAGGCCACAAACCTATACAGCGTGTTACTGTACTGAGTACTACAGGCAATGGGAACACCATGACAAGTATTTGCGTATCTAAACATATTTAAACATAGAAAAAGTAGAGCAAAAATATGGTATAAAAGATAAAAAATGGTACAGGGGTATAGGAGGCTTACCCTACATGGAGGTCGCAGGGCTGGAAGCTGCTCTGGGTAAGTGAGTGAGTGGGGAGTGTGAAGGCCAAGGACGTTACTGTTCACTACTGTATACTTTACAAACACTATGCACTTAGGCAACACTAAATTTATAAAAAAATATATTTTTCTTTCTTCAATAATAAATTATTCTTAGCTTACAGTAACATTTTTACTTTATAAACTTTTTAATTATTTTACCTTTTCAATACTTTTGTAATAACACTTATCTAAAAACACACATTGTACAGCCGTACAAAAATATTTTTTTTATATACTTACTCTAGAAGCTTTTTTCTATTTAAAATTTTTTTTCTTTTTAAACTTTTTTGTTAAAAACTAAGACACACACACACTTAGCCTAGGCCTACACAGGGTCAGGAGCATCAATATCACTGTCTCCCACTCCACATCTTGTTCCACTGGGAAGGTCTGCAGGGGAAATAAGAGGCACGGAGCTGGCATCTCCTATGGTAACAGTGCCTTGTTCTGGAATATCTGCTGAAGGACCTGTCCAAGCTCTTCTCAAGGAGGTGTCACTCTTTTCAGAAATATACCCATGATGGTTTGCTTGGTTTGTTTCTTTTGTAATCATAGATTTGCTTGTAAACAGATAATGCACCATGAATACTCCTCTCTATTAATGAAAACCTTTGAGTGTGGGGGTCCATGTTTTCAAACTTTTTAAAGAGCTTGTTGTGATCTGAAAAACCTTCTGCTAAAGGCTTCACTGTGAATTGTCTGTGGGGTTCTTTTTTACTTCTCCTGCAGTTCCTTTTCTGTCTCTTCTTTAGCTATGCATTCCTGTTCCAGTTCCAACAACCTTTCTTTAGTCAATTTCTCAGAACCACTTCCAAGGGCTCCTCAAGGTCACCCTCATCCACACCAAGATTAAAGTGTTTGCTATCCCAACTACAGCCTTGTTGATTTTTGCAACTTTCTCATCCTTGTCTAATCGCTTGAAGTCATGAACGAACCTCTTGCGTGTCTTCTTCCAGATGGCATTCATACACTCCTGGTGACATGAGCGCAAGCCCAAGGAAAGTTCTTGTGTAGCCATAGATGTTGTAGTCCTTCCAGAGTTGCATCAGTGTCTTCTCAGTGTCTTCCTCAGTTGCAGCCATAGCCTGGGCAAAGGTCCTCCTCAGGTGGGAGGCCCTAAAAGCTGCTATAGCTACTTATCCATTGGTGGATCAAAGAGGTGATGTTTGGAGGGAGAAACACCACTTTGATATTGGGATGAAGATCACCAATAAAAGGAGGATGTCGGAGCATTATCAGCAACAAGCAAAATCTTGAAAGGTGTGCTATTCTCCAAACAGTACTTCTCTATATCGCTGGCATGGTGATTCAAGAGGGCATCTTGGAAGAGGAGCTGGGTCATCTACGACTCCTTATAGCTCCTGTGGTACACTGGCTGTGTGTGCTTAGTGAGATGCTTGAAGGCCCTGGATTTCTCAGTGCCAGATCACAAAAGGGTTTCAATTTGTAGCAACATTCCCTCAAACAAGACTGTTACCCTGTCCTTAAAAGCCTTGAAGCCTGGTGTTGATTTGGCCTCCTTATGGATGAAAGTCCTTTCAGGCATCCATTTCCAGAATAAAGAGGTTTTATCCATATTGAATATTTGGTCTGGCAAGTAATTTTCCTTCTCAATTAACTTGTCTAGAGTTTCCAAAAATTCTTCAGCAGCTTTCACATCAGTATTTGCAGACTCTCTACTCATTTTCACATTAAATCGTTTAAACCACCCAGAGCTAGCAGTAAATTCAACATCCGACATTGTAGTTGGGTCCAGCCTTTTCTTTCAACATCATAAATTTTTGCTTAAGGCATTGATTGTCATGGTGCTGAGAGGGATAGTCTGTGTTCAGTCCAGGTCATTAGAAGTTTCTCCATGTCTGATACAGGCCCTTCTCAAATTTTTGTTAGTCTCATTGCCTTCAATAAAGCAGGTCTTTTATTATAATAGATTCCATCATTTTGGCCTTGTTCTTCAAGATTGTAATCATGGTGCAATGGGACATGCCTGACTGTTGTGCAATCACTAATTTTCCACCTTCATAGCTCTTAATTACTTTTAATATCATTTCCAGGTCAATCACTCAACATACTCTCTTCCTGGAAACAATAGCAGTGGATTTTGCACATTTAGGTGCCATGATGAACAAAACAACATGAGATTAAATCAAGCACAAGAGAAAAATGATACAATCAAGAGACTGTAAACACAAGATGTATAAGGTTGCTGCCAGGTAACATGGCATACTGTTTTACAAGTAACGTTCTTTTCTATAAGTAAAAAGAGTACACTCTAAAATGACAATAAAAAGTATAGTTTAGTAAATACATAAACCAATAACATAGTCGTTTATCATCATTATCAAGTATTATGTACTGTACATAATTGTATGTTATACTTTTATATGACTGGCAACACAATAAGTTTGTTTACACCAGCATCACCATAAACATGCGCATAATGCACTGTGTTACGATGTCATGATGGCTACAAAGTCACTAGGCAATAGGAATTTTTCAGCTCCATTATAATCTTCTAGAACCACCGTCAAACTATGCAGTCCATCATTGTCTGAAATGTTACGCAGCACGTGACAGTGTAAGTTGCATCCTATGTTGCTACTCTAATTGTTACATCCCTACACCCCCCATATTATACACTGCCTTTCATATATATATATATATATATATATATATATATATATATATATATATATATATAAATAATTGTAATATATCATTGTAACCTTCCATAGATCTACTTTTTTGTTTTTAACCATGCAATGCAGAAACAGAGACAGTGAGCAAGGAAGGAGGGTAGGAGGGCAGGAAGGAGAAAAAAGAAAAGAAGCCAAGGCAATAAATACTTATTGAATACCATTGTTAGCAAATGGCACAGAGGTGGTACTGCCTCTATATTCATATTAATAGGTGGAGTAATTTTAATTTCATCCATGTATATGATATGGTTTTAAGTTTAGAGTCCATGTATGATCAAAGCCAGAAGAGTTGCCTCTATGTCTTCAAGGTGTAAGATAAGTGACTGTGCCCCATTTTCCTTCTCCCCAGACTCCTATAGTTCCTGGGCTGTTAGAGCAGGGCCCTCTTTAAGGAGTGCCTTTTGTCCTTTATTTATGTCTTTTCTTCTAGAGATGTAAATATGCAAGCTTATTGGAAATGACTCTGGTTCACTTAGGAAAATATAAAACACTCATGGTTACTAACTTAGCATTGGGCAGTTCACACTTCGATAAGTGCATTTATCTAATTATTTGTTCATGTACTAACATACAAGAATTAACGTCATAAAAATATTTCAACAATTAAATAATCTCCAATATCAGGAAATATACCAAATTACCCCTCATTATTATAGTGATATGTAATAATTTTCAAATTTGGTTTTCTTTTTCATATCTATTCCAAAAGCATTACTCCTAGATAAGCAGGTTAATAGACAATTGTAAATTTCTTGTCTTAATTGGGTTAAAATTAAAGAATGCAAAACAGCTAAAAGTCAATCAATGTGCTAAAAGAGAGTTTTTCTTCTTTTCTTTTAAATAACTATTTAAAAATCAGACTATTACTGGTATTGATTACTTCAACTTGTGAAAGAAAATTTATCTTTTACATTTTGTTTTACAGTGGATGAGAGAATATACTTCAAATACATCTAGAATTTGATTTTTCATTTCTCCACTGGGTTGGTATTGATTTTTTTTTTATTATTCTATTTAAATTCATTTCTGATTCCTCTGATAATGGTTCATTTTTCAGATCTAAGGCATTCCTTATAAAAATGCATTCCCCATTTATCAGTCAACAATTTTATATAAATGTCAAGTTCACATTCCTAAGGAGAGGAAAAGTTTCTAACAGCTGTCCCTTATCACTGAGGACAGAGTTTGTTGTCATTTAAATGCTAGATAGCATCAATACAATTGCCTCAGAAGTTTTGAAAAAGAAATTTCTGTTTTCTGAGACACCTATAACACAAACATTAGAGGTCAGAAAGCAATTCAGGCTCTGAAGATACATGACTGCTTAGCTGTTATTGTTCAGAAATCAAATAAAACTTGGGTGTGGTGGGTTAACGAAAAGATAATTGGATGGAGGAGGTTGAAGAAAGAAAATGTGTACTGTGAGTTAAATATGTAATAGAAAAAATATGACAGAGCTGAGGTTATGTTGTACTGAATGAACCTGAATGTATTCTGGGCTAATTTTGCAGTGAGATATTTAGCACAATAACACTAAATTTTACTGTTATTTAACTCATTTAATATTAAATTCCACAATACCAACAAGAAAATATCATGTGCAATTTGGGCCACTAACTGAAAATAAAATACTCCATTAAACTTCAGGAATTTACAATCTAGAAAAGAAATCATAGAAATGCAAAACTAATCATAGTGTACTATTTTAATTAAGTGATCTATAAAGCAAAGTACTAAGGACTGACTGAGAAGAGTCCTTACATGAAGGAACTCTGATGAGAATCTTACGGTGGATACATGCTGGTCTGGGGCTCATTGGCAAACCTCCTTTGGGAAACAGGCTGCACCAATTCTCACTCCATGTGGATAGGTGGGCCTTCACTTGAATACAGAGGCAAGCACATGACTCAGATCTGACCAATTAGAACACCTAATTCCCTAGACACACCAATTGATTCAGGGGTGGGCAGTTGAGCGAAGTTGGCCACTTCAGAGACAATTCTGCTACTTGTATGTAATCCACGATAACAAATGTTCTCTTCTTTAAACTACTTGAACTCTGAGTGGAGCTACTGACAGCCATCTTGCCAGTCATGTGTCATTTGAAAAGGTAAATTAGTATACCGTGTCTGCCATAACAAATCACCACAAACTTGGTGGCTTAAAACAACAGATATCTATTCTCTCACAGTTCTGGAGGCTAGAAGTCTGCAGTCCAAAATCAAAGTGCCAGCAAGGCCATGGTCTCTCAGTAGACTCTAGGGAGGAATCCTGCCTGGCCTCCTCCTAGCTTCTGGTGGCTGCCAGCAAGCCTTGGTGTTCCTTGGCTGGTAGATGAATCACGATAGTCTCTGTCTCCATCTTCATAAGGTCTTCTACCTGTGCTTCCTGTGTGTCTCTGTGTCCTCTGTTCAAATCTGTTTCCTTATAAGGTCATCAGTCATTGGATTTGCAGCCCACAGCAATCCAGTGTGACCTCATCTTAACATGATTATACCTGCAAAGACCCTATTTCCAAGCAAGGTATTTGGAAATTCACAGGTATCTGAGTTTAGGACTTCAACATATCTTCTTGAGGGCCACAAATACACCCTCAACAGGCCAGAGAGGACAAAGTGACCTTCAAGTCACCCATAATAAGCTGCTGCTCCTTAATTTGGCATTGAAAATGTATGTTATGAGTGAAATTAATTGCAATCTCCTTTAGTAAAGCATACAATGAGAAGTCATACAGCTCTTCTTTTTCTTATAAATGATACAGAGCAGGACATCATAGAAAGTGTGTTGGGTTTCTCTGAGGCAGAATAACTGAACTTGTGGTACTTTTATTTCAAATAACTTACTAAATTCAAGGAAGAATCTCAAAGAAAAAAAAAGTTAGATAATCTCATTAAGTAGCCAACAAAGCTCAGAACTATTCAGAAACAAAATGAACCAAACAAGTTGAATCATTTCAGATGATCCTTTACTAGTCACAAATATTTTCAATAGCATAGCTACATCTGAGTAATGTTATTATTCATTAAAATGTGTCTTGTGGAACTGTTTGATACAGAGTCAGAAAACCTAGGTTTTGGTCCAGGCCCTATAATTAACAAGCTCTATAACTTTAGGAAGGACCTTTAATTGATCTAAGTTTCTTTTTTATTTTTTCTGTAAAATGAAGGATTGATAATCAAGATACTCTCAAAGGTCCTTTCCTCCTCAAAAATGTTTTTAAAAAAACACTATTTTTTACCATGGTCATTTTAACATTTATCTAACCTGCTCTGCACAAATCAACAAAAGAAATTAATCATAGGTAAGTCTTAGGATGCCTGAAGGTACCTATTTTCAAGTGAGAATAAAAAGCAGGAGGAAAATTTATGGTCACCAGATGGTTGCCACAGCTCTAAGACATCGTCACAAAGCAACGTCCAAAGCGGGAATGACAGAAAGGGTAGAGACTCCTCTTACACATCCTTGTACTAAACAGGCAAACCCTTCCCAGCAGCCCCTGCGAAAAACTTCTCCTCAGGTCCCATTAGCCAAATTGAGTCATAGGCCTAAACCAGAGCAACAAAGGAGGCAGGGAAAACCAGTATATGCATTTTCAGCCTCTGTCATGAGAAACAGGCTCTCACAGCAAGGAAGAAAGGGAAGGAAGAATGGTCGGCTGTTCATTAGGTAACAAACAGGATCAGCCAGATACTCTCCGCCCCAAACGAAAATGACTTAGCACCTTTGTAACTGATTCGGACAGCCCCTTAGCAGGACAGACAGAGCAAGTTCTTCAGTGGATACAATGAGAAAAAAGAATTTCTTTTATATCAATTTTTGTCAGTCATGCCAACAACTCTGGCATGGCCTAGACAATGTCACTTACTTGTTGTATAACCTGGGATAAATTATTGAGCATCTCTACAGGGCTGTTTCCTTATCTATAAAATAGGTACAAGAGTGACCTCATTTTGTTTGTTTGTTTGTTCTGAGGATTAAAAGAAAGATCATGTGTAAAGTATCTGCACAGTGCTTGACATACAGTAAGTACACAATAAATGTTAGTTTCCTTCTCTCTCTTCCCTCTCCCTAACTTACCCTTCCACTTCCCTTTCTTTGAAAGAAAGCCCTTAACATAATTAATTTATATTAATTATAATTAGGTAAGACAGTCTCTCTCTCTCTCTCTCTCTCTCTCTCTCTCTCTCTCTCTCTCCACTCCCTCCCTTATTCGCCCTCTCTTTCATAACTATTATACAGACTTCTTGGAAAGGGGCTGTTGGTAACCAACCCTTAAAAGTGGGCTATTAATGGCTTGGCATAATGTGTATTGTGATGTCTAGCTCCACTCTCTCAACAAGTAAGCAGATCTCTCCCTGGTGAGCTTCTACAGGAAAGGTATCTCAAGGGCATGGTCACGGTGAGATGGGAAGACTCTCTGAAGTTACTAATTTGTTCCTGTTGTCCAGAAACAATCATTACAAGGGAACTGGATTAGTGATGAAGGATAACTAAGGGTAACAGGAGGATTTGGAGCCCTGGACGATAACCACTATTTGTAAAGATCATACCCCTTCCCCACTTCCCATCTCAATAGGATAATGGGCACTGACACATTATCTGGAAGAAACTTTCCTCAATCAAGCAAAAACATTTAGAGGGAGCCTATTATGTACATTGACTAAGCTAGGCAATTCCCCCATTTATCTCCCTTGGCTAGGCCCAAAACATTCCCCACTTATCCAAATGGCCGCTTTGGGGCCTGTGACAGGGACAACATAGAAGAAACGCAATAAATAGTTTTGAATGAGGACTCTTAGAAAGAAAAGTATGGGCCCAGATCCTGAGTGTATAATGGAAATAGATGAGGAAGGAAAAAAAAAAAAGAAAATATTTCCTTAAGGAGTATAATTGTATGTTAAGCTTGCTCCTTTATGAGTTCAAGGAAAAAAAAAATTGAGTTGAGATTACACATTTACTGTTGTGATATAGCTCAAACAATCCACCTCATGGGCCATGGCATTACACACATTAAAAAAAAAAATAATAACAGTGATAATGTCTCACATTCAGGGAGCACTGATCCTGTGCCAAGCATATACTATACACATTGCTTCATTTACTCTTCACAATGCCCCTAAGATAGGAACACCTATTATCTCCATTTTCTACTTGAGGAAAGAGATTTAGAGAGTGAGGTCTGTGATAGACTCACTCTAAATTCCACCTGACACTGCCCCAATCAGTACCTCACCCGTGTATTGCCTCCCCCTTCTGTGCTTATCTCTAGTGTCACACTTACCAGACCGACTGAAGTGAGCCTTCAACTGGTCTTTCTCCTCAGCTAGTTTAAGCATCTCTCTTTAGATCCTAAACCTAGCATGAGGTAGGAATTAGATAAATATGCAACTATAGGTTGAACCAATGAATAAATAAACTAGAAAACAGGCAGTATAAAGGGTGCCGAGTTCAGAAGAGGGGAGGTAACCCAGGCTGTAGAGGTTGGGAACGGCTTTGTGGGCGAGGAAGAGCCTGAGCCAAGCTTGGAAAATGTAGTGAAGAGAAAGAGGATTCTGGGGGGGGAAAAATATTATTTTAGCAAAAGCCAAGTACCCAAAATGTTTTAGGGGACTAATTCTACCTCTCCAACAGAATATTTTTAGTTGTATAATTCATTATTTCATAGCGTGAACAAGCATATTACATTATTTTCATTTTAGTCAGCCCCTTCTACTAGACCACAGGCATGATATATTGCCTCTGTTTCTTTGTGACCTTTTCCCAGATACAACAAGCCATTGAAAATATAAAACTGCATAGAAGTCAGAAACCCTGTGGACAGCTTACCTCCAACCATATATTGGGGGTGCCAAAAATATATATATACAGGTGGACACGTTGGTCAACGTTGCTCAAGCAGTAGTTCACTGTAATCAGAAGTGTCTGGACACTGACAGTAACCACTTGGAGCACCTTTTGTAGTTGCAGAAGTAAAACATGACGTGTTCATCTTTTGTTATTGGTATATATAGAGTATTACAATTTTAACACAGTTTTTTCCTTTCTTAAAATGTGTATACTTTTTTTGGCACCCTCTGTGTACTGCATTAAAAAATATTCACTAGGGAAAAATGGTCAATGTTCACAAGGTTAACTAATCAAGTATAGATTACTGTGAAGAAAAGTATATAAGGAATGCCAAATGACAACAACAACAAAAAATACTGTTAGTGTAAGTGACATAGTCTCCCAAAAATGATAGACTCAAATTTGAACTAAGGAAAGCTCTTTTAAATAACTTACAATGCTAATGTTGAAAAAAGCAAAAAGTCACTTATTCTCGGTTATTATTACTCAAACTCAACCACCTAGAACTTTCAAGTAACTGAGGTGAGAAACAAAACATAAGAAAATAATTCTTGGAAGACTTCCGGAAAAATGGCGGCATGAGGTGAGCCTCTGTAAAGCTCCCCTGGAATTTACAACGAATCGAACAACAAAAACTCCACAAAGGACTCCCTGCACAGCACACAGGCAAGACGAAGAGGCCCACTACCGACTGAAATCACCTACAGGTGGGAGATTCGCGCGAGCGGGGGAGGAGGAAAGGGAGAAGCGCGCGGAGACGGAACCGCGCGGGAGCAGGACGCAGACCTAGCTCAGTGCGCCGAGCTCGCTGCTGCCCGGAACTACCGCAGCTGCGGGAGAGGGAAGAACTCGGACTGCTAGGGCTCCGCCAGGGCTCCACAGGGCTGAGGGGACAGCATATAACACGGCTGAACCCAACGCTCACGGCAGAGACCTCGGAGAAAAGACTGAGGGAAAAAGGCTGAAAACGGTGGTTTAAGCCCGCACTGCCGAGCAGAGAACGGAGCCTTAGGCACTGAGACTAGCCGCCCCCTCCCTCCCCTCCCAGAGCTCGCCCCGCCCCCACCTGCCCGGTGCTAAAAGCCAAACAGTAGCAGTGTCAGATCAAAACAACAGAAAATTTGCTGTTTTGAGAACTGTGGACTGCAAACACAATTTCACAGCCCAACTAGTTCCAGCAAAGGGGAGAGAGCTGTGGAAGCAGGACTGGCTGTGGTGGTGGTTGCCGCCATTGCTCTGGGCCACCTCTCACAACTCACCCCGCCTCTGACCCCACCTATCTGGGCGGATCCCTGCAGGAGTAAACAGAACTGCTGAAACCTACGGGCTCTGAATCAGGAGCTGGAAGAGCTTTGGAACATCAAAAGCTCTCCGCATACCCACCGGGACACTGCGCCCTGTGACTTAGATGAACTATTAACAGAGGAGAAGCCCGTCTCCCAGGGAATCCCCCCATTGTGTGAGAAGTTGGAATAGTGCAGAGAAAACATAGCACTACTGTGTGGGAGAAGGAAAATAAGTTGCAGTTGGAGAAATAATAAAACACTCTACCAACAAGTACTGGCAAACAAAAGAAAGACCGCTTTCTATCAGCCTGTTGCAGAAGCCACTCCTGTAGATGTCTAGGAAGAGAAATAGTAAACCAGTAATCGCCATGAATAACCAAGACAACAAGATAACTCAGAAAGAAAGTGAAAAATCTCCAGAGAAGGCACTTAAAGATACAGAAATATGTGACTTAAATGACAGAGAATTCAAGATTGCAGTTCTGAAAAAACTCAACGAGATACAAGAAAACACAGATAGGCAGTTAAAGGAACTCAGAAACTCAATCAAAGAACAGCATGAGCATTTTACGAGAGAGATTGAAATCTTAAAAAAGAACCAAATAGAATTTCTGGAGATTAAGAACTCAATAGAAGAAATTAAGAATGAAATAACCAGCTTAGGTAGTAGAGTTGACCAGATGGAGGAAAGAGTCAGTGACATCGAAGATAGAAACCTGGAAATGACACAGAGAGAAGAAGAAAGAGACTTGAGACTTAAAAGAAATGAAAGAACTCTACAAGAACTTTCTGACTCCATCAGAAAGAGCAATATAAGAATAATGGGCATACCAGAAGGAGAAGAAAGAGAGAAGGGAACAGAGAATATATTCAAACAAATTGTCGATGAGAACTTCCCTAATTTGTGGACAGAACTGGACCCTCGAATCCAAGAAGCAAATAGAACACCTAGTTACCTCAATCCCAACAGGCCTTCTCCAAGGCACATTGTATTGAAGCTGTCTAAAATCAACGACAAAGAAAGAATCCTCAAGGCAGCCAGGGAAAAGAAGACGGTAACATACAAAGGAAAGCCCATTAGATTATCATCAGATTTTTCAGCAGAAACTCTACAAGCCAGGAGGGAGTGGAACCAAATATTCAAACTATTAAAAGAGAGAAATCATGAGCCAAGAATAATATATCCAGCAAAGATATCCTTTAGATATGAAGGAGGAATAAAGACCTTTCCAGACATACAGAAGCTGAGGGAATTTTCTAATACACGACCTGCACTACAAGAAATACTAAAGGAGGCTATTCGACTACCATCAACAGGGACAATTTGTGGCAACCAAAACTCAAAAAGGGGGAGAGTAAAGGCCTGAACCGGAATATGGGAATGGAGAAAGTAAGCGTGCTGAAGATAATGGAATACTCTAAATATCAAACTTTCTTTTACATAAACTTAAGGGTAACCACTCAAAATAAATCCAGAATTGAAATATATACTGAAATAAAAGAAGAAACAGAGGGAAACATCATAGAATACCACCACACAGAAATAATAGACAACAACAAAAAGGCAAAGAAACAATGGAGACACAGCCTTACCAGAAAACTAAAGATAGAATGACAGGAAATCCTCACATATCAATAATCTCCCTAAATGTAAATGGACTGAACTCGCCAATAAAAAGGCACAGAGTAGCAGATTGGATCAAAAAACTAAACCCAACCATATGCTGTCTCCAAGAGACACATCTCAGCTACAAGGACAAGCATAGACTCAAAGTGAAAGGGTGGAAATTGACACTCCAAGCAAATGGTACCCAGAGAAAATCAGGTGTAACCATAATGATATCAGATGAAACAGACTTCAAGGTGAAAAAGATAACAAGAGATAAAGATGGACATTTCATAATGGTGAAGGGGACTGTACAACAAGAAGACATAACAGTCATCAATATTTATGCCCCCAATCAGGGAGCACCGAAATACACCAAGCAACTACTAACAGAACTAAAGGGAGAAATCGACCAAAACACAATTATACTAGGGGACTTAAATACATCATTGACAGCTATGGATAGATCATCCAAACAGAAAATAAATAACGAAATAGTAGCCCTAAATGACACGTTAGATGAAATGGACATAATTGACATTTATAGAGCACTTCATCCTAAAACATCAGACTATACATTCTTTTCTGGTGTACACGGAACATTCTCAAGGATAGACCATATATTGGGACATAAAATCAGTCTCAACAAATTTAAGAAGATTGAAATCATACCATGCATATTCTCTGATCACAAGGCTTTGAAATTGGATATCAACTGTAAAAAGAAAGTGGGAAAAAACACAAATACATGGAGATTAAACAACATACTTTTAAAGAAGGACTGGGTCAAAGAAGAAATTAGAGGAGAGATCAAAAGATACATAGAAACAAATGACAATGAAAATACATCCTACCAAAATTTCTGGGATGCAGCGAAAGCAGTTTTAAGAGGGAAATTTATCTCATTACAGGCCTATCTCAAGAAACAAGAAAACTCCCAAATAAATAACCTCATGTTACACCTTAAAGAACTAGAAAAAGAAGAACAAGTAAAACCCAAGGTCAGCAGAAGAAAGGAAATAATAAAAATTAAAGCAGAAATAAATGAAATAGAGAACAAAAAGACAATAGAAAAAATTAATGTGACAAAGAGCTGGTTCTTTGAAAAGATTAACAAAATTGACAAACCCTTGGCTAGACTTACTAAGATAAAAAGAGAGAAGACACTGATTAACAAAATCAGAAACGTAAAAGGGGAAGTTATCACGGACACCACAGAAATACAAAGGATCATCCAAGAATACTATGAAGGACTATATGCCACCAAATTCAACAACCTAGAAGAAATGGACAAGTTCTTAGAAACATATAGCCTTCCAAGGCTGAACCATGAAGAACTGGAAAATCTAAACAGACCGATCACCAGTAACGAAATTGAATCAGTCATCCAAAACCTTCCCAAAAGCAAAAGTCCGGGACCAGATGGCTTCACTAGTGAATTCTACCAAACCTTCAAAGAGGATCTAATACCAATTCTGCACAAACTCTTCCAAAAAATTGAAGAAGAGACAGTACTCCCTAACTCATTTTATGAGGCCAACATTACCCTGATACCAAAACCTGGTAAGGACAGCACAAAAAAAGAAAACTACAGACCAATATCTCTAATGAATACCGATGCAAAAATCCTAAATAAAATTCTAGCAAATAGAATACAACAATGCATTAAAAAGATTATTCATCACGACCAAGTGGGGTTCATCCCCGGGGCACAAGGATGGTTCAACATCCGCAAATCCATCAATGTGATACATCACATAAACAAAATAAAGGACAAAAATCATATGATTATATCAATTGATGCAGAAAAAGCATTTGACAAGATACAACATCCATTTATGATTAAAACACTTAATAAAATGGGTATAGAAGGAAAATACCTTAACATAATAAAGGCCATATATGACAAGCCCTCAGCTAATCTCATAATTAATGGAGAAAAGATGAAGCCCTTTGCTCTACGTTCAGGAACACGACAGGGATGTCCCCTATCACCTCTGCTTTTCAACATAGTGTTGGAAGTCCTTGCCAGAGCAATCAGGCAAGAGAAAGAAATAAAAGGCATCCAAATTGGGAATGAAGAAGTTAAATTATCACTCTTTGCAGATGACATGATGCTATATATAGAAAACCCTAAAGACTCCACCAAAAAGCTATTAGAAACAATCAACGAATACAGTAAAGTTGCTGGCTACAAAATCAACGCACAAAAGTCCATTGCCTTCCTATATACTAACAATGAAATCTCAGAAAAAGAAATACAAAAAACAATTCCTTTTGCAATTGCAGCAAAAAGAATAAAATACCTAGGAATAAACTTAACCAAGGATGTGAAAGACCTATATGCTGAAAACTAGAAGACATTTTTGAAAGAAATTGAAGAAGACACAAAGAAATGGAAAGACATTCCGTGCTCATGGATTGGAAGAATCAACATAGTTAAAATGGCCATATTACCCAAAGCAATATACAGATTCAATGCAAACCCATCAAAATCCCAATGGCATATTTTAAAGAAATAGAACAAAACATCATCAGATTTGTTTGGAACCACAAAAGACCCCGAATAGCCAAAGCAATCTTAAGAAAAAAGAACTATAATGGAGGTATCACACTTCCTGACTTTGGCTTGTACTACAGGGCTACAATAATCAAAACAGCATGGTATTGGCAGAAAAACAGACACATAGACCAATGGAATAGAATTGAGAACCCAGAAATAAAACCACATAAATATGGACAGATAATTTTTGACAAAGAAGCTAAAAACATACAATGGAGCAAAGACAGCCTCTTCAATAAATGGTGCTGGGAGAATTGGATAGCCACGTGCAAAAGAATGAAACTGGACTGCTATTTGTCACCATGTACCAAAGTTAATTCAAAATGGATCAAAGACTTAAGCATAAGACCTGACACAATAAACTGCATAGAAGAAAACATAGGTACTAAACTTATGGACCTTGGGTTCAAAGAGCATTTTATGAACTTGACTCCAAAGGCAATGGAAGTAAAAGCTAAAATAAACGAATGGGACTATATGAAACTTAAAAGCTTCTGCACAGCAAAAGAAACCATTGACAAAATAAAGAGGCCACCAACTGAATGGGAGAAGATTTTTGCTAACAGTGCCTCCGATAAGGGGCTAGTATCCAGAATATACAAGGAACTCATGCAACTCAACAACAAAAAAACAAACAACCCAATTGAAAAATGGGCAGAGGACTTGAAGAGACATTTCTCCAAAGACGACATACAAATGGCAAATAAACATATGAAAAAATGCTCAACATCACTAATCATCAGAGAAATGCAAATCAAAACCACAATGAGATATCACCTCACCCCAGTCAGAATGGCTATCATCAACAAGACAAATAGTAACAAATGTTGGAGAGGTTGTGGAGAAAAAGGAACCCTCATACACTGTTGGTGGGAATGCAGACTGGTGCAGCCGTTATGGAAGGCAGTGTGGAGGTTCCTCAAAGAATTACGAATAGAATTGCCGTATGACCCAGCAATCCCTCTCCTGGGTATCTACCCAAAAAATCTGAAAACATTTAGAGATAAAGACACGTGTGCTCCAATGTTCATTGCAGCTTTGTTTACGGTGGCCAAGACATGGAAACAACCAAAATGTCCTTCGATAGATGAATGGATAAAGAAGTTGTGGTACATATACACAATGGAATACTATTCGGCAGTGAGAAAAGATGATATAGGAACATTTGTGACAACATGGATGGATCTTGAGAGAGTAATGCTGAGCGAAACAAGTCAGACAGAAAAAGCAGAGAACCATGTGATTTCACTGATATGTGGTATATAAACCAAAAACAACAAAAGAACAAGACAAACAAATGAGAAACAGAAACTCATAGACACGGACAATAGTTTAGTGGTTGCCAGAGGGTAAGGGGGGTGGGGGGGGAGGTGAGGGTAAGGGGGATCGAATATATGGTGATGGAAGAACTGACTCTGGGTGATGAACATACAATGGGATTTATAGATGATGTAATACAGAATTGTACACCTGAAATCTATGTAATTTTACTAACAATTGTCACCCCAATAAATTTAATTAAAAAAAAAATAATAATAATTCTTATTTTATTTTCTGCATTTTTATTAAAATATACATACAGAAAGTACACATATTATAAGCATGCAACTTAATGACTTTTCAAGAACAGAACATTTGCAGTATTCTAGAGGCCTGCCTCATGTCTCCTTCCCCTCAGGAACCCTAAGGATAATCATTGTCCTATTTCCAATTCCAGTACCATAGATAAGTTTTGCCTCTTTTTGTATTTTATATAGAAGGGGTCAGACATCACGTATTATTTTGGGTCTGGCTTCCTTTACTTGACATTGTATTTCTGACATTTTATTGTTGTGGGTAGTTATAGGTCATTCATTCTCATTTTTGTCTAGCAGCAGTTCTCAAAGTATGGTTCGTAAGAGTAGTTCAAAGTGAGGTCCAGAAGTAAACAATTTTCATAAATATAGTAAGGTATAATTTGTCACTTTTTCTTTATTGACATTTTTGCTGATGGCACAAAGGCAATAGTGTGTAAAATTGCTGGTACCTTAGCACAAATCAAAGCAGTGAGACCAACTGTACTGGTCATCATTCTATCACTGTTCAACACCATGTATGTACTATAACATAACAACAAAAACATTAACAAAACAAAATGCAATGCCAATTTAATTTAAATAATATCCTCAGTAAAAAAAAAAAATTCATTGTATTAACGCTTAACCCTTGAGTCATGTCTTTTTAATATTCTGGATGATGTAATATAAAGTACGTATGAAGTATTGCTGCATCCAAAGTATAATGGATGAAAAGAAGTCATGAGGAAAAGCAAATTGAGTTGCAAGCTAAACTGATCACTTTTGTCATACAGCATCATTTTTACTTGAAAGAATGACTGACAAAAAAAGCTATGGTTATTCAGACCTGGGTATTTGGCAAACATTTTCCCAAAAATGAATGAAGTGAGTCTGTAACTTCAAGGAAAACAACTATCTGTATTTGATGTCAAAGACAAAATTTGAACTTTTTCAAACAAAAATTTTGGAAAACTTGTCCACCGCCATGAAGATAGTGTCCCAGGACTTACAGACTGTACTATATGTGATTTTTAAAATATTATGTAAAAAAAATATGTGAACATTTAGAGGATCAGCATAACTCAGTGAACCAAAATCATCTAAATAACCAATGCATGATACAAAACTATGCATGGGTAAGAGAGCCATTCAAAGATCATGATAAACCAGTGGATTTTAATACAAAAGAATATGAAAAAATTCATCAGTGTGGTTCAGAATCCACATTGTAACTAACCTTTAAGAAACTACTACTTGTAAAATGTTAATGTAGCATCAAAGAAGGATATCTACATTTATCAAAAAAAACTACTTATCTATGTGAGGCTGGATTTTCTTTATATGCTATATACTTTAAATAAAACATATAGCAATAGATCAAATAGATCAAGCAGAGATGAGAAACCAGCTATTTTTTCATAAGCTCTTTGTTAGATTACAAAATTTAAAACAATGCCTCTATTTCCAAAAATTTATTTATTTGGGAAAAATAAAGTCACTTTATAAAAATATGTGTGTTAGCATGCAATGGGTTTAATATTGTTACTTTTAAATGAATGTATACATAAATATTTTTAAATTTCTGTTTTAACTTAAAATGTGGCAACTATGAATAGCTATAATTCACACAATCAAAAACTCTTTAAGGTCCTCAATAATTTTTAAGGGCATAAAGGGTCCTCAGATCAAAAAGTGTGAGAACGCCTGCTGTACAGTATTTCGTTGTAAGCAGAGATTTAATTTTAACAGTAACTTCTGGGAATATTCTTGAGATAGTATATATTTAGCTTAATTTCCTCATCTGGCTTTCTGCTTGTGGTTTCTTCTCTCCAACCCTTCTTGCCCTGAGCCAATCAGATCATTCTCTAGTCTAGTACTTACAGTGGCTGTCTCATCAGGTGCATTTTATTCCTCCTGGCAGAAATATCCCAGAAGGCTTTACCAAGAATGTGGGACTGTGCTGTGGCTTTAAGGATTTGGCCAGAAGGAGGTCAGAGGAGGACAGAGCAAACTAGAGCAATGTAAGCAAAAGACTTTTTCTTGGATTATGGATATGGTTTCCTGGGCTTCTCAGTTTAACAGCATCTTCTAACACCAAATGTAAACCAATCTCTGTGTCTCTGTAACACATAACCCTATTTTGTTCTTATCAAAATGCCTATCACTGCCTGGCTTTTTTCTTGGTTTTTATTCCTTTATTTTCTTTCTCCTCTACTGCCTTTCCCAGAATGTGAGCTCCAAGATTGCAGAGCCCTTGTCTGTCTCGTTCATTAACTAGAACTGTGTCTGGAACACAGTAGGTTCCTAATACATATTTGTTTAACAGGTTAAACATTCCCTCTTCACAAGGCTGTTTATTTCTGCAAATCATAAAAAACAAAGGAAAATTCCAAGATACAGAATTCTGTTTCATTTCACAGAATATTAGGCTTTCCCTGGTTTGGGTACATAAGAGAATAATAGCATCAAATATTTTACAAAGTTTCCAGGAGCTATATTTAGACATAACATAGTACCTTTCTTTTTTGGTATCACCCCATTATTCTTAGCTATATAGGCAGTTGCTGCTAAATAACTTCATAACTCCCCAGACATTTATGACTTATATATAAATAGTAGATTTCCACCATATTTCTTCTAAATTATTTCTTATTTAAACTCTCTGGTTTTAGCAATTTACATATTTCATTACAAATTACATTCTCCATTCTGCTCCTTAAATGTCTTCAATTCATATAGATTTTCAGATTTAGTCTTCTTATGTAAGAGAGCACACTTCCCTAGACTGACTTTCAAGTTTGAAACTAGAAGAAAATATTTTTATTTAAATGTTGCCAGCATGCTCTATATGTACCAACATAGAAAGATCTCCAAGATATGCTATTAAGTATATATAAAGCAAGAGACAGAACAGTATATATACTTTATTATTATTTGTATTTTCTTTTTAAAGAAAAAGATATATAGTCCTATAAATATTTGCATGTGTGTAGACTGGCTCTTAAAGAAGACAACAGAAAACTAGAGATGTTTGCCTCTTAGGTAGGGGATGGGAAGACTAGGGGAAAGGGCGGAAGGAGCCTGACTTTTTTATGTATACCCTTTTGTATCTCTTGAATTTTGTACACTGTGTGCATTACTTAATTATCTAATTTTAAAGAAGTAAATTTTATAGATGAAAGTGTGTCCACATGCACCAATTACAAAAGAGAGTTGGTAGAGTGGATTAAAAAATATGACCCAACTATATGATGTCTACAAGAAACTCACTTCAAATATAATATAGGCAAGACTGAAAGTAAAAGGATAGAAAAAGATATATCATGCAAACATTAATCAAAAGAAAGCAGGAGTAGCTATATTAATATCAGATAAAGTAGACTTAAGACAGAGAGTGACATGACATAATGATAAAAGGGTCAATCCACGAGGAGGATATGACTGTCCTGGATGTGTATGCACCAAACAACAGAGCTATGAAATATCTGAAGCAAACACCGGAGGAACTGAAAGATGAAATAGATTTGCCTACAATTAGAGTTGGAGACTTCAATATCCTTCTCCCAATGATTGGTGGAACAATGAGACATAAAATCAGCAAGGATATAGAAAATTCAACAACGCCATCGGCCAACAGAATCTAATTGACTTTTATGGAACAGTCCAGCCAACAACAGCAGAAATCACATTTTTTTCAAGAATTCATCAAAGATATACAAACATAGATCATATCATAGGCCATAAAACAAACTCCAACAAATTTAAAAGAATTTAAACCATACAGAATGTGTTCTCTGACCACAATGGAAGCAAACTGAAATCAATAACAGAAAGAAAAACAATACATGAGTCAAAGAGAAAGTCTCAAGAGAAATAAAAAATTACATTGAACTAAGTGAAAATGAACAAACAACTTATAAAAAAAGTGTGGGACACTTTTTTTGTAGTACTAAATGCTTATATTACAAAAGAAGAAAGTTCTGAAATCACTAATCTAAGCATCAAATTCATTATGAATTTGACCTCAAAGACAAAGGAAGTAAAAGCTTAAATAAATGAATAGGATTATATCAAACAAAAAATCTTTTGCATAGCAAAAGAAACTATCAAAAAAATAAAGAGGCAAGGCATCCAACCAAATGGGAAAAGATATTTGCAAACAATGCCTCTGATAGGGGGCTAATATCCAAAATATATAAGGAACTCATAAAACTCAACAACAAAAAAACAAACAACCCATTTTAAAATGGGCAGAGGACCTAAAGAGACATTTCTCCAAAGAAGACATACAGATGGCCAACAGACATATGAAAAGATGCTCAACATCACTAATCATCAGAGAAATGCAAATAAAAACCACAATGAGATATCACCTCACACCAGTTAGAATGACTATCATTAACAAGACAAATAATAACAAGTGTTGGAGAGGCTATGGAGAAAAAGAAACCCTGGAATGCAGATTGGTGCGGCCACTATGGAAGGTAGTGTGGAGGTTCCTAAAAAAATTAAGAATAGAATTACCACATAACCCAGCAACCCTCTCCTGGGTATCTACCCAAAAAATTTAAAAACGTTTATCCATAAAGATATATGTGCTACAATGTTTATTGCAGCTTTATTTATGATGGCCAAGACATGGAAACCAAAGTGTCCTTCGATAGATGATTGGATAAAGAAGAGATGGTATAGATACATAATGGAATACTACTCAGCCATAAGAAAAGATGGAATAGTGCCATTTGTGACAACGTGGATGGATCTTGAGATTATTATGCTAAGCCAAATAAGTCAGACAGGAAAAGTCGAGAACCATATGACTTCACTGATATGTGGGATATAAAGCTGAAAAACAACAAGGAACAAGACAAATAAAGAAACAAAAACCCATAGACACAGACAAAAGTTCAGTGGTTACCAGAGGGTAAGTGGGGAGGGAGTACAGTAGAAGAGTGTAAAGGGTCAAATGTATGGTGATGGAAGGAGAACTGACACTGAATGGTGAACACACAATTCAACATATGAATCGATGTTATTAATTCATATGAGATGATGTTATTACAGAATTGTATACCTGAAACCTATGTAATTTTACTAACCATTGTCACCCCAATAAATTTTAATTAAAAATAATAATAATCTAAGCATCCACGTCAAGAATCTAAATAGAGAAAGGAAAAATAAGCCCAAAATAAATGAGGAAATAATAAAAAGCAGAAATCAATGAAGTTAAAAACAGAGAAACAACAGAAAATCAATGAAAGTAAAACCTGGTTCTTTGAAAAGATCAATAAAATTGACAAACCTCTAACAAAACTGACAAAGGGAAAAAAAAGAGAAGCCACAAATTACCAATATCAGAAATTAAACAAGGATATCATGGCAGATCCTGGATAATACAGGAATACTGTAAACAATTTTACACATGCAAGTCTGACAACTTAGGTAAAATGGACCAACTCTTTGAGAAACACAAAGCACTACAAATAACCCAGCATGAAATAGATAATTCAGAGTCCAATAACTATTAAGGAAATTGAATTAATCATTTAAATCTCCAAAAAAGAAATCTCCAGGCCCAAATGGTTTCAATGGAGAATTCTTCCAAATGTTTATGGAAGAAATGACACCAATTTTACACATCTCTTCAAGAGAAGAAAAGAGGCGAGAACACTCTTAATTCATTTTATGAAGCTAGTATGTGATACCCTGATACCAGACAGAACACACGAATACTACAGACCAATATCACTCAGAAATATACAATAAAAGTCCTTAAAAAAAATTAGCAAATAGAATAAAAAAGAAATAAAAGAAATTATATGCCATGACCAAGTGGAGTTTATTACAGTGGTGCAAGATTAGTTCAGTTTTTTGAAAATCACTCAATGTAATCTACCATATTAACAGGCTAAAGGAAAAAAATAAAAACACAACACATGATCATTTAACTTGATGAGGAGAAGCATTTGATAAAATTCACACCAATTCATTAGAAAAACTCTCAGAAAACTAGGAATAGAGGGAAACTTCTTCATCTTAATATAGCTAATATTATACTTAATGATGAAAGACTGAACGCTTTCCCGCAAAGATAAGGAACAAGACAAAGACATCTGCACTCTCACTCAACACAGTACTTACTGAAAGTTCTAGCTAGTACAATAAAACAAGAAAAGGAAATAAAAGGCATGCTGATCAGAAAGAAGGAAATAAGACTCCCTATTTGCAGATGACATGATTATCTACATAGAAAATCCCAAGGCATCTACAAGAAAACGCCTAGAAATACTGAGATCAACAAGGCCGCAGGATACAAAATAAATATATAAAAATCAATTCCATATATATATATATATATATATATATATATATATATATATATATATATATATATATATATATATATATTACTAATGAACAGCAAAATTTAAAATAGCAATTATGATCATTCAAAAAAAAAGAGAAATACTTAAGTATAACTCTAACAAAACTTGTACGGGATTTGTATGCTGAAAACTATAAGAGGGTGATGAAAGAAATCAAAGATAAATGGAGAGACACACCATGTTTGTGGACTGGGAGACTCAACATAGATAGCAAAGATGTTAATTCTCCTCAAATTGATATATAGATTTAATCCAGTTCCTATCAAAATCCCAGTCAGAACTTTTGTACACAATGCAAAATTATTATTTCTAAAATTTATGCAGAAAGTCAATGAAACTAGGATAGCTAAAAAATTGTTTTTAAGAATAAAGGTGGAGAAATCAGTCTACTCAATTTCAAGATTTATTGTGTAACTACAGTAATCAAAACTGGTATTGGTGGGGGAAGAGAAACATAGATCAATGAAACAGAATAGAAAACCTAAAAATAGACCTACACAAATATGCCCAACTGACTTTTGACAAAGGTACAAAAGCAATTTAATGGAGAGAGGATGGCCTTATCAACATATGGTACTGGAGCAACTGGACTCTATAGGAAAATAAATAAGAATCTTGATCTAAGCCTCTCATCTTATACAAAAATTAACCCAAATGGCTCACGCACTTAAACGTAAAATGTAAAACTGTGTTACCTTCTGTTGGGGAAAAAAAAAAAAACAGGAGAAAATATTTGAGATTGAGATCTAGGCAGAGAGTTCTTAGACTTGACACCAAAAGCACATTCATAGAAGGGCTAATTGACAAACCAGACCTTATTAAAATGAAAACTGTTACTCTGCAAAAGACTGTAAAAAAGATGAAAAGACAAGATACACACTGGAAGAAAATATTTACAAATCACATATTCGACAAAGAACTAGTATTTAGGATGTATAAAGAAAACTCTTAGAACTCAGCAGTGAAAAAACAAAACAGCTAATTAGAAAATGGGCAAAACATATGAAGATATGTTTGTTCCTGTCACAGCAATTGCCTGCAGAAGACTTGAATTTAAAGACTATAAAAACGATTTGTAGATATGAACTTCATTACTTCCTGGAGGACACATAAAAAGAAACAGGCTGGACTTCGCAATTCCTACTCATGATGTTATTTAGGACTAAATAATCCAGATTGTGTAGAGATGCTGAACTAATAACCTCTGTGGGTAGAGCTGGGTCTTCCCCATATAGTATTCCCACTGTCAATCCCAGGAGAGATCTGGACTAGAAATGTAGAGATTCTAGGGACTGGGACTTTCACTGGAAAGAGGAAAAACTCTCTTCTGTCTGGGGCCTCTTGCGAACATTTAAACACTCCCAGAATGATCTAGAAAGTGGAAACCTTTTAACTGCCCTGAAACAGGACTGGTCCTAGAGACTCTGTCCTGGATATGTTATTCCGTGTGGTAATTCCCAACATCACCCCGGCTCACCATGTTTGGTGAAGTTTTATGGGAATGTGCAATCTGGTCTCTGCTGTGTGTGGAATTACGAGAGGAACTGGTTTTTGCTTTGGATGGAGTAGCTAAGAGTACAAAGAGGACCCCTGTCCCCCAACACCAGGTCAGAGAGATGGTGGAAACATCTTTGCGCATCAACCTCACAAGGGCCATTGACAGCAGAGGCAGCATGTGCTGGCTTTGCAGAAAGCCCAAATGGAAGACCACCTGCTTCATCCTGCACATTTTCAAGACAGCAACCTTGGGAATGCAGGAGTTGGTGGAACCTTTGAGAGGGGGGCCAATTTCAGGCACTTGGTCTAGTCTGTGAGACTGCAGCTCACATCATTTGGATATTTAGAGGAAATAAGATAACACTTTGTAGTCATTGGTTGTTGAGGCTGAGACATTTTGGTTTCACTAAGTTAAGAGACAAGATCACTCTCCCCTTTTCAATAACACAATGTCTTTTCATTAGAAGCCTGAAATAGCAGGGTTTTTCTCTGCTCTTCCATTCCTTTGAAAGCCTACTCATAATTAGCTTCCCACAACTCCTCCTAGGTTTTTTCCACCATTACTCATCATCCTGGTCTATTTGTGTTACAGATTATAATTCTCAACCCCCATTGGTTTCCCTAAGTTTAGTACCATCTTGCTATTTTAAGTCCATATTGCTAATCTTTGGGGAACAAACATACTTCTTCCTTACTATTATTTTCAATGCTTCCAAGTTAACCTGATTGTTCACAGAGGTTCTTAATGTGAGGTCTGTGGCTATAAAAGTTCATGGCTAAAATTCATGCTATCCACAAGTGTGGATGGGAACAAGTTTCACATCCTTATTTTCATTAACCTCTAAATGAAATGGAACATTTCATTTCCTTCTATAATTAATGTAAGCAACAAATCACAATAATATAAATGGAACACAGCATCATCCAGTTTTATCTTGTCTTCTAATTGTTTCAGGTATCTCAAAATTCATTTATGTTCATCACTAATTAAAATTATGATAGTTATCAGACATCCCATTAGATCTTGTTATTTAATATGTTTATAATGAAGCACATATATCATGAAATTTTAAAATATTTTTATTATCCTTTCAATATAATTGGTTTCTTCTGTAACCCTACGATTTTTATGAAAAAAAAAAAAAAATTCTGAGCAGGAATTCATACGATTAACTGGACTGTCCAAGGGAAGAACAGCACAAAAATGATTTGAAATTATTAGAATAGCCAAAAGTCTCTACAACACAATAGCAAAATGATTCTAAGCAACCTAAATTTCCAATAACAGGAGATTGATGAAATAAATTATGATATATACTCACAGTGGAATATTATGCAGTCACTAAACAAAATACTATAGAACACTATTTAATGGTAAACATAGATAGGCATCACAATATGTTATGTAAAAGAAAAGGCTGTCCCTATGATTATTTTTATAAATCAAACACACACATATACTCATTCACATCCCTACAATACAAATATATAGAAAATGGGTGTCAAGACACATGCAAAAATGTTCATGGTGGTTGCTTACAGATGGTGGGAACTGTGGGTAATCATTTTGCTTATTTCATTTGTAAAAATTTTCTGTCAATGTGTAATTATTTTTGTAAGAAAATACGTAAAATTGTTATCTTAAAAGAAGCAAAGTCCTAAGAAAGGATCAAAAGCGTGTGTTACTTTTACCTCTGAAGAAATGTGTGTTCATTCATTGAACAAATATTATACAATAAATTAATGCTATCTATAGGATCCACTATCATTACAGAAAAAAATCTACTGAGTTTCATACAGATGACTTTGCAGCTGAACCAGTAGAAATCTAAATTATGCACTATTTATCAATTTTCTATGGGACCTAAAGTCAATTCTGTCTTTAGCACAAGTATCAAATAGTCATTCCTTTCAAAATGGTTTCCCACCAATCAATAATTTTGTCTTCAGAAAGTCCTTTTTGTCTTGTTTTGTCAATTTGTATTTTTGAGTGTCTTATAACAAAATAGAAGTAAATTTACATCCCACCATCAAATCCTCCTATTAAATATAAGCATATTTCATAATGATACATGTTTCTGAATTCACATTCCCTGAGACAAAAACTTCTCTTTCCTCTATGATTGTGCCATATTTTACAGTTCTGAATAATTTTGAATCATATAATCACTGGAAAAAAACATTCACCGTTATTTTACTTTTATATATGGGTATTACAAAATGCCTATTGTACCACTTATATGCTAACATTTTTTTGTTAGCTTGAAAAAATATGCTAAATTTTAATAATGCTCCTAAGTGAAGGTTTGATGGCTTTAAAACAAAACTCTTCAAACACCAGAACGTACATAAGAAATCAATGTCATCCCCTCTGAGCAGTCACCTTAAGAAACACCAGACAAACTTCTTCAATGGCATTTGCCTTTGCTCAGAACAATTTTAGGACCTCCCTTTTGGACTTGTTTGTGGTCTGCTCCTTTTTATTAGGTTGGTGCAAAAGTAATTGCGGTTTCTGTGGTTATTTTTAACCTGTTAAACCGCAATAACTTGTGCACCAACCTAGTATTTTAAACCAACGTCTTTAAAGGTAGCCGAACCACATCCTTAGATTCCATCTTTATCAGTAGCTAAAAGTAATCTAGAGTAGTAGATGGAACCCTGGGTGCACAAGGTAGAAAACTGGATGTGACAGAAGAACTGGGGGAACGTAATGTGATCCTATATTAGGGGTGGCATTTAAAATAGTCAACAATAGGTATGGCAGAACACAGATCAGTCAGGACAATCAGGACAGATGTCACTGAAGCAACTTCCTGGAGGACCTGGTATAGATCCAGGTATTAAGATCCAGGATATAAGATGCAGGTATTAACTCTTTCGTACTGGATTGTGAGGCATGTAGAGGGTCCTACAGAGGAACCTGTAGCAGTGGGGATGGGTGGGCACACGGAGGTGTCTGACCTGTGGCCTTTACCCACCAGTAAAGGATATTTGAAGTACTTTAATGTCCACTGAGTATTTGTCTTTCCAAAAGTAGAAGACACTGCTGCTTTTGTATGGCTCAGGCCCTGACTCTGAAGGCACTGCCCAAGAGTTGTTTGACGGTGTTGCCAGCAACAGCTGTAATATTGGAATAAATGTGTAGGATCCCCAAATAATGACTTTGAAGAGTATTGCTTATCTGATTGGTAAGGTTCTCTAAACTCATTAAGAACAGGCACCAGGCCTTTTTCACTTTTTCTCCCTAGCATCGAACACAACGCTTGTTACACAGCAGTTGCTTAATAAATATTTGTTGAACGCATGGCATGTTTGTTAAAAAAAAATAACTTCAAAGTAAATTCTCATATTTATGGCTTTTAAAAATTATTTTTATTTTTTAGACCCATAAACTCACTTCGTTTTATTGGAGGTAATTCTAAAAATCTCTCTGAAGAGAGAAATCCATCAATATTTATTCCTGACTCAAAATCCTTTGGATCGTGCCTACCGTTCTCTGGAAAGCAGTCTTTTCAATGTTCGTTTAATTATTACGTGACTTAAAAAGTCACAGGTGGATGTGAATCTGTCTTTAAGTCCTTGAACTTCCAATTATTTCTAGCCTCAAAGAATCCTCTTAGAGACTGAAGGGTTTCCTGTACCTCATAAGTACCTTAGAGCTCCCATTACACTGACTCTCACAAACTGGGTTTCAGAAGGGAGACTTCCTTTTACATTCATCTTGCATGTGTTTACTGAATACACATGATGTCCAGGCAGTGTTCTAGGTTCTGGGAAGGCAGGTAAGGGACCCACAACCTCCTTCTAATTGGTAAATGTAGCACCTAGAAACTCACTCAGGTCTTCTAGGGCTCTTTTTTCACTACTTCAAACGGGGAATAAACTGAGCCCCTGTCTTCAGTTTGTGTTCTGGATCCTAACCAATCATCATCCTTGATGAGTCGCAAAATAGACATGTCTCTAGGGAGGCAGAGATCTACTGCTTTCTTCTTTCTGGAGTCCCCTGGAGGAGTATTTGATCTCTTTTGACATCCTGATGTGGCTAGCAATAGAGGAAGGTGGAGCTAAGGAGTGAAGCATACATTTGGAACACAGGAATCATATAAACATCCCATTACCAGGGGTAGCATTTTCTTGTTACTGCAGGATTACCCTGTAAAACACTGCTATTCAGAGCCAGTGCCCCAAAGGCTAATTATTTCATATATGAATTTTATGTTTTAGGAGGTATTCCAAGTTATACAGTGGCCTTATATATTATCATAATTAGGATCAATAGAAACATTAACTGAACTTTGTACCTTGAATGATTAAGTTGTACTTTAAATGGAGGTTAATAAATAACCAAAGAGATGGCTACCAAAGATGTAAACCTAGAATTGCAAATGGTACTAAATGCCCCAAGCAAACTGAAAGTTTGAAAAAACAGAAACAAAAAACTAACTTTTTCACCATAAGTTATCTAACATGTGCTGAAAGGTGGTCTACTGTAAGCGGAATTGGTGACTCCACCCACCCTTACCCTGCTGAGATTTCAAGGTAAAATAAGGGTTTCCAATAACCACAAAATAAAGAGTACTGTCCATTTTCCCTTAGAATCCAAAATGCCCAGTGCTAAAGACATCCTACTATTCTCAATAATTTACTTTTACTTTTTTTCTTATTTTATGATGCATGGACTATAAATCTCATTTTTTGAAACAATATAATTTTTTTTTAAAAAAAAGCAAATGGACAAATATACATAGATAAATCAATAATTGGAAGGTTCCACTTTTTCACCAAGATTTGATCTTTGTGAAATTGGAACTTCCTTTGGGAGAAATCATGTTTTAAGCTGTGTTCAGTCATTTTCGCTTTAGTGTAAACAAGTACTTGAGTCTTTCTTAAGAATAGACTTTGCTAGACGATTAAAAGTGAGATTTCTCACCCTTTTCTGAGAGGTAAATGTGCCAGAACTTTCCCTTATTCTGATTTTTGCCCCGTTATAGGACTATTTTAATTTTAAAACTGAATACCAAAATCATTCTCTCTCAAAAGTAAAATGCTGAAATATATGTCTGTCCTATATTGTGGAAGAAAAATCATATTTAAATCTCAAATTTAAAAGGAATTTCTTTCTCATACTTCTTTCTTATACTCAAAGGCAAATTATCAAGTTAACCACCTTGTAGTCACAAAATCCATAAGTATTAATATAAACTGCTAAAGGTTTTTTTGGCAAAGGGATTATAGAAAACGGTCCCTTTATTTCTTAGAGTGTTTCTGATTTTTCTGTTCCTTTAAACTTTTTTCTCTACTTTAAGCCAAACCATCAGATCAATAAGACAAAAGGCTCAAACCTTACAATTTCAGGCTGAAAAATGATATGGAACATGCAAAATGGACATTACAGCACACAATTGTTTCATGGAAACTATGGCGTAATAGCCTGAAAAATAGCTTCAAGTCATAAAATTCGGTGCACTGACCCCCCGGAGAGAATTGTGTCCCCAGGTCCCGGAATGATGTCTGTTGTCCAACACCCTCACTCCACGTCTGAGCCCTTTCACTCCATGTGGTTTTTCCCTCAGGGATCATTATTGGGTTTCATAATGGTTAGTTTGTGTATGAAAAAGGAAAGCTCAAGACTATAATTTCATATATACTTAAAAAAAAACACACATAAAGGAAATTCAGTAGTGAGACAAGTAATCTCCTGGAGCCTGCTGTGACCAAGAGTATACCTGTGAGAAGGACAAGCTGATACCTGAAAGTCTCGGCACATAAGGGGACACACCACGAAGAGAAAAGTTTTCTGTCCCTCTAGCTTAGGGAGCCCTGATCTCCCAGTCTCCCCTGCAGACACAAGGAGCGCACGCACAGAGAAGCAGACAGCAGCTGCTCAACCAAATGAGTACGGGATCATCCAAGTCAGAAGTTCAGTGACAAGGAGAGGAGAAATCGTTCTTTTAATTTTGGCAAACACATACTTATAGAGATACTTTTCAACAAAGGCCTAAGTGAAGAGTTGATTGAGGTGATCTGGAGCTGAAAGCAAGGCCCAGAGGTAAAAAGCAGATTGAGCAGAGAGAGCCCGGAGGAGGAGTTAGGGCCACGGAGAGGCAGGGCACATATCTGCTGAATGGTTCTTCAGCTTCAAACCTGCAAAGACCTCTTTCTCTACAGATTCCCAAGTCATCTCACTGCAGAGGCAGCATAACCCAGAGAAGAGAGAAACCTGGCTTCAAATTGTGGGTTGGCACCTAACTCTCTGTGGGATCCTGAGCCAATTACTTGATCGCTCTGTGCCTCAGTTTCCTTACCTATGAAGAGAGATAGCAATAGGAGAATAACTCTAAGAAAACACCTGCAGTAGCGCTTGGCACATAGCAACGGCTCAACAAATGCTAGATTTTATTATATTCTTATCAACAGCCATGTCAACATATTACTTCCCTTTAAAAAAAAGGTGCTGAAAACATGTTCTATCCCCTCCAGCTCGACTTAAAATTTAATGAAAAGGAAAGGTAACTTCCTCACTTATTCCCTTCCTTTGGTAGAATACATTGAAGAGTTTTCTGTATTTTTTATTTGTATTCATCTCTTTATTTCTCTACATACAAAAAGTAAATCCCTCAAAACAACAGAAAAAAGAAAGAAAAAGAAAGATCTATGTATCTTTTATTGTAAACAGAAGCTGGGAGCCTGTGTTCCTCTGGGGACAGAAAATTAGAAAATTAAGTTGTAGAAACTGGGAAAGAGAAGCCTGTGGGAAGAAAAAAAGGGAAATGGCAGAAACAACTAAGGGTTGGTCTCTGGATTTTAACTGGGATGGACACCATTTCGCCTGATAAAGAACAAGTTGTCCTGCCCAATCATCTCATCTAGTGATTCTCAACTGAAGCAGGTAGGAGGCTAAGTGTAGGGAGAAATGAAACTGATAGGGTTAGACATGTGAACATTAAGGCTGAAAAATATAAGTTCAAGAATCATGTTCTAAGAGTCATCTGGCCTTCTTGATTGAGAATGTCTGTTGCAAGGGACACATATATGATTTTCATGTACATTCCCTCAGCCGAAAGCTAATGCAACAGCAGCCTTCTAGCTTGTCTTTCTCATTTCACTCTTACCTGACTGTAGTCTATTCTCTACACAGAGCTTGAGTTATCTTTGTAAAATACAAACGTATATCACTACCTGATTAGAACCTACTACACTTAGAATAGATTCAGATTCTTACCATAGGCTGTAAAATCCTGTGTTATCTGGCCCTTGTCTTCTTTTTGACCTCCTTTGTACCCCCAAATTTTCATTACCATGTTAATGGTAATGGTAACTGGCCTCTCAATCCCCAGCTTATTTCTGTTTCAGGGCCTTTGCACTGGCTTTTCTCTCTCCCTGAAGCCCTCTTCTCACAGCTGCTCAGAGTGCTCAAGTCTTCCTTAAATATCACCTCTTCTTCCAAACTGCTCCATCTTTAAAAAAGTTTCCTCAATAATTCTCTGATCTATTTCATTTTCTTTATAGCACTTTGCACAAGCTGCAAATCTTATATATTTTCTGCAAGTTTACTATCTTTCTCCTTATTAGAACACAGCTTCATGACAGTAACCTTGTTTACCCAATACCTAGATAGCATTGTGCCTGAGATAAAGTTAGCTCCCACTTGGTTTCTGCTGAATATGTAAATGAATAATATGCCAATAGAACTTAGATACTAAAACAAGCAAAGGAAAATGTGTTTATGATAATATATTTCTAAGGAGTTGGATGGCTCAAAAGATACTAGGAAAATTTTTCTCAGTGGTTAGACCTTCAAAAACCTTCAAGAAATGATTTACATATTCATTTCATTGATGGTTTCTGTCTAGTTTCTTTTGCCTGTAATTAAGTGCCTAGCTTCCTATCAACAGTTGAAAGGCTTTTAGATAATCTATACAGAGAAGCTTGGGTTAGAAACTCAACAGAGAGAAAAGTCAAAATCAGAACTGCAGACTCTAAAAACTGATGGGGACCTTTGAGCCACTCTGCCATTCTGTCCTGATAATTCTATTACCAGGACAGTCACTCAAGCTATAACAGAAAAATATTTATGAAAATTGAAAATTATTTCAAAATAACAAAAGGCCCAATAAAATGTCTCTTTCACAGAAATAAACATATATTTAATGCCATATTAAACTAATATGCTCTTTGAGACTGGAAAGAATGAGTCACCGATCTTGTAAATAAAAAATTTTGGCACAAACATGTTATCTGTTTGGCAATTTTACACATCCATATTTCATAATTAGGTCCATGACTCCTTTTCCTCATGTGAAGCTAATTCCTCTTTCAAGCTCAAAGCAAACATGTTTTACAAACAGGTCAAAGCTTTCAGCTTGTGTTGATGATCAGATAACTGGCTGCTTCAGACAAAACTTTTAAGTAACCAACAATAAAATGTGATATTTAAGTAGATATTCAAATATTGATGTGATAACAAAATGCTATCTCTTTACACATTTTATAGACTCTTTCATCATAGATGCTTCAAGACATTGAAGTTCACTTGCCTAATTGTTTTCCAAGGCGGCAAGAAACGAAACTCAGAATTCCCGGGGGGGGGGGGGAGGGGGGGGGCTTATTAAACAAGCAGATTCCTGAGCCCTAGTCATAGAGGTTCTGTTTCTATAGATCTAAGACAGGTCCAGGAATCTGTATTTGTTTGAAAGTCTTCCCAGTTGTGACCCAGGCCTGCCAGGCTTAGAGAACAGTGATCTTTGTCTAACCGTCAGCTCAGCCCAGAACCCCCTTTATCCACACTCTTAACAAAATGTTACTCAGATGCGTTTTGAGCTCTTTCAGAGGAGGCAATCTCCAAGTAGTTTGTTAACCTTTATTGGAAAGGCCTGATTGTCAGAAAGCTTTTGTTTGCATTCAATTGAAATGGGTCTGCCAGTGACTTCCTAGCATAGGTCTAGTTCTGCCCTCTGGCATAACAAGCGTTATTATACATGAAAGCCCTTACGCATTTTAATACAGCTTTCAGGTTCCTACAAGTTTTTCTTTGCCAAACAGCCAGTTTCAACAATTGCTCACAGATCTTTCATCACGAAAGGTATCCCTGTACCCTACCACACCATCCATATTCTTTTTTTTTTTTTTAATTGGGGAATATTGGGGAACAGTGTGTTTCTTCAGGGCCCATCAGCTCCAACTTATTGTCCTTCTGTCTAGTTGTGGAGGTCACAGCTCAGCTCCAAGTCTAGTCGCCGTTTTCAATCTTTAGATGCAGGGGGCACAGCCCACCATCCCATGCAGGAATTGAACTGGCAATCTTGCCATTGAGAGCTCACACTCTAACCATCTGAGCCATCTGGCCGCCCCTCCAGAAGCTCATTGGTAGCTCATTGTTGTCAATCTAGTTGTGGAGGGTGCAGCTCACTGGCCCATGTGGGAATCAAACTGGCAACCCTGTTGTTCAGAGCTCGGGCTCTAACCAACTGAGCCATCCGGCCACCCCATATTCTCTTTTCAGAGCCTTTGTTTCCACTGTCACAACTAGAGTCCCTAAACTATCTCATGAATCACTTGACCCTGCATAGTAATGGAGTAGCATGTTGCCAGAGACCATATGGAACTGTACATACCCTATACTATTGGTTTTCAAATGTTGACATGTCAAATGATATCACTAGGTGAAGAAATTGTCACCAGTCCATGATGAAATGAGAAAAATGACTAAGTTCATTCTATCTAAAGGACTGTATTTTCTTCCTATATTATGTCCTGCCTAGGTCCTGTTTAAACTTAATTTTCTTTTTTTTATTTTTAAATAAAACCATAAAGAAAATAATTTGCTTGGTTGGTTTACGTGTTATATTAGGAACTCAGCCATTGCATGTAGATGAGCCCTATTTCTTTAAGAATTGTACTGGTCCATAAAGACCAAAATCTGGGAACAATTGTCCTAGCCTTGCCTCCCTTGCTGATATACCAATGCTCTCTAATTTAACTTTTGACCCTCGAGTATCCACCACATCACAAGATACAGTAGCTCACAAATAATTAGAATCATTATATCATTAGAATCAACTGAGTTTTATGAAAATACAAATTTCTATGTTCCACCACAAGAAATTATGATTCAGTAGGTCTGACGTGAGGTTCAGTATCTGTATTTTTTTTTTAAGCTCCCCAAATGATCCTGATGGTTATCCAGGAAAAGAAATCACTTTCATGATGCGCATTTATTCAGTGTGTCTTTTCTATGTATTTATAACTTAATATCACCAGGGAACAGGGTTGATTAGAAGAGCAGACATCTGGTCAAGTGTCTTAAAGCAGCCAGGCAGATCCTGATATATAAATGTTATCCTGCTCCCTCCCTTAGGTATGAACACATCTGCAATTATTACCCTTTTCTACTCTTTAAGCCTTTCTCTTATCAGGCCAGGAGTCCTTTGCTTTAAGTTTAAACACATTTTCTCTGCCTGTCCAACTCCACCCAATAAACTGACCCCAAAACTCTTGGTATTTATCAATACTCCTATTAAAGCATAGTGCCAAAACTGGACATAATACTAGTACATGATTATTCCCTTATTAATATGGACACCAAACAGCTATTAATATAGCTTCAGATTACCTTCACTTTTATAGAGGCACCAACACAGAGATGTTATTTGAGGTTTAAACCATTCTATACTATCTGGTTTCACCTAAATTCCAACAGCAGATCTTTTTCATGTTTAAAAATACAACTTCAAGGAGAGATCCAAGATGGCAGAGTAGATAAATACTGTGCCTGCATTCTTCCATGAACACATTAAAATTACAACTAAATTACAAAACAATCAACATGGAGAATCATCTGAAGTCTAGCTGAACAGAAGTCCTATAACTAAAAATATAAAAAAGCCACAGAAAGACTGCTAGGAAGGGCAGAGATGCAGAACAAGCCCCATACCTGTGTGTGGTGGTTGAGAATCAGGAGGGAATATATCAGCCACCTTGGTTCCCTCCAAAGGAGCAAGGGACCTCAGCCCCCTACACCAGGCTCTCCAGCCTGGATTACTGGTGCTGAGAAGAAGAGCCCCCAAAACATCTGGCTGTGAAAACCAGTGGGGATTCCAACCATTTAAGTGGGCTGGAAGACTACAGGAAACCCACAGGAAACTCAGATATCCTCTTAATCAGCCCGTACATAGTCTCACTTGCTCGCGGGCACTTACCTTGGGCTCCAGCGGAGGGATGATGACTCAGGAGGCCTCGGAGATATATGGGGGGCAAACTGAGCTGCGTGGCTTCTGGAAGAGGACTGGAGGACAGTCAGCATATTCCCAGTGAGGGGTCCATCTTCAGTGCAGCTGGTAGGCACGCACCATTTTTCCTGTGTTGAGCCCGCCCACTGTGGCCAAATCTGAATCTGATTGGCCTGGTGAACTTCACTGCTCCATCACGCAGACTCACTGGGACCCCACCCCACCCAACTTGCACACAGCTGGAGGCACTTTCTCCGAAAGCAGCCAGCCCCACCCACATTGCACTCTTTCTTAGAAAACGGGCCTTAGGCAGGCAGTGACTGACCTCTGTGTGCTCTGAGACTTTTGCTGAGTTGCTCCAGGCTCAACATTGACACCAAACCAGACTTTACATTAACCTGGTGACCACAATTCTTCCCATTCTAGGGATCCCCTGAGATCCTGCCTCACTCAACTCTCATACCACACGAGACGTTATCAGTGGCTGAAACTTAAGGGAGCCAGCAGGTGGCAGCAGGCCTCGAGGTGTCCTGCCATTTTGCGGCGCTACCCCAGACCCAGTACTGATGGCAGCTGTCCTCAGTTTGCAGTGTGGCATCTCCCACACACCTCCAGATCCAGCACAGGCAGTGAACAACCGCGGATCACTTTGTAGCTCCTACCAGGTAGTCCACAGACAGTCACAGGCAGTGTGTGACCTAGGCCTGCACCAGAGCCCCTCCCAAGAGGTCCTAGAACCAACATAGTTGGAGGTTGGCTTCAGACCACAGCAGAGCACTACCCAGTTAGCCCCACATGTGGCACACACAAAAGATGGTCTCAACAGGCACCAGAGCCTGCTGGCGTGAATCCCACCCAGTGCAGTAAGCTGCCCATAAGCTATGGATGTGGCCAAACTCTGCAACCATTCAGCTTGAGGGTCAATCCCACCCACTCATCAAGAGGAAACAAGGCTCAAATATAACAGGAGCACATGCACAACCCACACCAGGGACACTCCTGGAGCACCCAGCTCAGGTGATCAGGGAGACTGTACCACTGGGCCCCACAGGAACACTTACTACATAAGGCCACCCAGCCAAGGCTGGCAGGCATAGCAAATCTACCTAATACATTAAACAAACACGGAGAGGCAGCCCAAATGAGGAAACAAAGAAATGCATCCCAAATGAAAGAACAAGAGAAAACTCCAGAAAAAGAACTAAATGGAACAGAGGCAAGCGACCTACCAGATACAGAGTTCAAAACAATGGTTGTAAGAATGTTCAAGGAGCTTAGTGAGAACTTCAACAGAGAGATAGCAAGCATAAAAAAGAACACAGAAACCATGAAAAAGAAACAGTCAGAAGTGAAGAACACAATATCTGAAATGAAGAATGCACTAGAAGGAACGACCAGCAGACCAGATAAAGGAGAGAATCAAATCAGTAATTTGGTAGCTTAAATGGTAGCATAAAACACCCAATTGGAAAGCAAAAGGAATCTGAAAAAATTAGGATAGTTTAAGAGACCTCTAGGACAACATCAAAAGAAACAAAATTCACATCATAGGGGTGCCAGAAGGAAACGAGAGAAAGCAAGGAATTGAGAACCTATTTGAAGAAATTACGACTGAAAATTTTCCTAACCTGGAGAAGGAAATAGACATACAAGGGCAGAGAGGCCCAAACAGGATTAACCCACACAGGTCCATACCTAGACACTTCATAATTAAAATGGCAAAGGTTAAAGACAAAAGAAAGAATCCTAAAAGCAGCAAGAGAAAAGCAACTAGTAACTTATAAAGGAGCTCCAATAAGACTGTCAGCTGATTTCTCAATAGAAAGTTTGCAGGCCAGAAGGGAGTAGCACAAAATATTCAACGTGATGAAAAGCAAGGACCTACATCAAGCCTAGTCTATCCAGCAAAGCTATCATTTAAAATCAAAGGACTGATCAAGATCTTCCCAGACAAGAAAAAGCTAAAGAAGTTAATCACCACCAAACTAGTATTACAAGGGATGTTAGAAGGACTTCTTGAAAACAGGGGGGGAAAAAAGATGAATAATAAAATGGCAATAGCTACATATCTATCAACTATTACTTTCAATGTAAATGGATTAAACTTTCCAATCAAAAGACACAGAAGGGATGAATGGATAAGAAGACAAAGCTCTTACATATGCTGTCTACAAGAGACTCACTTCAGATTGAAAGACACAAATAGACAGAGAGTAAAGGGATGAAAAGAAATATTTCATGAAAATGGAAATGAAAAACAAACAAACACAAAAACTGAGGTAGCAATACTTATACCAGACAAAATAGACTTTAAAACAAAGGCTATAAGAAGAGACAATGAAGGACTCAGCAATCCCACTTCAGGGTATTTATCTGAAGAAACCCAAAATACTACTTCGTGGGGATATATGCATCTATATGTTCATTGCATCATTGTTTACAAGGCCAATATGTGGAGGCGCCTGGGTGTCTGTTGATGAGTGAATGGATAAAGAGGAGGTGGTACATATACAATGGAATATCACTCGGCCTTTGAAAGGGAGTGGATTCTTGCCATCTCAAGCAGCATGGATGGACCTGGAGGGTGTTGTGCTGATGGAGCATATCAGACAGAGAAAGACAGCTGCAGTCCGATTTCACTTATATGTGGAATCTACAAACAAACAGAAACAAACTCATAGATACAGAAAACAATTTGATGGATGCCAGATGGGAGGGGGGTTGGGGTTGTGGGTGAAAAAAAGGGAAAGGATTAAGAAGTACAAATTGGTTGTTGCAAAGTAGTTATGGGGACGTACGACATACCATAAGGAATATAGTCACTAATATTGTAATAACTATGTATGGTGTCAGATAGGTACTAGATTTGTTGAGGTGATAGTTGAGAGGGGCTTGAGGGGGCAGGGTGAAAAAGGTAAAGGGATTAAAAAGTACAAATTGGTAGTTACAAAATAGTCATGGGGATGTAAGGCACAGGGGATATAGTCAATTATATAGTATTAGATGGGTATTAGACTGTTCAGGGGGATCAGTTCTTAAATTATATAAATGTCTAACTACAATGCTGTAAACCTGAAATTAATATAAAATAATATTGAATGTCAACTGTAATTGATGAATTTAAAAAGGGGAGAAAAGAGGAAGGGGAATAAGAGGCCCAAATTTCCGGGTAAAAACAAATAAGTCACAGGGATGTATAGTCAATACAGTCAAATTAGGAAATATAGTCAATAATAGTGTGATAGCACAGCACGGTGTCAGACTGTTGCTGGACTTATCCTGGGGATCAGTTCTTTAAGTATATAAATGTTGAATAACTATGGTGTATACCAGAAACTAATATAGTATTGTATGTTAGCTATATTTTAATAAATTTTTTTTAAAAATACAATTTCACATATTCACTGTACAATTTTGTTATACATTTTATCACATTTGTTACATTGTCTTTTCAACAGATAATTTTCAATTTCAACATATTGAATCTCTTTTCTAGAGAGTATCTTATGTAATGTGTCCTATGTCATGTAAACTTGAGAAATATAACATCTATGCTGTCATTCAGGTAATTGATAATATATGTTTTAACAGTGATTGCAGAAAACACAGTGTTTTTTAAAGATTCTGCTTGGAAATCATTAATATCACTCCTCACATTCCATTGGCCACAAGCAAGACATATGGCCAAGCCTAACATTGATAATGGAGTGGGAAATATAATCTCCCTATACAAAAGGGCCCCCATTGAAAGGTGCCTGCAAAAAAGGGTAGTAAATATTTTAAACATATAATATAATCTATTACATTCTCCCATTCTGAAAATTGAGGTCATGTGTACCTTTTTACATTCTATTGTTCTTCAATATTTCTCAAATATGATAGTACTATGATCATATCAGTGAGATTCTTTATTGCCTAAAATGTAATTTGTCTGAGTTCGGGGAATTGAATTCAACTAAAATATTTAAGTTATTGTGAAGCTTCTCTTATGGTTGATGCCAATGACCTCTTAAATGCAATGATCTTCCGATGTTGCCAGCTTAAAGCTCACTCTTCTTGGTATAGACAGAAGAAAAGCTGAAGTGCAGTGTTTTCTTTTAACATGATACTATCATTCTCAAGCAATGGACCTATAATTTTCATCTATCTATTTTTCTGAAAATAGCTCTAAAAATTGCTGCTGCTGTCTCTAGTGGTTTATGCGAGCCTCAGCTAATGCTTGGCTTCCACTCTCTTGAAATTCTTGTCCCATTCCTTTGTATTCTCTTTAGTTACATATTCTCCTAGCCATAATTTATGTAGCTATTTTTCAGCTATATCAGATAGCTTCTACTGCAAACATGTCAGGTTCTCTACCTGCCTCCCCACTTTCTTCCCATTGAGAATGTTTTTAATTGTGCAGTCAGAATTTCATAATTCAGCCCTCCTAATTACCATGGAATTATATTCATTTTTTTGGAGTCTCCACTTGAAAAAGTCGTATTTTGTAAGGAAAATATTTCATCAGCTATTATTTGATCCTTCATCTTTATTATATCCTCATGGTTTATTTTTTTAATGACATGATTATGAGAAGCAATATAGCATAAAGGTTAAGTAGTCAGTCTGTGGAGATAAACTTGAATCTTGGCTTTTTCACTAATGAATTGCATGACCTTGGGCAAGTTACCTAAATGGTCTGTGCCTCAGTTTCCTCATCTGTGAAATGGGGACAATTATAGTACATCCCTTATACTGTTATTCTAAGGATTAAATGAGTTAATGAGTTAATCTATATAAACTACTTGGAACAGTGCCTGGCTCATAAGTAGCCCTATGTGCCTGTTAGAACTGGTTCATATAGTTAAACTGCCTCAGGCACGGTAGTTTTTCTGCTTCTGCTAAGATACAGAAGTCACAATTTCTTATAACCTTATATATGGCATTCTTCTTTAGAATAATTCCCTTCAGAGCTTACTAGAGTACTCATCAAACTGGGAACTAGCACCCACAGAAAGAGTACAGGAAGAGTTCCAGTTCGAGAGAGTGGGCTCACAGCTCAGGTTTCCCACCTTCTTCCTGAGACCATGAAAAAGACAATAAAGAAATTCCAAAGGGAATGAAGTCTTAACAGAAAAGAGAACAGGAGAGACAAATCAACAAATTCCTAGGAACAGAAAACAGCCTGAATCCTTTGAACCAGGGAAATGGAGAACAGGAGGCCACGGCACAGAAGAGTGGAAGGGGGCCACCGTGAAAGGCAGAACCTAATTTCCAACAGGACTTGGGAGAGACTCCCAGCTCAAAGTGAGCAACTATAGTGGGGGAGAGTGCAAATCGGCAGCAGGGGTATTCACTGTAAGTTCTTCAACAACGTAGCTGCACCAGGTTGCGCTCCATACATACACGTGCAGCACACTTCTATGTGCAGGATAAAAGGCAAGCCAGTGTTCACGCCTATTAAGATGAAAACAGCACAGTCACCTGAAGGAACTGAGTAAGCTGTCTGACTACAGGCTGTTAGCATGAGCTCTGGTTTTTCAGGCTCTCACCTACTCACCCTTCTGCAAATTATGCAGATAATAAGCCCTACCTAACTACAAAGAGCCTTCAAACCAGAGAAGAGACATCCTGGACAAAGAGTTGACCTATACAGCAGCCAAGGAAACTTGGAATAATGCACCTAAACATTTAGCCTAAAATAGGAACTGATAAGCAAGGCCTACCAGACAAATGTGGAAGACTAACTAACATGAAAGAGAAAGATCAAGGTAAGTCAGAACCATCGACCCAAGAGACTATAGTGGAAATGCAAAGAACAGAAGAAATCTTTTTTTTAAATTCTAATTAGACTCCTTCTGAGTTTTTAAATGATATTGTAACCTTAAAAACAAGAATCAGAATCTATCAAAATGGAATAGGTCACATGATATCTAGCTCTTAAAATTTTTTTAAAGGTAAAAATCCAAAATTCATAAAAGGGCAGTAATTTTTTTAAAAATATATCAGAAAATAGAATAGAAAAATGAAAAGATGAAACAGACAAGATAGAAGAGTCAGAAAGTTCAACCAATTGGGGTTTCAGAAAGAGAACAGAAAACTGAGGAACATTTTTTAAAAGAAGAAAATGTAGAAAGATACAAGTCAACACATTGTAAAGGGCCACTAAATGTCATCACCATCATATATAGTATTGATTGAACAGATACATTTAAGTTGAGGGAAGAAGATATAAAGCATACTGTTATTGCAGATATGGAGACAGCTACAACAGAAAACCTAAAATTAATAATATAATACCAAACATTGGGAGAAAGAATGGAAGAAAACTTGAGTAGTGTTTCTTTTTTTTTATTTTTATTAAATTTATTGAGGTGAGTAGTGTTTCAATAAGTCAAATCCAACAACATTCAAAGCAGAAAATCATTAATAATAAAGTTGAGTAATCAAGAAATAGCAGTATAAACATATTACTATATTTCTAGAAGAAACCATTAAAAAGTTAAGTGATTTTAGCTGAGAAGAATGAAATTTGCCAAAAGGTCTGAGAGCAGTATATTTTATTACTAAATCTTTCTATACTAGACGATTTTTTTAATTTAGTATCTCCTTTTCTATTCAGGCTAGCACTTTTATGTGCAACATACAAGCTTAGGCCTATATAGACAACAAGTAATGAATCACATGATGAACTGGTATGACCCATGGCCAGGCTCTACTGGAGAATGTAGACAGCCCAGGTCGGAGAGGGGATTACTGACTGGGCTGAGCAAAGGTGAATGCCATCCCTTGGGTAACTGCGAAGGCATTTAGAGTGCCTTCCCAGAAACCCAGGCAAGAATCTGTTTTCATCTTGGCTGAGCTGTCAGACTCCTACGCCTTAGTAGGGCTGAGGCTCCATCGGATGCCATTCTGCCATTACGAAGTTCAGGTTTTAGTACCTCTGCTAAGCTCTAACCTTGTGTTGGAATTTAAGGAGATACAAGACAACACTCTTGTGGTTGTTTTTAACATCAGGAGTCTCAGCAAATGAGTTCAACTTTGTATTTACTTCAACAAAATATGACAGAGTGAACTACTTTGTGCGAGGCGCCATGGAAAACACACAGATACACAAAACGGATCCATTTTGTTTATCTCAGGAAGTTTAGGGACCACGCACAGGGCGAGAGAACCGTACATCACTAATTTTAATACAAGACTGGATGCAAGTGAATTGGAGCACAAAGAAGGTAGAGAGTGCTTTCAACTTAGGGAGGGATCGGGAAAGACTAAGCGAGGAGACGTCAGAAGTGAGCTGGGACCCTGGGCCTGAGTCAACAGGATGCCTGCAGGCTAGTGCTGCTGTGATGCAACTGTGATGTGGGACTTAATGTGAGAGTGATGTTATCTGAGCTGTACCTGCCCTGGCAAAGAACAAGGTCGGCATCTCTAGTTTGGGGTGGCTCTGAATTTCTATGATTAATGCTACACTCGTTCCAAATGCCTGTCTTACCCAGACATCTTCATTTTCTTTGGAAAATATGAATTGGTAAAGTATAAATGTAACAGATTACAGAAGTCTGTGTTGTGGTATAAGCAAAACCAGAACTCATTTATAACTCCAATTAAATCCAAAATTCTGGGTTGTTTATATTTTTAATAGCATATCTCAACATGTGTTCATGTCTGTGTGTCTATATTCTACCCTCAAATACAGAAGATTAAAGAAGCAAAGAATGTTAAAATTAGAAAGGACCCTGACTATTATTCAATAGAATGCTATCATTTTACAAAAGAAGAAACTAGGCCAAGATAGGATAAATGTGACTTCCCAAGGTTACAGAAACACAACGGGCAAAGCCTGGATTTTAACCAAATTTTGAAATGCAGGTCTAGAATATCCAAAAGCTCTTTCCTCTGGGTATTATGCTGAAAGAAAAATAAAAAGATAGAAAAAAATCAAAGATAATAAAGAAATAAAAAATAAGGTTTACCTAAGTTATTGGCAATAGATCTAAAACTACCAGTGTTTCTGAAATAAATTGCAAATAATTTTTAAAAGAGATTTGTTTTTCTTGAGATTTTTTTTCCTACTTGGATAAAATGTATACATATTAGCTACCAAATGTAAAATATTCTTTTCATGCTATTATAATTAAATTTTAAATTATTTAAATTAATAAATAATTACTAAAAATAAATAATTTTGTTCTGTTAAAGTAGATAGGGAAATGGCAATTAGCTAACCATCGGCTTATACATAATTTCTGTTTCATCCAAGCAAAAATAGGAAATATTTTAAAAATAGGCACTAGCTTGCTTTTCCTTAATATTATATATCTAGAGATATTGTATTTTTTAAATAGACCATATTAGAGAGACTGTGTTCTGTTTGCTTACGACATCTACCAGCAACTATCATAGCACCTGCTTGTAGAATGTACTCAATAAATATTAGCTGAATAAATAAATGAATTAATACTATATTGCATTGGAATTTTCTATCAGCCTTTGTATATCACACATTATGTCCAATATTTATATGGCAAAAACCTGACATATAACACCATTATCTGGATGAGTTCAAAACTTTGCCTAGCCTTGATTTAAAATCAATCCATCCTTTCCCAAAGTAGACATCATGATTAAAGATGCTCCTCTAGGCTCACCTGTAATTAAATCCTAAGTGACAACCAGAGCCTATGCAGAAGTGGGATACTGCTTTCCTCCCTTCCTTTCCCCAACCCAAAGGAGGCTTCGAGGAGTGAAGCCTACACCTGGCCCTACTCCCAAGCCCACGTGAGGACTGGCCTAGCATCTTTAGTTCAAATCAACTGTACCCTACAGAACGTTAACAAGCTAACTAGGAGACACCCTAGAAATTGTGGAGGGAACTTATAACTCAGAGGGCTGCTTGCCGGGGCATAAAACATGGAGATACACCTCAGAAAGAGAAAAGAGAGAGAGAGTCACAAAGTTTTATCAAGGATGTTGAAACCTCACTAAGGAAGTTAAAGATGGATGCTAAGTATAAAAGGCATTGTTTTAGATCCTAAGGACTTCATTTAAAGGTTATGCATATAAATAAGAAGTTAACACAGCTCATGTTCTCTTCCTCATCTACTTTATAAAAATGAGGAAAATGTGTTTTGAAAACTGGTATTACTGAGTTCCTCCAGTTGTTTAAAACATAACAAATGAAATGGCCACTTCTAATCTTTCTTGGTGTGTTTATACAACAAAAAAGCAATGTTACAATAAGCTCCAAGTTGTCTATTTTAATGTCTGCATATTTACCCAACTAACTAAATGAAATATTACAAGTTTAGCCACTTTTTAAAGTTATTTATATATAAAGTCTCTTAAAGTATAAACGTATTTTCCTTTATTCCCTTAATGAAGAAATAACCGAAACCAAATCCTAAGAAAAATAAAATATTGAGAAACATTAAATTGGTAAAATCAAATATTGAGAAAAATAAAAACAAAAACACAGGAGCAAAAAGCTGTGTTCTTCCCAAATCAGCTTCTACCACCGAGTCACCAGTGATACTCCATCTGTCTACACCTCTCTTTTCTCCCAAGCAACCAAGACCTGAGTCAATTATGTGATAGAGAAAAATGAGAAAAAAACGGCAGTGGTTTGCAAGTCTTGCTAAGCTCCTTGGGAGCTTAACTGTGGCTCTTCAAAATCATCTGATGCCCTGTGTCCCAAGTCCACGCCAGAAGGTGACAACAGTCCCAGAGAGGAGGCAGAAAAGAGGCAAAGGACAAAGGCAGGCCTTGATGCAGGCTCTGGAAACTCACCAGGATTTGGCCACAGCCCAGGGAGGAAAGTTTTTGCATGAACTCCAGAGGAGAAAAATCCTGATATGTCAATTTTGCCCTTTTCTTCCAAAATTGAATCAGGGACTAAAAGTAATCTGGAAAATTTGGGCCCACGTGAAGATTTTAAGACAATCTATTAGGGAATAAAGACACAACAACTTGATCACTTTATAAATGTAAGCGTGTTTCCTATTGTGAATATTCTCAAAGCACCCATGCATTCTTATCTGATGCAAGAAGAGAAAACTATAATAAGGGTGCAAAAAAGAAAAAGAAAAGTAGGGTATTCAGTAGTAACTTTGTATATAGACATATATTAGCATATAAAACAATTATCTTAAATAAACTCATCATTTTATTTGGCAGCTTGGTTCTAGATGCCATCTAGACTTTTCCAGTACTCTGGAGGACGGACAGCTGAATCTTCCAGCAAGGTCAGGGAAGTCGTTTGCTCACTAGGTTGATCCACGCTTGGGTTTACTTGTTCTTGCATCCACTATTTGCATGAAGAAATTACACTTTGACAATTTTCCTCAACGATAGTAATTAAATGTCTCCATTGAGCGAGTGTGACCGATTTTACCTGAAATTATAAATATGCTTGATTTTCTTTTTTCTAAAGCATTCTCAACTTCAACAATTTAAAATAAGTTTTCTAAACATTTTCTGTAAGGAGTCTTTCTTTTTCTAGTCTCATTTCTCAAGTTTTTCCTTTTCTCATTTTCACTTTTTTTTTTTCTTTTGCCATTTCCTAAGCCGTTAAAAGGGGCCAAAAAACAGTGGAAATAAGCAGAGAAAGCTCACAGGAGTAAATTCCTCCTGCATAACTTTCTTATCAAAGTATTTCACAGGCGGGACAGGTAGGAAGAAGATAAAGGACTGCGAGTTTTGAAGGGCCAGCTCATATTTGAAAGTTAGACTTTTGATACTACCTCCCAAGAAGTCTACATATGTAGTCCCATAGATATGCAACAATGTTAACAGAAGACATTTATCTCACAGCTTGAAACTGTGTCCCTCTGCCTGATTGTACCTCTTGTAGTCTACTTTAAACATTATCCATTCATACACACACATGATTTCTCACAAATAACAAAATTAACCTGCTTGTAATTTTTTTTGTTTGTTTCAAAGGGGCTAATTTGTTAAATGTGTATAAAAGTGTATAAGACTATTACTTTGTATAATCCTGTTTGGACATTTCTTCATTCTTAACTATACCTACAGCCTCAGGAAAAGCAGCAGGAAGCCTTTCCAGCCCTTGAGAGAAGCTGGTCACAGATGATAACAAACGTGTTATAATTCTGAACATGGGTAATGACACAGAATTCTGTATTTCACCTTTTATTCTTTAGTAGCTCTGAACGATTTGTTGTTCTCTAAACATGGCAAGCTCTCTTGTGTTCCTACACAGTAATCCTCCTGCTTCAAATACCCGTCTCTACTTTGCCTTAGTTCTCCCTCGAGAGTTAGTCAGTTCAACTCCATCTTCTCTGTGTGACTGTCTCTGATTGCTCCCTGCATTCATTCACCTGCAATGTGCCAGATACTGTGCTAGAAGCTGAGTTAGCAAAATAAAAATGTTGCGCCAAGCTCAAAAGAGGTGACTTGGCAGCAATTTGTGATGGGGCCAGGAAGAGGATGGGGGGGGGGGAAGATTTCTTGGAGGAGATAACAGTTGAATCAAAATTTGAAAGACAAGTAGGATTATCCAAGACAAGAAAGGAGGAGGGGAGGGCATTCAAGATAGAAACTATGGTGAAAAAAGGCCTGGAAGAAATGATGCCACTTGAGAGGTAAATATGCCATTCAAGGGAGTTTAGATTTTCTTTTTCTTGAAAGCAATGGGGATCCTTTTAAGCAGAATAATGAGATGATCAAATGTATCTTTTTGAAAGCATGGAGATCATATCGGAGCAAACAAGACTGGGGCAGTTAGGAGACTTGTTTCTAAAGAAGATGGCATGTATACTTAGCATGGGAATGAAGAACATGGAAGACAATTTGAGAGATGAACGAGTGAGAAGTGAAAGGACTTGGTGATAGATAGGCTGGGCTGCACAAGGAGTCGAGAGGGAAGCCCAGGTTTCTCTGCCTTCTTGCTGGGTGGACACTGGGACTTGCATGGAGATCAGGAATACAGGAGGGGAAGCAAGAGGTGATTGGCTGAGGTTTGAATCTGTTGAACAGGAAAGGCCAATGGAACTCCCATGTTAAAAAGTAAGTGCTCATTCGTCTGTGTGCCCCGTACCTGTTGCATTACCTCGTGCTGCCATGTTGGGGCTGTCTATCGTCCACCTCTAACTGCCCTCAAGAGGAAGGACTGTCTAATCTAAAAACCTCCCCTTCAGGGTACCCTCCATCAGCCCACGCTTACCCTGACAAACCAGGCTCTCCCATTTTTCCTCTCTCTCATTAGAACAGTGCTGACTAACTCGGAAGTATCCGTATAGGATACTGCAAGGCCTGAAGTCTATCACCCCTTCTGGAGAAAGCAAAAACGGAGTACAGACAGCCTGTTTTTCCTCCATTTCACCCGTTTTCAAAAGGACCGCTGTTTCAGAAGAACTGGGTACTTTCTAAAGTAAACAAATAGAGCAAATAACAATCTTGTTTAAGCTTCCAACTTATTAACAGAAAACATGTGTAGACTTAAGAATCAAAAATAAATATGCCTTTAAAGATAACCTGGAAGACTTCTTTGTTCTTTGCCAAGAAGAAAGTTCAAGACCTCAGAAGATCTATGTTTTCCCAGAAATGGTAGATTATATTGCTAATGATGGGCATTAAATCATAAGGGCTTTTCCCCCTATAATTTTGATACTATGAAGGTGAGTTTGTAATGGACTGAAATAAGAGAAGACATTAAGACTGAGCTTGGGTTTTGGATATTGGGTCTATGATTTCATCCCTTGGAAGAAGTTTTCCAGTTCCTGCTTTTCTTTCCAGGCATGTATATTTGAGATAAATGCTTCTCAAATTTGAATTGTACTTTAGTTATCTTGCTTGTGTTGGTATACACAAAAATAAATTCACGTATAGAGCATTTCCCATCATATGTATATATGTGTTCAAGTGAACATTTCTAATGGAGTATAGTTCTTCTTTCAATATTTTCAGTTATTCCAAATTAGAGGAAGATTTCCGAAGTTTGCTTTGAATCAACATAGCAATTACCTGCTGCAGAATGTCTCCAAATGGACCACAGCAAGTGGCAGACGTAGAGGAGGGTCAGCTTGCTGAAGAGAAATTGATATTGCCCTCCACATTCATCGACATGTCTGGTTTTCATACGACAAATAAACAAATGAGTCAGTTTCTCTTTTTCTTAAGGGACTTTACATGATTAGGGTCAGAAACTCCACAAAGAAAAACCTTCCCAGTTTTATAAGGGTGAGCTGACGAGATGCCACAGTGATTTATTTCATAGGTGCTGGCTATTTTCAAACAATTGCTGAGAGACCTTGCTGTTCCCTGAACTTGTGAGGCCAGTTCTAGCACAGGCACAAATTCGGCTAGCCGTATGAGCAAAAGTGAGATCATCCGGGTTGATGCTGGCAGAGTCTCTGAGAGTGCAGTAATTCATGCTGTCAGTTACTATCAGCAGCAATTTGCTTCTGGAATGGTTCCTGTGAGCACTCATGCGGCCATTCTGCACAAAGGACCAGAGTGCAATATTCTCTTGGATTTCAGGGACTTAGTGCAGTTTCAACATATAATCAAAAGTACCACGTTGTTCACCACCTCGCATTTTATGTTAAAGAGACAGAGGCTTAAAATTGGACTGCTTTCTTCTTTCCAAAAATAAGAACTTGACGGCAATTTGGAACTTATCTTTAGACACTCTGTTGGTGCTTAAGCAGAATCTAACTTATTGGTAAAATGTAGGTATCTTTTTTTAACTAAGTGTAATTCCACTGTCTCCACAATATTAATAATAATAAAATTTCTTAAACACAAAAACTTTACTTCTTAGATCCAACTCACATATGTGACCAACTCTTAATATTATAGAGCAAATACACTGGGAAATAAAAAGTTCCCTTAATTTGGTAAGTATTTTAATAGCACATTCTTCCAAATTTAAAATTGTTTCCAAAAAGTTCTATGGCAGAGAAGTTTGGATGCTGCAGTCCTACACTCAAAGTCACATTATTAATGAATCTCTGCAAAACAATATAATTTCACTGAGTTCCAACTTTAATATATCAGTAGCACTCTTACTACCAGTCTATCTACCAGTCTTTTTCTATTTAATTAATGCTACTGAGAACCCATGGGATTCGGGTTATGGAGCAATCCTGATCAGAAAGGGTTCAGGACAAAGGAAAAGACAGTCCTTGTGTCTCAAACATTGTAGTTTAGTTCCACTCAGAAAAGTGAAAAGTATGTCAAAGTGTGCCATTGTCAAATGTGCATATATATATGTGTGTATATATATATTCTTATGTTAACCTGTGATCTCTTGAGTGTTGAGAAGTTGCTTCAATATTGCATCACGCTAAAAAATTCTCAAAACCTCCACATCTTACTTGATTAAAATTTTCTTGTGCTTTTTATCTACTTTTGCCTGCCTCTAAAGTATAGACTGAATGAGGGCAGGGACTTCTCTTTGCTGACTATGGATAGATGATAGATAGATAGATAGATAGATAGATAGATAGATAGATAGATAGATAGGCAGACAGATAGATGTCTAACAAGGACAAATTGAAAGGGGGAAAGTAGCATTTTAAGGAAAGCCACTTACCCTCCCCACAGGTAAGGACAGCCCTCCCAGGCAGAAAAGGAGGAAAGCACAGAGGAGGGGTGCTGACACAGAAAGTCTCCCAAATACCCAGAATGCAAAAACTAAGGATGGTCTGTGTCCTTCCTGCTTGTTTAGCCCTGAACATGCTGTGGGAATTTCATTGGAGATTATATATATATATATATATATATATATATATATATATATATATGACATAATATATGATATATATTATATATATCTCATATTATAGATATCTCTCATATATATATCATATATCTCTCATATCTTATATATATCTCATATCATAGATATATCATATATATATCTCATATCATAGATAGATATATATATGATAATATGATAATAGAGTATATTCCCCATTGTGGAATTTCATAATTTAAAATTTTTCTTTTTAGGTCTAAAAGAAAGTCTACATCAGACTTCAATTGGTTCCCAAACTTTTATTTTTTTTCTAGTTTGAGCATACCTGGTGAGTAAAACAGCTGACTTGAACAACTGAGGATCACAAAATACAAACTTATCAGTGTTACTAAATCAACTTAAGCATTAATTATATAATCAGGGTAACTAACCTAACAATTAACACAAAAACTGAGGCATAAAATAAAAACAACTGGCATTTATTCGACATTCTCCTCATTGAGGGCCACATTATCTGCTTAAAGTAATGATGACGATCATTTTCATGAAATACACATTTATCAGTTTTTCATAGGAAATCTCCACTAGTGTTTCACCTCCTTATCTACATCTGCTTACATACGACATGCCGATGCACATGGCACAGTCACATTTTTTATATGACAAATATAAAGCATCTTTTACACAAAATGTCAGATGTGTTGTCACCAATGTTATAACAATAACCCGATGGGAAAGAGGGCCACTGTGGCTTAACTTAATTTATGGTCCTTGCCTGGGACAGAAATATAAGCTTTCTGATTTTTTATTTCCTGTATAATTACTGTCCACCTCCCTTAATCATATTATAATAGATCCTCAACTATAACATGAGTAAAGATCTCTGGTTCTGAAAGTAAATGAAATGACGGTGAGGGTGACATAGAGATGCAGTTATTAAAAACTGGTTAAACAAGGATCCTCCTAGCATTTCAGAAGGGCTAAAGAAGCAACCAAAGACTGTTGCTCACAGACACAGATTGTATGATAAAAAAAAAAAAAAACACAACAAAAGGCATTAGAATAAAATTTGCTGTAAGTCTTTCCTGGATCAATCTGTGCTTACAAATTAAAAATCCATGACTGACTCTTTTCATGGTCTCTCCTCTCTTCGCTTAGTCATAAGTCTTTCCAGGATACAGACTGGATATGGGTGGCTGGATCTTATTTAAGGTGTGGTCGGATCTTATTTAAGCTCTCGTTTGCATTGTTAGGCCAGGTTTTTAGTTTTTGTCTTGAAGTTTTGTTTATTTTTTGTTTGCTTTTTTTTTTTCTGATATGTATTATATTTCACGAGCTGTGGTTTGTTTCTTTTGTGCAATTTTTGCCCTGGGAAAGCCAACAGAGTCAAGATTATATATGGAAACAATAGGAGACTTCCTTGATTAAAATCTGTTCTTTAGATGAGCGTTTATTACTACTGTCATGTCCTAAATCCACCTGCTTGAGGAAATAAAAACATTAAAATAATCAGCTTACGGTATGTTTATAGGATGTCACATTTTGATTTGTATTTTTATGCATCTATTTCTCTAAACACCATGGCTGTACACAAAGGCTAGGGAAAAAATACACGATAGAACCAAAAAAAGGGAAGAAGCCAATTGCTGGCACGTTGGGCTGACATGTAATGAATTCAGCTCTCACCCTAAGTTCTCTTTACAAATAATATTGTTGCTGACGGTTTAATGATTCTCTGCTGCCATGATGCTGCCACGATGCTGTGGGTGTGGGATTCCACACGGGCACCCCTCCCCCCCACCCCACCCCCACACACGTACTGTCTGAACTGTGCAGCAGAAAGATGGGACGCCAAGTTTGAGGCACCAAGACTCTAGAGCCAGTGAATATGCTTTTGTCTTTGGGGAGTTTTCTAAAAGAGGTTCTTCCAAATTTATAACATCCATGGTCAAATTAGGACAGACTTCTCAAACTCAAAAAACATCCTTTTGGGAGATTTGCCAAATCAAATCCTATTATCCAAATTATAAAGTGGAGGGATGTAAGATATCATTTAGTCCGAGGCCTTCTTTACAGATGAGATAAGCAGGGCCTGTGGAAGTTAAGTGCCCCATCTGTGTGGCAAAACCAGACCAGACTCTGGTCCAAAACACTATTTAAGCAAAAGGTTCTGTTATAAACAGAGAATTTTTTTTTTTACCTTAACAGTTTTATAAATCTATCCAGAGGGGGGAAAAACATAAACCATGAAACTGTAAATAACAATTAACTATTTAAAAAACAATTCAAGATACAGTGGAAGATTTTTCACAAGGCAGTACACAAGAAATTTCCAAACCAACTATATAGTTTTATAACATACATATTATTTTAGTAGTGAGTGTATCATATGTATGACAACACTTAAGTAGTCAAATCATTTTTATGGATAGATGAGTTTGACAAAAAAGTTTAGAGGCCTTTGCCATAGGCAATTAAACCCAGAGATAAGCAGTTTAAAGACGCCACAGGAACTAGATTTGAGGGGATGGTGCCCCCCCGCGCAGGAGGGCCTTTGAAAGGAAGGTCTCTGAGAATTCCAGTCAGTTCACCAAGTAGCATAACTGGATGGTGGATAATAAACTCATTTATCTAGTCCATCATTATGCTTAATTTTTGGACTTTAAAAAAAGAGACGCAACCAAGATCAGAGAATGGTTTGAAATATTTTATTTCTTCAATGCCAACATGCTTAATTATTTCTCCCTAACCGGACGAGTTAGTTCTAAGGCCATAATGGCACAGACTAGTAGGTCTCAGGGGTAAGTTGGAATAGTTACATATCAATATTAGGTCACAATGTTGCCCTAAGTACATGGATGCCTTCTTGGTGCTTCAGTGAACAACTCCACAAGTTGGAAAGTCAGCCCTGAGAGTGTGTAAGCAGTATGTCAGTAATCAGTAAGTGGAGATGAGAGCTTAATTCTGGAAGGCTCCAATGACTAATATGATACAAAACACATTTAATAATATTTATTTTCCCCAAATGTTAAAATATGAAAAGACTCCTCTTCTGGTGAGTAATAGGTGCAGCTCTCAACCATTCCATGTCACCTCACACATCCTTCAGTGAAGCCTCTCCATTGGACCTCTGTTCCAAAACAGGGGGGCGGCTGGCACAAGGCCCAGCTGCAGCTCAGGGATATAGGCTGTCAGATACTTTGAATATTACCCCTGGGTAGAAGCAAGTTTCAGAAGCCATGAGGAAACCACGGGGGAGCTAGAATTGAACCATAAAAATCCTACGAGGGTCTCACCCTGCTGGGAGGGGGTGAGAGATAAGAACTGGCGAGAACTGGGACTTAGCTTGAGACTGTGTGGCACGTAGCGCTGCCTGGGGTGGGTATGCGGCATTGCAGAGGAAGGCGGGAACGTAGGAGAATAGGGCAGTTCCCTCCATGATGGCGGAAGTGAGTCTGCACGCCCTGGGCAAGAACCACCTAGATATCCTTCTCTGCACACGTCTCCCAGTCCTGAATCAGGCCAATTCAAGGATTTCTATGAAAATGCATGTTTCAAAAGTCTGACAAAAGCATAAAAGGAAAAAATTGTGTTACTTTTTTAAAACTTATGCTCTTAACGTAGCCATCACTATATTTTTCAATATTTCCCTTTCAGGCTGAGATTGTTATGAAGGTTTGGAAACAACCAAACATACTTTTTGTTTAGAAATGTACAACCAAGACGTGTGATGGGCAGAGGGCATCCATGGCTCTGGGAGACAGGCCACCATTATCTATCTCTTCCTACCCGTCCTTGTCATTCTCTCTTCTTATAAGGGACTGCCAACTCAGTCTTTTCTGTCACCACATGGACAGAAGTGTGTGCAAACACTGTATGAGACTTTTAACTTAGATATAATGCCAGTTCTGGTCCATAAGCCCTTATCCACAGTACCAACATTTAAAAGTAAAAGAAAAAGATTTCTTAACCCATTTGGAAGCAAAAATTGACCTATGGGGGAGAAGCGATCAACCTCCCATGCAGAAGAATTCCAAATAATGTCTGGATACTCCCCCCTCTAGGTGGGGAAACACAACTCCCACTCCTTAAGGATGCATGTGCATAGCGATTTCCTTCCCCAAAGGACAGAATGAAAAGGGGAGAAAAAAAAGAGTAACTTTATAGTGGGAGAAACCTGACAAACACAACTATAGCCAGGTGATCAGGTCAACGTCAACAGTAATACGTCATGTTGATGGCATGTACCCTTCAGATGTAACAAGAATGGCACCTTAATTCTGTGGTCTTCCTCCCCAAAACCCATAACCCCAGTCTAATCATGAGAAAACTGCCAGACAAATCCCAATTGAAAAGCATGCTACAAAACACCTGGCCAGTACGTCTCAAACTGTCAAGGTCATCAAAAACAAGAAAAGTTTCAGAAACTGTCACAGCCAGTAAGAACTTCTGACTAAATGTAATGGAGTGTCCTGGATGGGATCCAGGAACAAAAGAAGGATACTGGGTAAAAATTAAGGAAATTTGAATAAAGGATGGACTTTAATTAATAATAATGTATCAATATTGCTTCACTAATTGTGACAAACATGCCATACTAAGGTAAGATGTTAACAATATGGAAAACTGAACACAGAACATATGAGAACTCTCTGCAGTATCTTTGTAATCTTTCTATAAACCTAAAAGTATTCTAAAATTGTAAAAGTTATTTTTTTTCTTCATATTGACTTGAATTGACATGAAGCTATGTATGGTCTTTACTTATCACACATATTCATTCAGTAGGTTTTGAAGTGAAAATATTAATGTATTTGATAACATGGACCTGCCTCAAATATTCCAGGTGGAATGCAGTACATAGTTTATGCACATATTTCTAAAATTCTGAATTCTGAAAACATCTAGCCCCAAACGTTTCAGATAAGAGACCATATAGTTGAAATACTGTTAGTGCTAATAAAATAATTAGTAATGCATTGCGCTTGTATGTGTTTAGCTTTAGCAGACATTTTCGGTTTAGTCTGAAACTCTAGCCATGATTGATTGCAGTGATAAGAAGTTATTGTTGAATATGTTCCATATAATTATGTTTATATAATAACCTAATTGGATCCTTAAAATCTGTACAATAGGGATTCTTATATACATTTTCAAAGGAGAAAAATGGGCTTCAGAAATGTCAAACAGGGTGACCCAATGTCAGATGTGAGGGACCCATCCCGGCTATTTTCAGGACCCAACGTAAGAGTACACATGGAATTTCCCCAGTCCACTGCCCAATATTCCTTTCATCCGACTTCACACCCACTCCTGTCAGGTCCATCCTGCACCATAAGGGTGGACAGCCCAGCCAGCCTGTCCCAGGCCCCAGCAGTCTCTGGAAATGTGTTCCCAGTTGTCTGGGCAGGAATTCCAGAGTCCTGAGAACACAGGGACAGAGGTTTCATGTGGGCCTGTGTTCTTGGCCCCTCAGACTTCTCTCTCTATAAGGAAGACTGCAGCTTTCAGAGTGTCAGATGCTCCAAAGTGGGAATCTAGGGCAGGGTCCCAGACAGACTAGTTACAAAGCATTCTAACTGAAACTTAAAAAAAAAAATAAAAAACTGAATAAATTTGAAATTCTTAGATCCTTTACTCCCTTAACTTTGATTTTTAAATACATTTATTGAGAACTTTCTGTGCACCAGGCAGCCTGTTTGGGGATCGGCTCTTCTTTAGGGGTGCAGGTTCTAATGGGGCAAATTATTTCTCCCCACCGCTGGGAAAAGAGGAACGACACAGCACAAAGTCTTTCCTCCAGAAATCACAAGTCCTTTCTCTATTTGCAAAATATTCTTTAAAAATGAAAAGAGCTGATTTCTTACACTGTCTGCACTTTCCAGTTTCTCGGTTGAGCATGCATGTGTTATCAGGAAAATGAATAGATAATTATTCCACATGGAAAATTCTGGTAATTTCAATGGCACTGTATTTTCTTGGAATTCACCGGAAGCATATTTTACCTGTCTCTCTTCACCTCCTTGGTTGGCTCTGCCCATGTGACTGCTGGATGTGTTGGCAATACAGGTTCTGTCTCCCAACTAGAGTTCCTTGAAAGCAGGGGCTGTCAATCAGTCCTTGTCTCCAGAGCCCCCCCACCCCCACCCCCAGGCCTTGGTGCATTGCTTCCTGCCCCAAAATGCTCCATCTCCTCACAGAGGCTGAGTGCCAGCTGGAACCCCAGCGAGGCTGGGAAAGTGCCACCTGCATAGACACTCACTGAGGTCACTGTCTGCCCAGGATCTAAGCTTTAAATGGATGAGTCCACATTCCTGCAGTGATTCTCCCAGGCCTTCAGCGGGCCACCAATTCAGTTTTCTGTGATTTTTATTTCCTGAGTGAACAAACTTATGCGTGCAAAGGCAAGCCACTTTTCCAGTCACTGTATCAAAGCGAGGAATTATATCTGCCCCGACTGACCGAGTTGTTGACATCTATTTACCACTGTTATTTTGGATGGCACGCTTACAACAAGTAGTCTTTGCTAAGCCTTACACATAAACAGAGTCCTAGAACAAGTTAAGAGGGTTTCCTTCCCCCTGCGGACTGCCAGGGGAGCTCTGTTTCTTTACCCAGCTGCCCCTACTCTCCACAAAAGGTCACCAGCACACTAGGAGACTCTGGTTGTCATGGCAGTTCTCAGAAAAAGAGGACGTTATCTCAGCCATCAGGAGTGTGAGGGCAGAGGGCAGGAGCTTCTTTGCTCTGTAGAGCCTTTAGATCTTACTTTTTATTAAAGTGCTTTTTTTTTTTCCCCCGACATTGATCAATGAAGCCTTAAACATTCAGTGAAGGAGACACTTGTCCCGTTTGTAGACCTGCCATTTAACTCAGTGTCCTGCACAAAGAATGAAAATATCTTTGGTAGAAGCCACCCAAATGTTTCTGGGTACCAATCATGATTCCATATAAACCTTATACATGCTGTTCCCTCTGCCTGGACCCTGTAGGCACCACCTTCTCCCAGCTCCCCCCAAACACAGCACAGCTGGCTCCTTCTCATTCATTAACTGTTGTTTCCTGAGAGGTCGTCCGTGCCCAGCTATCTAAATAGGCTCCCCACTATCCTTTAAGAACAGCATTATGATTCCGTATTTTATTAATTTACTAGCATACCCAGGTTATTAAAGGAACCAGGATCAGTGTGGTGTGAACTGAAAGTGGTTTATCCTCTCCCACTTCTGCTTCTTCAAATCTGCATGTGTTTTTCCCTGTCACTAGGTGAAAAATCTCCCACCAGTCCCATAGCCATCCCAGTTACTTCCTGGTCATAAATAAATATTTGCTTTTCTCGGGTGATTTTATTATCAAAACTCCAAAGGTAAGTCAACCTACAATTTCTCCCTCTGCCAGCTCAGATTTGCTTCAGGCTGGGAAGCTTATCTGGGAGGCAGACTTGTCAGCTTTCTGCGCACTCCACCTCTTCCCATCTTGCTAGCTGTGGGTTTGGGCCTTCCCAGGTTGGGGAAGTTAGATCTAACTTGTCAGATATGGGTGTAATCTGGGGTTGGTGCGCCTGCATTTGGCAGACTCCAGCTTCCCAAACCCACTCTTTATGGGGTTTTCGGGGACGCCCATCACAGCAGATGTCTTACCCAATTACCCTTGCTGGTCAAGGCTCTTTCTGGTTGGTCCAGAACTTCCCCTCATTCCCACTTAGCTACCCCATTCCAGAGGCCCATTTTTTCCCCAGTGACCTCACCCCTCCGTACAGTCCTCCTTGCCACCTTGCTTTTGAGATGACCCAGTCTGCTCTTTGTTCAGTGTCAATTCTTGCCCAGTCAACTCTGAAAGTACTGTCCATTCCCAATGCAGCCACCACTTCTCTCTGCCACCTCCTCATGCCTCACCCCTAACCTCACCCCAGCCTCTGCTTTGAGATGCCTCAGATGCCTCAGATGCCAAGTCCCCAAACTCCAGGAAACATAGGACAGTGCTCTGAGTGGTTCCCCTGGAAGCCTCCTCCTAACTCGGTTTGAGTGACACATGGGGACACATAGCCCCTCCCTGAGGTGAAGAGAGCCACAGCATAGAGACAACTCTCCTCAAATAAATCTTCACTACTAGTACTCGAACCTCCAAGAACACTAAGCCTTCTCTTCAGTGCCCTGGAGGTGAATAATGGGTTCAGGCTGGCAGAACCAGTTCTGAGGTACCTTTTCTACAAATCCTGCAGAGGTAGTCTAGTACCTCACGTTCGAAAGCCAAGGAACTTGACACCTATTGCTTTGTTCTTTGGTGCCTCAGCCGAAACTGAGACAGAAATATCCTGTTACTCTTGTTTGTGGTCAGTCTCCACCACTAAACTATAAATTCCAGGGGGGAGCGGGAGGCGGGGGGGCAGGGATCTTAGCTAGTCTATTCACCAATGTATCAGCAGAGCCTAGCAGAATGTCCTGTATAGGATCCTAGTAGGTACTTAATAAATAAATATTTCTTGAAATAATGAATGCATAATAGAATGAAGATGGTGATGATGCAGCCACCATTTTACTGAAGAAGGGAAAACCCAAAAATGAGACTTTCATATTAATCAATAAAATATCTGATCTTGAAATAAAGTACCTTGTGATTCCTTCCCTTGAAAGAACCTCCTGAAAGAACTAAGTCTAAATCTTTGAGCTCCAGTTTTCATTTTAAGCCAAAAAAAAAAAAAAAAAAAAAAATGCCTGCAGCACAGACAGCAAATGCTTACACAAGAGTTAACAGATTGGATGCTGGCTAATGATGCTAATATCAATTCTTTGTCTAGACATGCAATGCTAGTTCTGCTGACACATTCTCTCAGAGCTTTTCTGCAGGATGTGAAACTGGCCTCTGGGTCAGTGACATTCAGAAATAAGCCTGGACCTCTGCAGAGAAAACCCTTCAAAGGGACTCCAACCCCCATGCTCTGCCCTTGATGCATCACCAAGCTCCTTTTCAGAGGGGCAGGTGGAGAAATAGGGAGGCACAATTGTATTCTCATGAAGCTGATGCCACATTCTACTTCTCACTTGACAAAAGATTGGGAGGAGGGAAAGAAGCTGAAAAAGAAAACTCCCCCAGACTCATTACATGGCAAACCAACCAAGTGCATGGGGGGAAGGGTGGATACAGGAGCTGCTACCAAAGCAGCCCAGCAAACTCCCTCCCCACACAAAGATTTCTCCTGTCCATCAGTAAGGTGTTATGAGTAGGAATAGGTGGTTTAGAGTTCAGCGTCCAACTGTGGGAAGAACGGGAAGCAGGGTTGTGAAGAGGGCCTGGCCTCACAAGTTTGTGCCTGCTCTGCAGATTCAGCCTCTTCACAGCCAAGCCTCATTCCCCAATTCCCTTCTGTGCTCTTCAGTAGAACTGATGACAGAGAGAAAATTCCAGATGCCGAGTCGGAGCCAAAGAAACTGTCTTTCATAGCAATTGCACCTAAAACTAAATCTTTAAAAGAATGGGAATTTTGGTTGGATTAAGATTCACCTCAGGAGCAACCTTCCTAACACAGAGATCCTGCAATAGAAATTAAGACCTTAGGGAAGGTCTGCTCCAACGCCTCACATTTAATAAGTGAAGACACTGAGGTTCTTCAGCCATTAAGTGACGTGACCAAGGTGACACAGCTCTCACTGGAACCTGCTGTTGCCACCTGTAGCATCCCACTCTTTTCCACTAGATTACACAGCCTTCTGTGTATACTCAAGGTTGTCTTTACCCATCCCAGGTAGAAGACTGCAAGCAGTTTCTGAGATGGATCAGATAACTTGTTCTAGACAGTCTCCATTTTTTTATAATAGCCCATCATTCTATTGTTCTAGCAAATATTAAAATAACAGGGTGTCCCTAGCCTCCAGAAATTTAACTTCAGAGTTGCACAAGGTGCTTTGGCCTGAGCATATAAACTAAATCTAATCCCAACTCTTTCCCTGACTCACCAGGACGCTTGGGGCTTGTCACAAAATTGTCTCAGTTTCTTCATCTGTTCAGTGGGAAGAGTAATGCTGATCTGTCACTTATTAATATAAAGAATCTGCCTGTCTGGTAGCTTCTAAATAATTGTGGGGAAAAGGTCCTATAAAGATTCCAAGTATAAACTGAGACCATATAATGAAAGCATCCAAGTACATAGCTCAGATGCTTTCTAATAATCGTGATATACACTATTTCAGTTTACCAAACAAAGACAGGTGACTGCTACCAGCCAAGCATGTTTCTACAGAAAACATATCATCATCATATTGTTTCAACATATCAGAGGTGTTAATTAAGCCTGCACAATGTAAGAGACTAAATTAGAATGGAAATTTGCCTCAAAGCTACTGAGATTGGGTGTGTATCATGTTCTTAAGGTTTGATCTGCCCAGTGAGGTCTTCCCATCAGCAGGGAAAAATAGGAGCGCGGTCCCATGACCAGAGTCTCTGTGCGGCCAGACATCCTCTTACCAGTATCCATTTGTGTGGAGGCACCATAAGAAAAGAATTCCAGACAGAGGTAGGCAATAGCAGTAAGAGGGAATCTGATGAAGGAATTAAACCCAAACTGTGCTTTATTTCTCACTGACAATAGTATCTAATACTTAGCTAACAGTGGGATTTATATTGATGGGAGAAAAAAAAAAAAGTTTCGTTCCTTTGTTTTTAAAAATGTCCACAGGATGGTTTTCAATTCCTGATAATGTCCTGTCACCTATCAGTACAAGCTGTCTAGACTCCAGCAGCATAACTAATCACTTCAGCAATTACCTAACGAATTATGTACTAGGCGAAATCAGCAAAGAAAGAGATGGTGTCTTATTTGATCAGTCATTAACAGAACAACTAAACTGGACTGATAACAAGGGCTTACCAAATTATTTGTAACAGGGGGATAAGAGTTTTACAGCAGATTTTTCTTCTGAGATAGTGAGATGTCATTAGGCAGATTTTTCTTTTGAGCTAGTGAGATGTCATTTTCCTCTCCATGGAAAATTAGGAATAAAACTGTAATTTACTCACTGAAGAGAATAGACATTTTTAAAGTAACAACAATGTTTGAATGATTATTGTTGCATGTGGTGCTCATACGGTTTTGACAGTGTGACAGTGTGTGGAACTCTTTTCACTTCCAGCTCTGCCTAATCACAACATGTGGGACATCAAGGTTAATTGGGTGCTGGAGCAGAGATAGGGCTTACTGACTATCCATGAATTGCCCGCATTCCCCAGCTTCCTTTGCACTTAGGTTGAGATCACGTGACTAGTTCTGACAATGGACTCTTGAGAAAAGGTAACCGGTGTCAGTTCCAGGCTGAGACAGTTAAGAGAAGAGCCAGTACGCCCTGTTCACCTCTCTCTTTTCTCTTCCCGTGCCTCAGCAACCCTGAGGGCCACCTGTTCAAGATGCTGTACTGCTATACATGCAGAGGAAAGCTACTGACTCACCTTGGACTTTACTTAAGTGGGACTAAACCTCTGTTGTGTGGAGCTAGTGAGAGTTCAGGGGTTAATGATGCAGTACTAGGATTAATTACCCTGACAAACAAAGGCTCTATATTAATATGTGCATGGCAGCCTGAAACTTAAATTATACTACTGACACTAGGCTTTTCAAAATGCCATTAGGGGAAAAATAATGTGTGTCCTTCTTTTCTATTTTTTTAATTTTCTCACTGTTTCTGACCTTCATGGTCTAAGGCAGTGGTTCTGAAAGTGTGGTTTCATAGACAAGTAGCATCAGCCTCACCTGGGGGTTTATGAGAAATGCAAATTCCCAGGCCTCACCCCAGGCCTGATTAATCAGAAACTCTGGGCGTGGGGCCCAGCAATCTGCATTGTAACACGCCTTCCTAGTAATTCTGATGAACATTCAAGTTTGAGAACCAGTGGTCTAAGACAAACTTTCCTTCAGCCCATCTGAATGTGATCATCATGCAGCAATTTCTCCTTTTGTATCATATACATTCAGGAGATACCTAATGTCGAATTCCTAGTCGTTTTTATGCCCGCCCTTTTTTTGTCTAACATCAGCTTTTATATTGCTTAATTACATACAGATTTACTATAGTAATAGATCAAAGAAAACGGCGAATTCTTTGTCACAGCTCCCACTGAGAAGTGAAGTCTAATTCTTCACCTCCTGACTAAAAGTTGGGCCTGTGACTGCAGTGACTAATAGAACATAGGGTCAGTGATGCTGTACCACTTTCAAGCTTAGTCTTGAAGAGAACTAGCAGCTTCCACTTCGTGCCTCTGAAGTCCAGCTGCCATTTCTACATGGAAGCCTAAGCAACCATCAGAAGAAGCATAGGACGCCTTGAGGAGAATCTAGGCCCCCAGCTGACAGTCCCACCTGAGCTACCAGCTGACAACCAGCATCAACTCTTCACTACCTAAGTATGCCGTCTTCGATGCTCTGGCCCAGTTGAGCTCCAAGATAGTTGTAGCACCAGATGACTTTATGTGAAGCAAAGGAACTACTCAACTGAACCCAGTCAGCCCAGAGAATTAGGAAATGTAGTAAAATGGCTGTTGTTTTAAGCCACCAAGTTTGGGAGAAGAGGAAAGTTATGGAGCAATAAAAGTTTAAAACATTGACTTTCATTGTTTTTGAAAAGTACTATCAAAGTCAATTTTCAATACGTTCTGTTTACTCAAAATTCCTTTTTGGCTCAAACAGACTGACTCCTATGGCACCTTCTGATGGCCTTTTCCTAATATTTCCCTCCTCTTTAGCCTCGTTACAATAATAATAGTAAGTAGCTTCTCCATCCTCACCTCTGGAAGCTTGCAATTATTTCTCTGACTATCCCATTGGCTATCCCATTAGCATATGGAGATATAAGTCTTTTTTCTGCCATATCCATGATTGTTAAGGAGAAAGAAAAGGAAGTAGAAGCAGGCGGTTTATAACCCCATCAGAGGAATTCAATACAGTTTATTTGAAAGAGGAGGGAGATGTGCAACCTAAAAAACATTTTCCTTTCCACATTCACCCCCAAATGTAGTCATCAAACAAGATCAGAACCTGTTATCAGAAAGCTTAAGTTTCAAAATCATTATCCTAGTTTTGAATTTCTTGTTGAAAAAGAGATACTTGCAAAATAAAACTAATATGAAGTGGTCCTATCTATTAACTGATGACTAAAGACAGCTTGAGCTGGTTGACTTTCACAGACACCTAACAAAATTTTGAAATCAGGTGTTTGAAGCTAAGAGCCAAAAGCCAAGCATTCAAGGTGTAAGTAGATGCCCAGGGGTTATGAATAGCAGAGGACCAATCTTGCAAAGCCCTTGAACCAAAAAAAAATGATAGTGGGCAGTAAGCTCTTAGATGGTGAGAAGCATATCTCTATATCTCTATACTCATGATTTAACACAGTGTTTGGTATATGGAAAGTGTCCAGTATGTATTCATTCATGAATGAATGAATGGAGAATCAGAGCAAAAGAAGACAGAAAAGAGACAAAAATGAAGAGGAAGGAGCAATAAGAATTTCAAATATAATCCCTCCAGGAACAGGCATCACTGAATTTTTCAAAGGTGATTTCTCAACTACTGAGTTCTGATACATAAGTGATTGGAATAGAAACCTTGGTCAGCACATGTAAATAGCAGCAGCTAAACAGGCCCTGCAGCTTTGAGCTCCCCAAAGCAAGTCAGGCCTGGGCAGAAGAGAAAAAAGGTTTTCAGCACCTTAAAAGAACATAAAGAAAAGGAAGGTCCCACACCCCTTCCTGACCAGTCATCCACATCTTTAAGAAAGCAGTCCGTGGCCATGTCATGATAAAAGAGTCACCTGGAATTAAGAGAAAGTCAATTCCATATGCACAGAAGGCTCGGTTTACCTAGAATTTTCAATACATCACAACTCTTGATAACTTTCAAACATTAAAATTTCCACCCTGACTCTGGGTGGTGAATACACAATGGGATTTATAGATGATGTAATACAGAATTGTACACCTGAAGTCTATGTAATTTTACTAACAATTGTCACCCCAATAAATTAAAAAAAAAAAAAATTTCCAGTGAAAGGAACAAAGTTTCACTTAGGATAATACTCTTATGCTAACTGTCATGGTTGATGTTTGCTGGCCATTAAGACACCTAATTATGTTTTATTGTTTTTATTTCTTTTCATTATTTATGTTAGTATATTATTTAAGTCATTATTCATTCTCTTACTATAATCCTTAGAGGCCATCCTATCAAGTATGTGTATGTAAATAAACAGCCCCAAAATGTTATTTCATAATACTTTCTGAAATACAAATGAGGGTAAATACACAGATAAATAAAAACTAAACAATAATATTTCAATAAGTCAAAATCTGTTTTCCCGCATCATCCAAACCAAGGCCCCACAAACACTTTAGGTTGTGCATATTTGCCATGTTTTACAATACATCAAATCATAGAGTCAAATTTTGGAGCTGTAAGAAAACTTTTTTACTAGCTAGTCCAAATCTTAATTTCACACATAGGAAAGTCTGAGGTCTATAGAGTTGAAGTAACTTAGCCTTATTAGAGTAAGTGGTTCCCAAAAACCATTGTTGGTGGAAAGATACATCCATTCAATAATCATGCATGGAACAGGCAAGGGAGGACCAGGCACTCTACCTGCCCCGGGGGATACAACTATGAGGAAGGTGGGTCCCGCCCTCAGGGCACTCTGCTTAGAAATAGGCCCACCGTGAAAGTGACAGATGTAATTCTGGGTCACAACTTCTGTAAGAAAAGTTAAGTGGTATCACCAAGAAGAGAGATCAGCGGATGAGAGTGGGGAGATTAGTTGGAGAGACTTCTCATAGAAGGAGATTTTTGCCAGATATTAAAAGTGCATACCTGTGGGACACTATCTCCACCACAGTGGAGTTTAAGTTAACTCATCGACCCATTTCACAGGTCAGATAAGAAGCAGAGTATTTGTGTAGAGTTACTGTTGGTAGAAGAAAGATCATGCATGTGGTTGAGTCAGATGGGATTGAAAATTGAGTCATTGTTACTACATTCTCTTATATATATTTTCTGTATATCCAATTACTTCTTGTTGTGTTCATTGAATTGTATTATTTTCTTTCACAATTTACCTTTAAGTCATTATAATATCTTTATGTTGGAGGTGTGGGAAAGAAAACCATTATGTCCCTTACTGAAACTCAGGCATTGTAATGTTGATTGACATTCCCAAGACACTGGCAAGTAAGTCAGAAGTAGCAGAGTGTCAAACTTCACGGGCTGTACTTAATCCACTGAATCATACTGTCTCTTGGAAATAGGTCTCCTTTCAGATGTCTGCTTGGATAAGATTAGGGAATAACACAATAACTAGCAAGCAGCAAAGGCCAATTAGTACATACTTCATGAAGGTGTTTTAGATGCACTTCGTTTTGAAAGAGGAATGAGAGGTTGCCAAATCTCAGACAAGTCACGCGTGTTCCTGTACTTGAGCTGAATGACACAAAATTTTCTTGAATAAATTTTTAAATATTTTCCCGGCTGCAATTCTATCACATCTCTTCCCAAATCAGTGTATGAAAGGAACAGTTGAAACCTCACTTTGGGCTTCAGAAGAAGAAAATAAATTCAATGACAAATAAAAACAGGAAGTACCGACCTAGTATAGTTTAACATTCACATGTTTCAAAGTCTGATAAGAACCTCAAATTCCCACACTCTGCTCAGAGAAAAATATTATCTCTTTACTTAATCTGGCTTTTATGCTGTACTGTAAAACATGGAGTAAAGTGATCTGGCAGTTTTATGCTCAATTTAGTCAGTGTAAACAATAAAAAGTGCACAATTCAAGTTTCAAAACAGAATATGATACAGCCAATTGGGGTGTCTACATTGATCAAATTAACTTGATTATTGCTAAGTCATTTCCCTTTGGTCTTTGTGGGTATTCTCCCAAGCATGGGAATTTATGGGATGTACCTGTAGCCACAAGAGAGGACAAACATTTAATGTAATTACTCAAGTGGTCAAAACTTGAATGTACACCCAAAAAGGACTCACCTGTACACTGGCCTGATGCTCATGTCAAACATTCTCCTCCACAGCCTCTTAACATACGTGCACATGGTCCCCCAACCCTGTCACCCTGTGGCCAAGCCCATACGCCCCTGGGTCATAGGGCTATAAGAGAACAGGGCTCAACTAGCATAAGCCACCATCTCCATAAATAACTTACATTCATCTTCACAAACTGTAGGGCTTCTCAGAAAAGCACAGTACAAAATCAAAAAAAGCAATTTTGAATAGGATTTTCAAAAGCAAGACTATACATAGCAATAGAGATATAGGCTCTACCAAGATCAAATATTTTGAAGAACAATTACTTCAGCAAAGTGGGATGCGGTGTGGGTGGCTATACCCTACAGGTACATCAGTTACACCCTGCCGACCTAAGAATGACCTAAGAGCAGTACCTTCCCTATTTCTGTATTAATCAGCTTCTGGAGGAAAAGATGAACCTTCTGCTGGTAGCCACAGAAAGAGCCACTATTGTGGAGTGTCTGTGTTTCTTTTCATTTGTGTGAAGAGTGGGTTTCATTGAAGAACCCCAACCATCTCTATGTAGCAGTAGAGGTTCAGTTGCTAGATCTGAACCATTTCAAAATTCAAATTTTGTTGTAAATTCTCCTGATTTATTTTAATATCATGAGACCAAACAAAATAGATTTATATTTAATTTGGCCCATTGACCACTGGTTTAAGACATTTTACATACACAGGGATTTTGATTCACTTTATTATTAATGCACTGAATATATATTGATCTGACCAATCCTTATATATTTATGACTATCCCATATTATTTTAATTGTATACAGTTTTCTTGAGTCAACTGGCTACAGTCCCACTACATGTAACTAAAGAAGGTCCAACTATGAATAGGCTAACATTTCTGACCTCAAAGAGATACAGCCTAATGGTGGAGAAAAGTTAGGAGATGAGTGGGGTGTGCTGTAATAGTGTATTCGAGATAAATAGGGGTGAGTTTAGGGGGTTAATGAAGGCAGGTGAGGTTGAAAAGACCCGCTGGCTAGCCTCATATGCCACGGTGATGTGGATACCAGCAGCTATGGTTTACTGAACACACAAAATGCACCAAAACCCGTGCTTGCACACTACATAATTACCCAATTTAATTTTCATAGCAACTCTTATGAGGAAGGAACTATTACTATCTCCATTTTATAGATGAGAAAACTGAAGCTTAGAAAAGTCAAGTAAACTGTCCACATGGCTCTGTGTGACAGAGTGAAAATCTGGGCTCACAATATCTGTCTGACTCCAAAACCTGTGTTTTCAGCCACTATGATATTGCAAAGGAATTTGGATTTCAGCCTATAGCTAATGGAAAACAAATGAAATATCTTAGGGCTACATTATTCTATTCTGTTCTTACAAAATTCTGTGAGCTAAATAATAGAAAGTGGGATTACTGTTTTATATCTGGAGAAATCAAGAAAGGTTAAGCAATTTAAAGCAAAGGAAACAATGAGTTCCTATCACCCTAGTGGCTCAATTTCTAGTCCAGGACTCATGCTAGTTTTACATGGTTGGCAAATATTATTTTCCAAACATGTGGCATGCTTTCAAAAATCATAGGTCTTCAAATTCAGAAATTCCAAGAGCACATTCCCAATTAAACTTTCTTCCCAGCAAAACTTTAGATATTTCTAGGCAAGTTGTTCCTTCTTTGTGATGTCAATCTGAGATATATAAAGTAACTACTGTGATAAAAAAGGACAGCAGTCATCAACTTCTCCCTGCCCCCACCCTCCCACCACCAACTGAGTGTACAGGAACCACAAATCCCATTCAAATGTAAATAATGAAATAATAGTATACTAAGAATTTTCTTTTGTGCACTAATAAATCATTAATAACATTTCTTGCATTGACTTATAATTGCTGTAAATTATTTAAGCATTCAACTTTCTAGTTTATAGTCACAATATTTTATTCATATCTGTAAAAGTTTAACCCAAATTTCTCTGCAACAAAAATTTAATACCATTTCTATTGTTCAGGTCAAGGCTAATAATTAGAAGGATGTTATTTATTGGAAGGATGTTTTCTCTGCTCACAGAAGAAACAGTTGCATAAATGGAACTATACTCTGGAGAACTTTTGTTCCCCAGATTTGTCACACAGCTGGATAGTGTAATCTTAATGAGTTCCAGAAAAAAATACAGTAACTTTCTCAATAAAAGATAAAGAAAATAGCAATCACTTGTTGAACACTTATAAATATGTTATGAAGACCTTTGAGGAAGGATTAATACACCAACTTTTTCAGAGGAAGAAACTGAGGCTCTGAGAGGCAAAATAACTTTTCTAAGAAAATAAGTAAGTGGAAATCTAGGAACTGAATGCAGAAAAGTCTGATTCCTAAGCTCATATGCTTGACCACTAGGAAGTCTCAGGTGTTAGAGAGAGAAGTAAAGGATGAATGGAAAAGTAAGTGATAGAAAGAAGCTCCAGCTTTATTTGAGACCTTATATATGATGGTCTTGGGAAACAAGCGTAAATAGTGTATATGGCAAGAAATAGAACAAAATATAAAGACAAATTAGAGAACAGGGATAATATTTACAAAATCTATTGCAGATAGCAAACTAGGAATAGAGGAAATGTCCTTAAATTGATAAAGAACATTTACAAAAGACCTACAACGAACATCATCCTCACTGGGAAGAAACTGGATGTTTTCTCCCTCAGATCCAGAACAAGATAAGGCTGCCCCCTTTCACCTCTCCTGCTCATCATTGTACTGGAAGTCCTAGTCAGGAAAAGAAGACAAGAAGAGGAAATAAAAGGAAACATTTTGGAAAGGAGGAAATCAAACTGTCTTGATTTGCACACGGCATGACTGCATATACAGAAAATCCTCCCCAAACAATCAATAGCAACAACAACAACAAAAAGTTTCTGAAACTAATGTGGGAGTACAGCAAGGTCACGGGATATCATGTTAATGCACAAAAATCAATTGCTTTCCAATGAACCAGTAATGATGGAATGTGAAATTAAAAAAAAAAAAAACACCATTTACAATAGCACCAATAAATAAAATAAAATACTTATACACTGGGGGTGACAAAAAAATGTATACACATTCTAAGAGATGTTATCTTAAAATGTGTATACATCTATTTTTTTGACACCCTCTATATATGTACAAAGTCTATATGTGGAAAACTACAAAACTCTGATAAAAAATATTTTTAATCTAAATAAATGGAGAAATAGTATGTGTTCGTGATTTGAAACACTCAACATTGATAAGATGTCGATTCTTCCCAACTTGGTCTGTGGCTTTAATGAAACCTCAATTAAACTCCAGCAAGCTATTTCATAGATACTTAAAAATTGATTCTAAAGTGTATATGGAAAGGCAAAACACCTTACTAACACAATACTAAAGAAGAAGAACAAAGTTGGAGGATTCATACTACCCAATATCAAGTCTTAATACAAAGCTACATGACAGTGTCATATTGGTAAAACAATAGACACGAGACCAGAAGGGAGTGCAGAAATAGGCCCACACAAATAAAATCATCTAATCTTTGATGAAGGAGCAAAGGCAGTCAATGAAAATAGGATAGTCTTGGAGAAGCCAGTTAACTCAGTTGGTTAGAGCACTGTGCTCTTAACAAGGTTGCCGGCTCAATCCCCACATGGGCCACTGTGAGCTGCACCCTCCACAACTAGATTGAAACAACTATTTGACTTGGAGTTGATGGGTCCTGGAAAAACACACTTAAAAAAAAAAAAAAAGGAAAAGGAAAAAGGATAGTCTTTTCAACAAATGTGCTGGACCAATTAGATGCTCATATGCAATAAATAAATAGCTAATAATACCGTAGGTGCAGACCTTACACCTTTCATAATCGTTAACTTAAAATAGACCTAAATTTAAAATGTAAAACTATAAAATTTCTAGAAGAAAGCACAGGAGAATATCTGTGTACTTGGTGTAGTGATGAATTTTATTTACAACATCAAAAGCACAATTCATGGGAGAAGCAATTGATAAGTTGGACTTTATTATAATTAAAAACATCTGTTCTTGTAAAAGATGCTGTTAAGAAAATGAAAAGACAAGCCACAGGCTTGAAGGAAATATTTGCAAAATACATATTGGATAAAGGACTTATATCCAAAATGTGTGAAGAACCCTTAAAAATCAGCAATAAGAAAACAAACAGCCTAACCAAAAAATGGCCAAAATATTTTAACAGATACCTCATCAGAGATGGCAAATAAACACATAAAAATATCCTCAACATCATGCATAATTAGGGAGTTGTAAATTAAAACAAAAATGAGCTACTTCTACATACCTATTAAAATTGTTAAAATCCAAAAAACTTGCACTGAGCGTGAGGGGCAGCTTAGAAAATGGTGGAATCAGACTGGAGGCCCTGCTGCCATAATCATTCTTCTCATAAGTAGTGGGATCTTGCCAGATCTCAATCTACTGGGGCTGGTAAGGGAATCCTGGGATGAGAAACTCCTGGATTCTTCCCTCTCTCCACCCTAAACCCTTGGCAACCCACTGACCTTTTTAGTTTTGTTTTCTCCAAAATGTCCCATATACAGTAGTTGGAATTCATATGATATGTAAACTTTTTAGATAGTTTCTTTCAGTTAGTAATATGCATGTAAGGTTCCCCACATGTCTCCTCATGGCTCAGTAGCTTATTTCTTTTTAGTGCTGAATAACATTCCATTGCCTGGATGTACCCCATTTTACATATCTTTTCACCTATTGAAGAACATCCCAGTTGCTTTCATATTTGGGCAGTTATGAATAAAGCCACTGTTAACATAAAAAAATAAAAAACTAACAATACCAATTGCTGACAAAGATGTAAAGCAACAGGAATTCTCACTCATTGTTGGTGGTTACAGCTACTTTAGAAGACATTTTGGCAGCCTCTTACAAAGCTAAACCTAGTTTTACCATATAACCCAAACATTGCACTCCTAGGTGCCATTTACCTACCTGAAAATTTATGTCCACGCAAAAACCTGCACGTGAATACTTACAGGATCTATATTCATAATCACCCAAAACTGGAAGCAATCAAGAAATTCTCCAATAAGTGAATGGGTAAGTAAATTATGATACATCCATCTAATGATAAAAAAATATGATACGTATAAAATTATGAAAAGATGTGTTGATCTTATTGATAAATGACAGAAATCAGTATGAAATGGCTACTTACTTACTCTATTATTCCAATTATATCTCATTCCAGAAGATGAAAAACTAATGAGATGGTAAAAAGATCAGTAGTTATGGAGGGAGGAAAGGTAGAATAACTGAAGCACCAAGGATATTTTGGGGCATTGAAACTATTCTATATGTTACTTTAATGGTGAATACATGACACTACGAATTTGTCAAAACCCCACAGTCTTGTACACACAAAGAGTAAACCTTAATGTACGCAAATTTTAAAAACATAATTTAGGAGGTCAGAGGATCTCAGGATGGAATGCAGAATGTGGCAAAACAATACAACTGTGTTACAAATGTCTGAAACAACCTCATGGTAGGGAACAGAGGTAAAGGATGCTGATCTAAATTACGAGAAATTAGTATAATCTATAAGGCAAAAATTAAAAAACAAAACAAAATTGAAATATGTACTGACACCTGCTGAGGAAGATGTCTCCCTTGGAGGTACATAGGGATAACAATTCTGATACCACTCTACATAATGGTACAATTAAGAAAATGAATGTCATTTGTGGGGAACCAGGTTTTTCATTGTTGAGTGGGAGGTTACAAATAAATAAGAGGAGGAGACTAGAATGATCTATGTGGAAATGAATTACAGTTGGAGACAGTCTGAATTTATGTTTAGTGTAATATAGATACAGGTGGTTAGATATAGAAAAATTTATTCATATGTGTATATATATGCATATTTCCTTGCTCTGTGAGCTGATTCTGTAGCAATAGCATACCTACATGCAGGTGTTATTTTCTAATGTCATTGCCCAGTAAAAGGAGGCAGGGTCCCTTGGAAAAGTGGTTGATTCTAGGAATAAGGCAGGAAATACACAAGATAAGCATGGAGCATCTTATAGTACCAATAAGGAAGGAGAGAGAAAAACAGAGGAGAGAGAGAGAGAGAGAGAGAGATAAAGAAATAAAAAGTGCGAGAGAGACATATCTCCCTTGCAGAACATTTACAAATAATTTATGTAGATAAAGAGGTGGAGCATAACTCCCCACCCTTTAAGTGTTTAGGCTGCACATAGTAACTTCTTCCCAAAGAGCACAGTAAGTATGGAAGGGGTGGGGTGGGGGGGAAAGAGTAACTTAACAGTGGAGAAACACAGCAAATAATACCTCAGCCAAGTGAATAAGGTGATCATCAACAATGATAAGTCATGTTGATGGAATGTACCTTTGATACAACGCAATGAAAATGGTATTTTACCTCTGTGATCTTCCTCCCAAACACCCATAATCTCGGTCGAATCATGACAAAACTAGACAAATCCCAACTGAGGGGCAATCTACAAAATACCTGACCAGTACTACTCAAAATCGTTAAGGTCATCCAAAACTAGGAAAGTCAGAACACTTCACAGCACAGAGGAGCCTGAGGCATGGTGATTAAATGTAATGTGATATCCTGGGTGGTATCCTAGAAGAGAAGAAGGGTATTAGGGAAAACAACTAAGGATATCTGAATAAAGTACGGGGTTTAGTTAATAATGTATCAATATTGGCTCACTAATTGTGACAAATACATGCTACTAATGTTAAGGTGTTAATAATAGCAGAAAATGGGGGCAGAGAGAGTGAGGGGAATACAGGAACTCCTTTCTATCTTCACAATTGTTCTGTAAATCTAAAACTCTTCTAAAATTAAACATTTATTTAAAAAATACAAATACGAGATTATTAGTTCTAAAATCTAAAGAACTACAAATTGAAAAGAACAAACAACTCAAAATAAGAATGAGCAAAGACTATGAACAGGATACAGGACAGGAAATCCACATGACCCTTAAATGTAAACAAACAAACCAAAAAATGACATTGACCTTATCAGTGGACAAAGGGAAATAGAAATAAAAACATGATACTGTCAGTTTGGCCTGCTTTCCTTTAAAAGTTTAAAAACATTCAGTGTTTAGAAGGATTCATAAAAATGGACACTCTCTTAACATTGCTGACGGAAATGCATATTGCTATAATGTTTTGCAAAGTAACTTGGCAATACCTATTGCAGTAAGAAACACTTATACATCTTGACCTAGCTTAGGGATTCCTAGTTTAGGGATCCCTACTTTAGGGAATCAGCAATAAAAGCACCAAAGGAAATGATATACAGATAAGAGTTTTCATTGTAACATTGTAATGTTGTTACATAGTATTTTTAGTGGTGAAAAGTTAAAAACGACCTTAATGCCCATCAACAGGGTAATGGTTAAATAAATGATAGTAAATCCATGCTGTAGAATGTTATGCAACTATTCAAAGAGTATAGTGTAATCTGTTAACCTAGAGAGATACTATCACATAATTTTAAGTGGTAAAATAAAATTACAGAATAATACATGTAGTGTGAAATTTTTTTTTACAGATACTTATAGTTTATTTAAGTGAAATTTATATATTTTGATCAGATATTCTCAAGCTTCCTAAATTCTTTTCTATTGATTTTATTAGTTCTTTTTTACTGATTTTGAGAACTCAGAAAAGGAACTATTTATTTGTTAGGCCCAGATCCTTTTAGCAATATTTCTTTCACAACTGCTGGTAATAACATATTATTCAGTCAATAATCATGTTAAAATTAACACTGTTGACATATAACCTAAACATAAAATTATTTCCCTCACATTTTATTTTAAAATCCTATACCTTAGTTAAGGGTTAGACAGAATGTATCCTGAAGGAGACTGAGCAACCTTTAGCTGTTCTTTACTTCAAAGAGAAAATGTGTCCTAATTTTAATAAGTATGACTTAGTATTTTTAAAAATTATCAAAATGTCAACTTTTGGGAATGTAGGAGACGTATATAAAACTAATACTTTTTGCTAATATTTTAAATTGAAGTATGACTGGTTATAAAAGTCTCACAAATCTGTTTCAGCATGAAAGTATTTTTAAAACCCTCTGCCTGTAACTCTATGTTTAAATAGTTTTGAAAGACTGCACACCTGGTTGTTAACATCAGGTAACACAAGCCAATGGGATGCAGCTTTAGATTTAATCTCTTGTTACTCTTTGTATACATATAAATAAAATAACCTCAAACATGATTGCTCTATGTTACATTTAGCTGTGGAGTGTTCAGAAAAATCGGTGACAGAGCTGCAGCAATTCACTGTCTAGAAGCAACATTGTAACACAGTAAAATGAGAAGATATTCTCCATGGGCCCACAGTAACCTACTTTCTGAATCAAGGGAAAAAGCACCAAGTTGTTTATTTTTATCAGTGACCTACATGAGAGAAACGAACCCAGTAAGTCTTTATGTATTTGCCTATAAGTGCGTGCAATTGTTAACCCTAGAAGTTGGGGAAAGGGTTGAAATTGATTGTGACAATTCAGAGAAACAGCATTTTTTGTAAATAAAATGAAGTCCAGTGTACACAGTCCCAAATCATACACAGGAAAACCAAAAACAATAAATTCAATTCAGGTGACATCAACAACCACAGGCGATGTCTGAAACCAGAAGTATAGTCAGCAAGTGTTGCAGGGTATAATAAATAGACACACACCCAACTGGGTAAATCTAGAAAGAAAAAGCCAGAAAAGAGAAAAGCTAGCAGAATATTTGAGAACAGCTCTGCTTCTTCTACAGTCAACACAGTCAAAGCTTCGTTCAACAACACAGATGAAAGATGGCATCTAAAGCTATTCAACCTAATTACCAAACACCTGGCTGAAGTTATAATCATACACTCACACAAAGCAGTGTCAATGAATGTGTTTTAAAGGAAGAAGGGGAGGGGAGAGGGACAGAGGAAGGCAGTTGGAAGGAAAGTAATAAAATGCTGCAAGTCTTCACTAGAGAAATAGCTAATTTTAAATTTGAAAGACTATGGACATAAAAAGGAAGAAGTCCTCGAGTTTGTGGGAACTGAGAGAACAGACAGAAGTAAAACTGCAGTGTTATACCAACCTGGTTAGCACCAATCTTGCAAATGGAAGAAAAAATGTCCCAGTCATAATGAACCTCTAGAATGTGAATTTTATGAGCAAGCTTGAAGCACACCCACTAGACTTTATGTTACATTTTCTAGACAAGTAGACCAAAGATAATATGCTACAAGGAGCCTACATACCAAATAAAAATATGAGTGTATTGCAGATTAGAGCTTCAGAAATGTTAAGAAAATTATAGTGCTCTCTTTTGTAACCATGCCTGTCTCATAAGGGGTACATCTTCACTCCAAAGGATCTCACAAAGGAACATAAAATGTTTTAAAAGCTTTACTTATACCCAAGCATTTGCTGCAGCAAAAACAAGAGCAGATAGAAAAGAAAAAAAAAAGCTGTGACCAGACAAAAGGAAAATTAAAAGTTTTGCAAAGGTGTGTACTCTGGTTCAAAAGACTCTTTTGGTTCTTGTCATAGATGCCTCAAAACACTCATGAAAAAGCATATTTTTTTCCTGGAAAATTTAAGTCTCCTTCAGTGCGGTGATTTTGAGAGAATATAGTGTGAAGAAGAGGCAGAATAATTGAAAAAGTGCTCTCACAGGAGTCAGGCAACTTAGGCTCTCGTCTCGGCTCTGGGACCCTGGAGTTTCCCAAAATATTCACTGTAACATGAGAGAAGTGAGGTTACAGCACAGTCTGATACATCATGTACTATAACTGAAACATGTTCTGTTTTGCTTTAAATAGAAACTTACTTGTGCTTATGGTTTTGAGTTTGAGCCAGTCTCCCATATTTTACTCCTTGAAAAATAAGGCTAGAGACAAATTTTAGCCAATTGTTTTTATTACAAATTTTTTCAATGTTCTAAATCCTCACCTGAAATTGCAATGACCTACCAGAAGGATTGCTCCCCAACTCTGCCTGAGGCCTGTTGGCATGACTTGATTTGTAAGAGGTTTGTTTGGCATGAGGAGCAGAACAGAGCTACATGAAAGTTGAAAAATGGAGTAGCAAGGCTCGGGGATTTCTCTGAGCCATAGGGAGAGATTGGTGGTAACCCAGTGCTTCCCTAAGGCACAGAAGGACATCTAAATAAAGAATTCTTTCACTCAACAAACATTTATGGAGTGCTTACTATACTGTGGCAATGGGAATACAGCAGAGAAAAATCCACAGGTTTCTGCCCCTGGTAGAAGAGAAAGAAGTCATAGATCTTAACAGATGCTATGAAAGAAAGCAATGTGGTAATGGGGACAACTTTCAGTAGGGTAGAAAGGGAAGACCTCCACAAAAGAGGTGTGTGAACTGACACGGACGGGTGAGAAAATGGGGACAAGATGAGGAGAAAGATGTGTCTAGGAGGCAGCAAGAATGAAAGAACTAAGGCAGGAGAAAACGTGGCATCTCCCAGAACACAGTCGGGCAGTGTGGCTGGTACCTATTGAAAGTGGGTGGTCCAGGGTGAGGGACCATCTTCCTCCGGCACTGCAGGGGTTTGCAGTCTAGCCTCAGAGTTATGGGAACCCACTGGAGGATTTTAAACAAAGAAGAGACCTGATCTTACTACTGTTTCCATGTATCACTATGCTATGGAAGAAGGAGCATAGAGAGCAAGAGTAGGAAAACAGTGGTTGGCATGCAGATTCGAATTCTCTTGCACTTGTCCAGGAAGGAACTAACGATGTCCTGGGACCAGGGTGGCAGTGGAAAAAGGGACAAGTAAATAGTTTCAAAGTTTATTTTGGAAATAGAACTACAGAATTGCTGAAGGGTTGGCTATGGGAGGTAAAGGGAAAGGCACAATCAAGAATGACTCCTAGATTTTGGCGCAAGTGATTGGTTGTATGATTTGAATGTGGAGTGGGAGAGAGGCTGGTGCAACATTGGGAAAATAGCTTGAGATGCTGACTAATGTTACCCAGACATCAGCAGCGGTTCCCTAACGCTAAAGAGCTGGGTAGGGCATTCTTGAACCCTCAGCTCTATAGCTCAGGGAGAACTAGATCTCCCTAAGAATTCTCTTTTTCCCCAAGGGCTTAGGATCTCATCATTATCCTGTGTTTCTGCCTCTTTTGTCCTCACGTCCTACCTCCACTCACCACTGTCAATCCTTCAACCATTTTCTTTTCTTTCATTTTAAAACATGTGGTTGGGGGCTGGCCCGGTGGCTCAGGTGGTTAGAGCTCCATGCTCCTAACTCCTAAGGCTGCCGGTTCGATTCCCACATGGGCCAGTGGGCTCTCAACCACAAGGTTGCCAGTTCAATTCCTCGAGTCCTGCAAGGGATGGTGGGCTCCGCCCCCTGCAACTAGCAACAGCAACTGGACCTGGAGCTGAGCTGCGCCCTCCACAACTAAGACTGAAAGAACAACAACTTGAAGCTGAACAGAACCCTCCACAACTAAGATTGAAAGGACAACAACTTGACTTGGAAAAAAGTCCTGGAAGTACACACTGTTCCCCAATAAAGTCCTGTTCCCCTTCCCCGATAAAATCTTTAAAAAAACAAAACAAAACAAAACAAAACAAAACATGTGTTTGTTTCCTTATTTGGTACATTTATTCTTTTTTAAAAAACATTTTTTTTTTTTTTTTAATTGGGGAATATTGGGCAGTTTGATTCCCACATGGGCCAGTGAGGTACATTTCTTCTTAACAAAACAATGGCACCATGTGTAAGGCCATGGGGTTGGTGGGCTGATTTTAACAAAGCACCAGTCATTTAAGACATGCTTTATAATATACCACACTCTGGAGAAAAAAATAACAAGCCAAAGGTAATCAAGATGATACTATTATAATTAATACTTTCTATAGACAGCTTCGTTGGATTTGAAATTGTGTACATTTTTCTGTTTGTCAAAGCCTTGCTACATTTTCTAAATGATTTTGTGATTTCGCTCGAGTCCTTGTCACTAAAGTCACATTGCTCTTAGTACATACAATGGAGAACAACCTCTCATTCTCAACCTAACTGTTTCCAAATGGGACTAGAAGTGGTGCAAGTTCTTTGTTTCATGCACTCCTGTGCCAGTGACGGTCACTCTTGTATTAAGGGCTTCATATTACCGAGAACAATTTTGTCCCAATAAAAGCAGTGATTTGTGACAGTTCCTGATGGGGAGCGTGCTGTTAGAATTTCTGCTTTGTCTCCCCTGGAGCAGCATCATCCAGAGGCCCATGAACCAGGGCATCACAACTCTGCGCAGGAGAAAAACACACACTCCTGTTGATCGCTGCCTCTCTCCCCCACAAGTTCACAAAACAAGTCCACTCACATCTAGCCTTCTCTGAATCTTTACTCACTTCGATGAAGACCTGAGGGCTCAGTGAGACCATAATCTGAGTCATAACCAATTTCAACTCTACAAATTGTAAATAAAAGCATGTAAAACTATCTCGGAGGAGAGTAAGAATAAATATGTGCAGTATATCCGGTCTAGACTACATTCACTTTTACAGAAAAATAGTTATTGTACCCCTGTAGCAGGCCAGAAAATGCAGGCGCTCAGGTCAGAGAAGGTGCTGAGGATAAACAATCCGTACCATTAGGTGGCTCAAGGGTCTCAGCAGCCCTCTTCCAGCTAAAAGAGGAATCAAACATACTCAACGTAGCCTGGGTTTCATGTAAACCTAAAAAACCAAATTCTCATTGAAGTGCTATCAGTGGCCCTATTTTCACAGCTTTACAAGTCAAGTCTTACATTACATGAGATAATACATGGAAAGGTCCCCGCAGCTGGTGCGAAGCAGGCACTAAGAAAGTGTTGGGCTTCCTGATCCTTCCTTTGTTCAGTGTACATTTAAAGCAAGTCTTACTGTCCTTCTAAACTAGGGCTCTGCAAGGGAATTAGCCCTAACGCCCAAAGGCATCCACTAGATGTAATGAATTAATTTCTTTCCTGTGCATCCAGGAGGGTACGACCTAAGTACCACTCTTGGGAGACTTGAGAAAACTAGTCCTGAATCATTTTCAGTAAGGCTTCCTTCTCTCACACAAACCTCAGCTGAAAATTAAGAAAGGCTGAGGACAGTATCACTTTCACCCTCTATTTTTGAAAGCAAGGTTAAATTGGGGGAAAGATCTAATTTGGTAAAGGCACAGACCCTAGAACAACAATAAAAAAATAAACCAGAAGCCAGAAAGTCTCTAGAGAACTAAGGACTCAAAGAGAAAAGTTAGACTCATTGAGGGTGAGTGCTCTAAGGAAAACAGAACTGTGCAGAGGCCAGGGCCGAAGAAACACCAGTTAGACTAAAATCAAATACAGTGCAGCTGAAACCAAAACAAACGTTCCCGTTCAAGGAAAGAGACAGACCAGAAAAGCTTAGAAAATATTATGCTTCTCTGTACTCCTCAGGGGGCCCCAAAACATTTGAGATAAGCTGCTACATGCCCACATATCCTAAAACTGATGTTCAATTACACAAAGAGAGCAAGGCATGCCGCAAAAAAAGAAAAAAACTCTCAAGGCTAAGAAGTAACCCAGATGAGAAAGGTTTATGTCAGAAGTTAATTTAAAATTCTAAAAAGTGCTTAAAATCATTTAATCTAATTGCTTGGTGTCCCTTTCCCAGAACGGAAATTACCTAACTCAAGGACATAGAAACTCCTTTGGGCCTTTTTCAAAGCTGACAAAGCCACGACAAAAATTAAGTTGTAGCGATGCATTAACACTTCTTAAATAAACATGTAATTGCTTACCTCCATATAGCTCAACTGCAAGGACTAAACATGCAATAATTCATAATGTACATCTATCATGACCAGCAAAGCTTTGTCACAAATTGACTTTAAACAAGAGATGTAAAAATGAGATTTATAGTTAATACACTATTGTAAATTGCACCAATTGCCGGTGTTAACACTGGCAGAATCAGATGCCAAAAAAGCTTTTAAATGCCTAGAAGGAGCATGCTTTCCAAAACTGTTAGGAAAAAGAATGATAATAATAATAATAACAATAATAATAGAAACTGGAAACAAAAAGGGGAAAAAACATCTTTTTCTTGTCACTTACTATTCTGTAGGAAGATCATAAGGAGTACTTGAAAATGAAGAAAACACATCTTTGGACTTCTCAATCAAGAGAAGAAAACAGGCTGCCCTTTCTTCCTCTCCTTTGCAGTTCATCAGTACAGCCAGGTGTGGCTGAGATAAATCACTCCAGCTTCTCTGCACAGCAAGTGGCAACACTCAACTATATTAGCTTATTTTCAGATGAATTTATAGTTCATTTTTGAAACCAACAACAACAATAAAAGTTGGTCCCTCAGCATCTGTCTTCATGAGGGCAATTATTGAATTTCACAATTTTACAAAAATCATAATTCATAGTAATTCATCTAGTGATGTCCTCTGGCCACTCTCTACAAATGTGAAGTCAGCTCAGGTAAAATTATGTTGGAGGTGATTGTTAATAAAAATGTCTGTTATACCTTTCTTAATCTGTAATTTGACATTTGTTAATAACGCTAAATTACTTCAACATATTTTAAAGCCCCAGAACATTGAATTGTTCAAATGCCATTGCCAATGAAGATTTGGATAGACAACATACTTATTCTCCTAACATACAAAAGACATAAATCAATAAGCCTTCAAAATGTGGAGGTCCAACTCACATTTTTCGAAATGGTAGAAACTAGGGTTCAAGCTTTGGGTCCAACTGAGCTCAAAACCTGACTACCGAATTTACTAATTTTATGACCTTACCTCTCTACACTTGTTTTCTCACCTTTAAAAACAAAAACACATCCTCTGCATAGAGCTGCTGTGGGGATTAAAAGAGAAGATTTGCAAAGTGTGGTACATACAGATAAACAAATGATAACTGCTTGTGAGGAAATAAGGATGTTTAGAATGCCATAGTTGGAATACCTACAAACATAACAGCTTTTATACGCTACCTTGGTTTCAGGAAATCTTTAAGGTAGCTTATAAAGATATTTAAAATACAAAGTCATTAATCAAAAGGTAAACACACAAAAAAAAGAGAAAAAATGAAGTTAATTTTTAAAAAGCAAAATGTCAGAAAAGATGAGTCTCGTCAGTTACATATAGTACAATTCCTAAGCTATAACAGAATAATTTCTTAGGAAAATAAATCAATAATTAACTGGCACTAAAGCAAGACAAGAATTATTTCCCAAAAGTCTTTCAAAAGAGGACAACAGACGGAATGAACAACATCGTTGACAATATCCTTACAAAAGATAAATTTCACAGGCTTTCTCAATATAGACACCCCGTCAAATTGCAGTGAAACAATTTGTTTTTTGAAGTCGGAAATCCCATACTAAGCAATCAGAAGCACTTTTTGAACTTGAGAAGTTAATAATATAGCACTTTGTGCTAGGTTTGCAACAAATTTCCCAAAGAAACCATTCTTGCATGAAGCAGAAATCTGTAACACTAGATGGGTGTCACCTTATCAAACAAGCCCACAACCCTCTGTACTGATGCTTGGAGGAAGGAGAGAACAGGGACTTTTTGTATTTAAATAGTTTGAATGAACAGAGAACATCTCTCCAAAGAAGACAAGAAACATACCAGAGACCATAACTATAAGAACTCTGTAGAACTTAAACTTTATCGTCTCCCCATGATTGTTAAATTGTTTTCTCTTAGGAAGTAACGTCAAAACTCTGAAAATGGAAGAGGCAACAAATTAGAAAGTTTGGATTCCCTGCCAGTCTGGAAAGGAGGAAAAGAGAAAAGAGGAAGAGAGGATCCTCAGGAATAAGCTGAAATAGTCCTCAGGGGGCAGGTAAATCCTGGCCAAAGTCACACAGATCTCTCTCTTTCACACACACACACACACACACACACACACACACACACACACACGAGCTATCTCATAGAAATAATAATAATATCTGACCTTTATTGAGTACTAACTGACCACTTTAAGCTAAGTATCTTACTTCAAGCTCATAACAACTGTATGAGGAAAGTGCTATTATTCCCTTTTTGCCAATAAGGAAACAGACACAAAAAAGTCAAATCATTTGCTGGCACTTACATATGGCTTGCAAATGGCAGAGCAAGGATTCAAAGGCAGGCAGTCTAACTCCAAAGCTCTCCCACAAAGCCCCACATGAGAGAACAACTCCACACACAACTGACCCAGTGTCTCACCATCTAAGTTAGCTTTGAACTTTAAAGAGCTAACCTTTAGATGTGTGCCCCTAAAGGAAATCGTTGAGGTCACTGTAAATAAGTTACAATTATTTATATCTATCCATGAAGCATGACATTTATAGAGTTCTTAATCACTAGGCTAGCAACCCAAAATTTCACTCTTTAAATTTAAGGGCACTTTAGGTACCATGTCAAATGTTAAGCAAAAACCTATCATCAACTTTGGAGAATACATCCGATTATTGCTTTGCTCTTAAAGGCTGCAAAATCCTCCTGGTTAAATAACAGGCTTAGAATAATCTGCACAGAATCAGAGCCTGATTTGGTAAGATACGGGCCGTTGGTATACATATAAACCATCCTATCTTTGCCCTCACCATGACACTTTGTGCTGAACAATAGAGATAGTCTTTTTAAAAATTAATCAAGGGGGTAAAGACGATAACTATGTAAGACAAGTCATTAAAGCCAATTCATACATCAAAGGATGGGGTAAACAACATGAGAGGACATGAAATAAAATGAGATTGAGATAACTTTACCATTATCGTCAGCACACATTATTATGCATTAATAGCTTCTGTAATTCTTAGTTCTGTAAAACCAATTTGTGTTGTTTTGTTACCACTCTCCTTAACTTGTCTAACATTTACATGAGATCAATATTGAAAGTGTTTATTTCTATTACAAAATACAAGTATAGACTACTATCAGTTTGCTCATTAAGTAAATAACCATGTATGATGCTCTACCTAGGAAGGAACCACTTTCTATATGACAATAACATAAAGAGGAATATGGAACAAATTAATGTCTCTGTCCTTATAGGGGTTTATACATTTAGATGAGAAAATTTGTAAGTTATAATGAATTGTAGTTAAATCTGAGTCAACCATCAAGTTGGGTATACGTTTGAAGGTATTCTCAAGTAGAGAGTATTTAAAAAGAAGAAAATATTTAAAGATTTGGGATTAGATCATTTAGAGAAAAACAAAAGACTAAGGTACAATTTAGGGGCCGTAAAATTTCTGGCAGCATTAACTACCTCTACCTTTACAAAAAATTTTAGGACATGGGGAAAGTTTGGTCTGGGCAAATATAAGGACAATCTTATTAGGATAAATAAATTTTGGTGAGAAAACTTAATATTTTTCCAGATCTAAAATTCTGAAAAATCAATCAACAAAATAAATATTGCCTGTGTTATTGAGAGAACCAACTGGAAAAAAAATTGTTTATGGAAAGAAGACACAACTGAATAGAATCTCAGGCCTTGGGACTCTGAGGAGAAGAGAATTGAAAGACCATGAAATAGGCAAAGCAGAGGAAAATAACTTAAGCAGACAATTTTAAGAAAAGATAGGCCATTGTTTGTCTAATACGTTTGCAAAACTTAAATAAGATTTTTAATGTACAAGTGTTCACAAAATCATCTCTCAATTCTCCCCACTGGGGTGCTGGGTAATAGATGCATTAGTAACAATTCAGAAGATATTTCCATTATGTTGACTTTGCTATTAGAATTATTTTGTAATTTGTCGGTACATACCAGCCTTCAGGGATCCCTAGTGAGGAGCCAACCTTGGAGTTAACCAACAGCCATTTCACTAATCCACCAAGTAAACAATTCTTAAACAGATAGCCCAGAGTTGATTTTTCCGTCATGCTGAACTTCAAATTGGAAAATAGTTTCTTAAAATAAAACGCTAAAATTCATGCCAACAATGTAAAGGTGTCCAAAGCTTGATTTCTGAATCCCTCATCATTATTTTAACACTGTCAACCAACAAGATCTTAGGAAGGAAACTTTTTATTTGAAGTTAATAATGTGTTCTTTATACCCACCATATGCTTAGTAAAAAAATCGAGACCTGGCCTAAATGTCAGAAGAAAGAATGATAAACAATCTCTTAACCTCTCTGCTTCTCTGCCTCCAACTTCATAGAGATGTGGTGAGAACATGCTAAAATAATGGATATGAGTGTGTCTCAAACTTATTCAAATTCAAGGAACTATTAATACAAGCCTACTACATGTATCCTAAGAACTTCTAAATGACATAGTAATGAGAATAGAACATTTCAAAGAGCTAACTGATGCCATTTCTATAGGTCAAAAAAGTAGATCACAGTAACAAATGATCCCATTCATTCAGCTGATTCATATTAAGCGGGTATAGAGAACCTACGATATGCTGGACATCGTGCTAGGCTCTGGGCATAAGAAAACTCGTAAGAATGGCCCCCGCCATCAGGAACTTACAATTCCTCCACTGATTACAAATGCGCATTTTATACATCACGAAAATGATAACAGTGTGAGCTGGACAGTTACTTTATTTGACCTCACGCGTATAAGAACGTCGATTGAAGTAGACACAAGATAAAATAAAAATGGAAAATTGATGCAGCAATCTGAATATCCATTAAAAAGCCACATAACAAATCCCTCTTCCATAAATGTGTAAGCTTGACTAAAACAAAAATAAAACAACCCCCACTCACCACCCCACCACCAACAAAAACCAGTAAACTAGGAGGTTTTGGATAATTACCTTATTTTTTCATTGATATCTGCACATGAAGTCTGACAGCCAACTCTCCATTCCGATTAAGGGAGCTCCTCACGTGTTTCCTTAGATACAGGGATGCAACAGAAGGACATCAGGCCCCAGGTGGTTTTGATTTGAATAGCAGGTCTCAAACAAGGGGACTTGACCTTAAATGGGATTTCCTTAACTCAAATACTGCCAGTGTTGTTGTTTCATTATTATTATTAAAAATAAAAAAGATTCAAAATGCTTTGGGGGGTTGGGAATTCACAAACCAAGGAATAAACTCTGGGTTTCGAGAGTTGAGTTATAAAGGAAAAACAAAGTATCTCAGCATTTCAAATTTTCTGAAACGCAGGGAAGGAAAAGTTCTCATCACGTTCTAACAAAGTTTAACTTAAGCAGTATCCTCCCACGTTTGCAACAAAACCTTTACTCCTCTACTTGTGATGAGAAGAACACAATCTCGTGTTTTTCTGAAGCTAAAAAGTGTAGCTTCTCAAAACTTATATTTTAGCCTTTGTGATGTTTTTCCTAACAAAATTGGAACTGACCAATGAGATTTTGAAAGAACCCCATTATTCAACAGTATCCTATAATCACTGAAAATTTCTTCAATCATTGAAATAGTTTAAATAATTAGAAATTATGATTAATACCATTTGAAGCCCTGCCAAGGGCTTCAAAGACCCAATTTTGGAGTGAGAAAAGAAAATTTGAATGCTTAATTGCAAAAGGAAGAAAAGAAATATTCTGACTGAAAGAATGGACTAAATTTAGATTAGAATTATATGTATCTTTTTGTCACAATATCACAACCATTTGGTTTAACTGGTATGCATTGGGGAGGGAGAGTGTGGTGGAGAAGATGATGGAGGGATGAAAATATCTTGCTTAGTAATAGTCCCTTCTTATGTCCTTTCCCTCCAAGAACTGTCCCTGGGACATCTGTGTTGACAGCCCGCGTCTCACTGACCAGACAAGCACACACACATTTTCCTATCCTGGAAATCTGTGCCTCTAAGAGAACTAATAATATGATCCCATTCCACTTACACTTCAATTGAACTTGCAAATGAAATTTGCCGACTAGGATGATCAATTGTATTTCTTGGCTTGATTCAACCTCAGTTTCCCCTCCAAACTGCTGACTATGTAAACCGGCTGAAACTAATCTGAGCATTTCTTTAAGAAAGTTCTGTCCTAGCATTAGGAAAAGAGACAGCAGAAATGTAATGGCTGTGTGCAATGCCAGAGGGATAGTGGATGGGGGACGGGGGGTTGTCACTGTGTGAGGGATATAAATGATAAATGTCTAACTATTACATTGTGTTGTGCACCTGAAACTAATAAAAAAAATGTTTAAAAAAACTATGTAATTACAAAATAAATATACGTGATTCCCTCTCCCCCCCAAAAAAGAAAGTTCTGTCCTGATCATGTTGCCTTTTTTTTTTTCCCCATCAAAATGAATATGAGATCAAATACTTGATGGAAACAATTCCTATGATTATGACAAACCATTTATCAACAAGAGTGAAACCATGAAGGAAATGGATCCTGGTGACGGTCGTCTTTAACAGTTCCAGCAGCTTGCGACAACAGAAGTGAATATTTATTATGTGCCTATTCTGTGCCACACACTATGCTAGATATTAAGGATACAAGCCAAATAAAACATAACTGCTCCCCCAAAGGGCACTTTTATTCAACAAATTAATGTGCCAAGCACTATTCTGTGTACTGGGGATACAGAAGTGAACACTATATGCCTTTTTGAAGCTTACGCTCCAGTGGACATAGATAGGTAATTTTTTTAAAAAATCAGTAAGAAAATCACACGGTATTTTAGATAGTGAGAAAGTTCTATAAGATAAAATTTTAAAAATAAACTAGAAAATGCATAGGAAATGCCAGTGGTGGGAAGTTCCTAATATTTTAAATAGAGATCCCCAAGAATGCATTAGATGGGAGAGAGCTAACATCCCAAAAGGAAATTGGGGTGCTATTGGGAAGGAAGAATGAATGCCAGGAAGCCTAGTCTAAGAAGCAATTTATGTCTGGTGGTTAAAGGCAGAATTACAAACAAAAGAGATCTCAGGATGAAAGTGGTCTCATACAGACCCATACTTTTCAGTAAGGAAAGTATCTGACCCATACTTTTCAGTAGGGTAGTATCTGATTATCATTTTACCTCTCATTAGATATAAATATAATAATCCTGGCACTCACCAGACTACAGGGGAGATTATTTTGCTGTCAAATGGTCACACTTACAAAGTTTTTGCCTAAAATGTCCTAAATGTCTAGATAAACCATTTTGAAAAATATTTAATCTTCTTTTTAAGCTTATATAATGCATAGTACATATATACCTTCCCCTCAGAAGAATCAAAGGAAGTATATTTGAATCAGTATATTTGAATTTGAATTACTTGGATAACCTCATAAATTGCTGACCATAAACAGCTGAATAAAGGTCCAAATCTATCATTTTAAGTCATTCTTTTTACTCTAGATAGTTCCTGTCCTTTGAACAGGAAATAGACATGGGAAAACATGATAAAGAGATACTGATTCTTTTATCATGCTTTCCCCATGTCTATTTCCTGTTCAAAAAAAAGGGAACTATCTAGAAAAAGTGAAAAGAATGACTTAAGATGATATATTTGGACCTTTCTTCTGAGTATATAAACCCTACAGATCATATCTCCAGGGGACAAGCTGGTGATACGAGCCTTCAAAGCTTCCAAAGGGGCAGCTGCTGCTCCAATTCCGCCAATTTTGCCAAATCAGAATGCAGATGCAGAGACACCAGATCTTCCAATTTTTCAAAAGAAGCTGAGATTCCAGATATTTATGTGAAACCTCTAGATTTTAAATGCCAGGAACTTTGGTTTTAGGTTTTGGGTTTTGTTTTTGTTTTTAAATGTTAGTCTGAAAACTTCTGTTGGTGGTAGCGGTGGCTTTTTGTTTTGGTTTGCTTTGTTTTGTTTTAATTTTTGAACACTATATAGGTCAAATAAAATACCTAACTGTGACCTCCGTTCTCCATTCTAGACACGTTCAAGGTGTGATCAGACCTCAACAGAGATAACCAGATGCTTTGATTTCTTTTTCCTGTTTCCAATAACATCACAAGCCTTTCTTTCCTTCATGGGAATGAGATGACGTCTATTACAAAGATGTGATTCCCTGAAAATTCCCTTCATACTCCAACTGCAACCACAATGATCAATGATTTTAGAACAATTTCGAAATGACATCTGCCAGTGAAGAAATGGCAGTGCTGGTCTCTGTGTAATGTCCAGAACCATATAAGGAAAGTTGTACAACTGCTTAGAGGAAGACAGCCATGGTGACTGGGGCAGTTGCTGAGGGATGCAAGAACTCATCTAAAAGAGGAACTCAAGCCATGAAGCAATTAAATCTAAGAAAAAAGTATGCTGAAACCGGACCTCAGAGGGAAAAGCCACAAGAGAAAGGGAACCCTTCAGAATTCCTCAACCCCAGCTTTCTTCCTCAGCCCATCATCTCCCTAGTTCTTTTAGATGCATGGCTTGGCTTCTGTAAGTTGACCAAGCACCATGAACACCAGGCCTCACATAAGACACAATGGAATTTGTGTGTGTGTGTGTGTGTGTGTGTGTGTGTGAATTTCCAAAAGAAATTACTTGAGAAAAAAATTTTATAGAATGTGCTCAGAGAGCTGATTTGTCAGTGGAGATTTATGTAAATATTTTAAACGTATTTATAAGTGACCTAATCCAGACAACTAGGCTTCCTTTTCCATTTTTCCCTCAGAACAGTAGAAGCTTTATTCACAAGGTCCATGTGAAAGGAACATATTTTTCCATCCCATGATTAAAGATCTGTAGAATCATTTCCTTTCTACAATGCAAACTTGGCACATGACTTACCCACTTACTTCAGGTGAAGGACAAACGACCATCCTGAGAGGGAACAATAGGGCACTGCCCTGAGAAAGTGCTTTTCATCCTCTCAAAGTACTCACAAACATTAACCAATTAATTGGTGGGTGAAGTCAGCCTCAAAAAAAGAGAGAGAGAGAAAACCGAAGATATTTAAAAGCTTTCCCTACAAAGAGATTCAGTGTCTGAGTCTGAATTAGAACTTGGACCTTCCTAGCATTAGCAGTTCAGAGATTCAACTCGTGTAAACATTTGAAAGGTCAGCTGTTCATCAAATACTTTTCCAACTACAGCAAATGTATCCTTATTAAGTTTCTTTTGCAAAAGTTCCAAGGTGCTGAACACTCATCCATTGCCACCAATAATTAACAATCCAAAACAGTCTAAATACAGAGAATTTTTTGTTGGCATTTTGAAATTTCAGACTATCTTAGGAATAGAGCGTGTGGGCGTTGTTATGGGCAAAAGGAAGGCTAGGAAAAAAGACATCAGGATGACAATTTTTCTCGAGATTGATCCTACCCTGTTTCAAACAGGTTTCAAGCAATAAGAAAAGTGTTTTTTCTCTTCAAATAAAACTTTGTGCTTCCTGGAAATGGGCAGAAAAGAGAAAACCAAACAAAACAATATTATATCACTTGGCCCAATATTTAAAAGATTCAATAAAATTTGGAGTGATAAGGCATTATAGTCATATCTTTTCTATCCTGTTAACTTTGATTCAAACATATCTATTTGTCCAGAGTTTAATGACTTCAAAAAAATTACTTGAACTTCATGTCTACCATGAGATATTTCCCTCTCATGCTTTCTACACAACCCACAAAAAAAGGAAAAAAAAAAAAGAATCACAAGCTTAATTTAAACAACGCATTTATTGTGGGACTTGAGGATTGAACAGCTACCAGCTTTCAAAGGTTTCCCTGAGTCTCACACCCACACACTCTCTTACTGGAGTTTCTACATGGCCCTGTTTAACCTGACGTGGTTACATGACAAGCTATCTGGCACATCAGCAAGAAGAGAGGACTCCAGTGAAAGCAGAATTTAAATCGCTATGTCAGGCTCAAAATTAACTTGAAATGACGATACACCTAAATGTAAAAAACTGTTAAACTTCTAGAAGAAAATCTTTGTGACATGGAGTCAGGCAAATTTCTTAAGCAACACACCAAAAGTGCAAAACAGAAAACAATGGGCAAAGTGAATGTTTGCTCTTCAAAAGACACATTAGGAAAACAAAAATGCAACCTACAGACTGTGAGAAAATATTTGCAAAACCTTGTATTTGACAAAGTGTATTTGACAGAGTGTATTTTTTGGAAAATATATGTATATACAACGCAATACAAAGATAACCCAATAATTTAAATGAACTAAAGATTTGAAGACAATCACAGAAGATATGCAAATAGCCCAGGAAAGATATTCAACATCAGTAATTATCAAGAAAATGCAAATTAAAATCACAATGAGCTACCATAAATATCCACTACAATAGCTAAAGTTAATAAGACTGACAATATCAATTGTACCAAGGATAGAAGCAACCAGAACTCTAATACATTGCTGGGGGAATGCAAAAGATATAGTTACTTTGAAAAACAGTGTGGCAGTATCTTATAAAGTTAAACATAGATTTACCATAGGACCCAGCAAACTCACTCCTAGGTATTACCCAAGAGAAATTAAAGCATATGTCCACACAAAGACTTATACGTGAATGTTCATAGCAACATTATTCATAATAATCCCAAAGTGGAAACAACCCAAATAAATGCCCATGAGCTAGTGAATGGAGAAACAAATCATGAAACACTACTCATCAAGAAGAAAGAAAAATGACTGATAAAAATAACAACACAGGTAAATCTCAAAAAGCATTATGCTCAGCAAAACTATCCTGACACAAAAGACTAACATTTTGTATGATTCTATTTACATGACATTCTGGAAAGGGCGAAACTATAGTGACAGAAAGCATATCAATGGTTGCCTGGGGGCAGGGATTAAAGGATAGAATCAACTGCAAAGGGACACAGGGGTACTTCCTAAGGTGATGGAAATTTTCTGTATCTTGACTGTGGTGGCAGTTATGCAGCTATACTTGATTACCAGAATTCATCAAACTGTACACTTAAATGAATAAATCTATTGTAGGGAAACTATACCTCAATAAATCTAAAACAGTCCATCTCAGTGGCAGGAAGCCTTCACTTATGTCTGCTATTCTACAAAATCTCGCTCTTTGAAATAATCTGAATACATATCCTCACACTTTCATAACAGACTTGAGGTTTCCTTTCAGAAGGAACCCACTAAACATTTTATATCTGTGATTTGTTTTGATATTGTTTCAACTTGATAAGATACATCAGAAAATTGAACAATGATTTGACTTGCTCTTGTCATCTTCAGAACACCGTTTTCTGAAAAGGAAAGACCTCACTTGAAGGGCATGTATTCACAATGTGATGCAATTCGAGTATTCATTGAAGGTCTGCTAAGTTTTGGTCCTGAAACCAGACTACCTGGCTTCAAATTACCACTTAGCAGTGTGACCTTGGACGAGTTCCTTAACCTCATTGTGTTTGTTTCAGTTTCCCGTCTATAAAATGGAGATAATAGTAGTACTGACTTCATAGAGTTGTTCTGAGGATTAAATGCATTAATATATTAAAAGTGCTTAAAAAAAAAAAAAAAAAGTGCTTAGAACAGTGCATAGCACATGAACAACACCTGCCTTAAGTATCACTATGGACAGGGTGACAAAGCTACAATGAGGGATAAAACAGTGCTTATTTTTGTTGTTGTTGTTGTTCATTCCATAGTTCAGTAGAGAGACAGAGAACAAACGAGTAACATGTCAAAAAGGACAAAAAGAGAGAGCTGTTTAAGTACCATGAGAGTACAGAAGCATGAGCAATTCATGGGGCAGTAAGGGGAGCTCAGCAAGGAATGTTATAAAGAGCAACCAAGTCTTGGAAGGAAGAAGGGAGTTCTCCAGACCAAAAAAAAAAAAAAAAAAAGAAGAAGTACAAACAGTAGTTGTGATTCTGTACTGAATGGCTGCTAAATGCTATGCACTGTACTACATATATTTTACACAGGCCATTTTTCTTGTAAATGTTATAATGACCCCTTAAGCGGGGTACTACAGTACCCATTTCACACATGAGGAAACTGAGTGTCAGAGATTGTAAATCACTTGTCCGAGGTCACCAAACTAGTACATGCCTTAGATTAGAACCCAAATGCAGCCTTTCATACTCTGAAACCTGTACAGAGAAACAGCATAGCATATACTGTGTCACAGCCCATAGTGAGTTTGGGGGAAGAACTAAGCTCAGTGCAACTGTACTGTAGGAATAAAGAATAGGGCCTTTATTACAGGGAGAGAAGGGGAAGAAGGGAAGAAGGAGGTGAGGGGACACAAAGGAGGGAGGAGATGAGATCACCCTTAAGGAAAAGCACAGCTACCAGACCGGCCAGAACTAGATTTTGGTGGCCAATAGTAGACCCAGGATGCCATCTTGGCCCTCAAGGTCAACTTTAGCTAATTATAAAGGATTATAATATTATTTGCATTACAGTTAGGGAAAATCTCCACCTGCCGTGATCAGGACAGTTCCAACAAGAGCCAAACAAGAACAAAATCCCTCCTCCCAACAGGAAGGAGTGGTCAGCAAGGACCCACCTAGGAAAGCCTATAACGCCACCCCTAAGTCTTGAATATTTCACATCCTCATTTCAGAAGCAATAAATTCTTAAGCCTCTTTGTTCTTCGGGGCAGCTACCCTTCTCAGGGCCTGCCTACTCTCACCTTGTTGATAGTCTACTGTTCTTTCATAAATTCACTGCTTGCTTGGCTTAATCGATGCGTCCTTCAATTCTTTCCTGCAATGATAGCAAGAACCTGTTTTTTGGCAATACAACTAGAACACAGATAAAGCTAGGAAGACGAGTTCTTGGTAGTCCTGCAACCAGTTATCATGTCTCAGACAGGGAACTCCATTACTACTGGAAGACGGGAGCTTTTCCTGGCTATTTCAGTAGATTGTGCTGCTTCAATAGGTTTTGTTGTAAGCATATTCTTCCTTCACCAGATATGATATCAGAGGCAGAGGTTTCTTAACAAATGGTCCAATGAACACCAAATTTGCCAGAACCCCTGGGAACTTTGTTAAAAATACAGAATGTCTGGGTACCACACAAGCCTACGGAATCATAACCTCTTGGATCTGGGCCCTGAACTTGCCTTTTTAACAACTTCCCTAAGTATTTCCCATACATACAAAAGTTGGAGAGCCCTAGCAATTGCAGATTTACTCAGAACCCTACCTCTCAGGACTCCTAGAGCTGAGCTCTCAAACTTCAATGTGCATACAGATCACCTGGAATCCTTTTAACAAGGAGATTCTGATTCCGTGGTCTGTGGAGAAGGGGAACACAGATTCTGCCAGATGTTGCAGATGTACCGGCCCACAGCCCAGGCTTCGAGTCACAGGATTGTAGAATATCCCACCCACATTGCTCCTCCCCTTTCTGTCATCCCTCATGCTCTTGTATTTATCTCCAGACTGCTTCTCCTTGCCCAGGTTTACTACACTTTTAAAACAACCTTCTGTTTATTTGCCATCTAAAAAGGTACCTTTGCCGAGAAGTGATGGTCAAATTTTTATTTTCATATGCTCATTATTGAAAAATAGTACTTGTACAAAAATGTTTCTTGGATGTCTGGGATTGTTCACTGAAATTCTAGGAAGACCTAAGAAGTCTGGCTAGTAGTATATAAAATAGAGAGACCAATAATATAAAAGGCATGAAAAATTGACCTTATCTTGTGGTATAATGTCATAGGGTCCTTCGAGTATTAACATTTTCTCCAATACATTCTTTTAAATACCGTAATGAAACCAACAGGGCCACTGTCTCTGGAGTCAGCAAGAATTGACTAAGGGAGAATCCTCGTCAGAATGAATCTCCTTATTTAGGCCTGAAGGAACCTGAGCGTTCTGGTCTCCTGTGCAGGCTTGCACTGGAAGCCTCTCCTTGCTGGCACTCCTGCAGAGAGGGAGCTGTGTGAAACTGCCTGCCAACGCTGCAGCGTCCTGGCACCAGGCAATGGCAAAAGCCACTCCAGCTGAAAGGCGTATTTTGCACTCTGGGTGAGAACAGCTGCTTTGGAAAATGGCTTTTTCAGTTCCTAATGCTATTTTTCTATGTGCTAGGATATTTTCAAAGCACTAATCCTTAATCCTTATGGAGAAGAGACTTTGCAAGACTCCGCTTTGTATTTTTGCAGTGCCTGTTCTTATGGGCTCTCCTAAGCCTTTCCTAATGTGTGTCCATTAACTTGGACTCATTCTTCGCTTGGCAGTTCAGACGGTTACTTTATTTCTGTGGTTAAATTTCTTCTGTTTGTTGTTCCCACTTAATTCAGACGAATTAAGTATGTTCTTTCATAAAGGGGTCACCTTACCTACTGTCTATAAAATGGACAGGCCTGCATGCCGAGGGTTCCCCAGAGACAATAGTCTTATTTGATTTGGTGCATTTCAGGTGATGGAAAATATAATGTGGTCTGAAATCTCACATCTTTGTCCTGCAGTCTTAGTTCCAATACTGCAAAGAAACTACCAATCAAATCACTAACATTTTTGTTAAAATGCTGCCGATGGAAATACAAATCTATATTTTGAAACTAAAATTAAGACTCTCTTTGGTACTTAAGAAGCCCTTGTCGGTGGAGTCAACCATCTATGACTCATGGGAAAAGCCAAGAAGGATTCTAGGCAAATTTGGGAAATAAATACAGGTCAATTTTGAGGTCCTCCTATCTCCTTTTTTTCCTTCTCTCCCCAATCCTCACCACACTGTCTCATTCATTTAATAACTTATCTCAAATATCAACTATGAATCACATACTGTTAGGCTCTAAAGATGTAACTTTAAGTACAACAAATGTAGTCCCTGCTCTCACAAAACTATCACCCAGTGGAGAGTATAGGAGTAAGCAATGGTAATATGCTCCATTCTTGATTTAAAGAGTTTGCCAACCAATCTTTGACATGATTTGATGTTTACTGTTACTCAGTAGGTTTGAATTTGCAAGGATGGTTAATTCTTCCTGGGTAGGATCACTATGCCTGCAATTTGTGTTGTTACCACTAGGGGATACGATGGATTCCTGGATTATGTCATGTATTCCGACTGGCTTTCGCCAATCTCTCAGAATATTCAGCATAGAATTGTGTCAGTTTTTCCTTTTATATAAAAGAAACTTCTACTAAACTAACAATATACAGAGAAAACTACTCATTAACATTGCTAATTGAAAACAATATAAAATATAGTTTTAAAACTACATAAAATAAGATTAAAGAAATGCAAACCCATACAAATAAACTGGTGTCTTTCATCACATGATTCTTTGACTCTTGCCACTACTTGTTTAATTTAATGCAGTGTTGCTTCTCAGACCCAAACAAAATTTCTCTCTGCCTTTATTTTTAGAATTGGAAATATTTATGTTGTACGTAGTCATTTGATTATGCTCTCAAGCTACTGAGTGAAAGTTTACCTGTTCAATCTGCTCCCTGGGATCATACATGGGATTAGACATAGAATCTAAATTTTTAACCGTCTCCTTCTTAATTACCGAGGCATGCCCCATTTTCCTCCTCCTACAATACAGCAGAACCAGAATTTCACCAGCCTTCCTTTCTGGAGATTCCTCTTTCAGTTACCCTCTCTTCCCAATCCTGGCCAGATTCTTTGTGCCTTGACTAGAATACAAAGAACTAGCTAACTGACATATGGATGCAAGGAAATTACCCAGTGATAATCTCTTTGAATCAGGAAAAAAACATGACTTCTGACAAGTCCGCCAGCTAATTCACTCTGAGACTTTTTCTGCACAGCCTACTTGTTTGAGGGGTGTCTTATACATAATGATTTAAGTTTACTCTATGATTTGTGTATTCAAATTTTACTTTATCAGAGGATTATCTTTATCAATTCATTGTTAAAGGACATTGTCTACTACTCAAAAGGATTTGAGATGACTTGCACAAAAAAGCCACACATACAATGAAAACATAAGATCAAAAAAACACAAGGGTAAAAGAGAGAAAGAGAAAACCTGAAAACAAAACTTCTCAGAACCAATAATATTGTATGTCAACTAAAATTTAATATATATAGTCATGGGATATGGAGTCAATGGAATTGGAACAGCTATATACAATGTCAGAGGGGTAGTAGATTGGGGGAGGGGTGTTATCATTTTGTGAGGGGTGAAATGTCTATTGCATTGTTTTGTACACCTAAAAAAAATCTATGTATATAGATGGATGGATAGATAGATAGATAGATAGATAGATAGATAGATAGATAGATAGATAGATAGCTATATATAATAAAAAAGAATAGCAATAACACACACAAAAAAAAGCTTCTCAGAACCAGCTCACCCTCCACCCCATTGTAATTGGAGGAAATCTAGCCTGATAGACCATCTACAACATTGAACAGTATTTATCTGGTGTTATGTGTGTCACCCTCACCCTCTACTATATCGTGAGTTCTTTGAGAACTAGAGATGTGTCTTAGCCAACTTTTGTATTCACAAGGCTTGGCAAATGCTGGATACAGGCTGGATTTTTGTAACAGTTGTTGAGTTCTCCCTGAATTTCTGAATTTCCACTCTGTTTCTTTTAAGAACTGTGCTGTATTTTTCTCTTTTTAATATTTCAACACATAATTTAAATGCACTAACATATCAGAACTATTTTAAAACATAGTTTTATGCACTTTTCTTTCCCATATTAAGACGTTAGTTTGTAAAGAGTTAAGATGGGACTCTTCCCAGAGTGATCTGTATTTAGAAAGGCTGGGGGGAACCACCCTCCCTTTTCTGTATCCTCTGTCAGTTTTGCTGCCCCCAGAGTGTCCTGAAATAACCTACACCCACCAGATAACACTAACACAAACGTGCAGAGAACATGATCTTTAAGCCACTGTCATTCCTGCCCTCCCACCATTCTTGCCACCATCACTCTTACCTCCTCTCAGATAGAGACATCACACCTGCTACTACTGAGAAAATAATAAATGAAGTTCTGATTTTTTGAACCCCTCTCATTGCTAATCCCTCTTAAAGGTCGACTGAGCCCTGTCAAACAGTATTTGTAAATATTACCACACACAATTTACCTTAGAGCCTCATAACTTCATCAACATTTTCTAAAAGATTCCAGATCACCAGGACAAAATTGTATGCCTTTCATTATTTGGTTTAGCTTTTGAAAATGTAAAATATGTCAATCCAAAAACTGATTACATTTATCATTTATTATATTTATTGTGTACTGATTCAAATATCATCGATAACATCTGTGTTGTGCCAAGTATGTTATAAAATGTCATAATTCCTAATCCTTGATGATCTGTTTAAACTTTAACACATCTTAAAATATTTCTGCCCTCCAAATTTTAACAAAAATATTTTTTATTATAAAACAACTATTGAGTTTGTGTCTATCTCTGATGGAAGATTTCCATGACATGGATCTTTGCCTACTTTATTAATTCACATTCTCCTCAGCACCTAGACCAACATCTGGTACAAAATAAGTACTAATTAAATATTTACTGAATAAATATCAATACTCTTTTCCTTCTTGTCTCATCATTAATTCCCTATCTTCACCACTGCAAACAAACAAACAAACAAAAACAGCCTATCACTAAGCCTCTCTTAATAGATTGACAGTTTCTTGAGGAGATCTTATTTATTTTTGTAAAAGAATATAACAAAATACAGAAAATTATTGGGTGCCAGGGAGCGTATGTAAGCAGCCAAAGAACAGCTGCATTCTGAGGTTCACCATGTTAGTGTGATCCTGAATGGAGAATTGGGGGGAACGTGTAGAAACCCCAAGATAATCTTTCCACCACTCTCAGCTTGGGTTGTAGCCTTTAAAAACTGCCTTTGGTTTCAGCAACTAAATGAGAAAAGAATTTGGAAAAGATTTAAAGTGGAGGCATAAGGATGATTGAGTGATTGGAAATTAAAGCCAAAAAAGAACTTGGTCAATTCAGTCAGAAAAAAAAAAGGCAAGAAAACTGAAGAGAATAAGTTGTCATAAATGAGACTGGTTGGGAAAGAGGTTTGAGGGTCCACAGAAACATAGCTAACATTGTGAGGAAGTGAAGGGTGAAGATGGGAGAGAATAAGCAGCTGAGAACTCATGTGTTGGGCAGCACAATAGATGGTGTCCAAAAGAAGTGGTGAACTCCGTTTCATGTAGCAGATGAAATCTGCAATCAAGCAGGCAATGGTTTCATGGCTTTAAGTAAGCCAGCAATGAGACAGAAAAATCATAAGCAGTTAGGGACATGGCCACAGTGGAAGGAATTAAGGCCGAGACCATAACAAAGCCAGAGGAAATAACTTTATTCAAGCTGCAGGACCAGCCAGAGTAATTGGCTCAGGCGTAGGGTGGGGAGGGCCATTTAACTTGTAACAAAACCATTCAAGCTACAGAGGCTGCCAAGATTAACTGCCCAGGTACAGGGAAGGGACAATCAGTTTGTAGTTAACAATTTCAAACTGCAGAGAACATGCACAGCCTGGAGAGATAAGGTAATAGCCCTTTGTCAATCACAGGTGTCAATCAAGTGGTTCCGCACCTGGAGAGAAACAGCCCGTCCCAGGCTCCTGAGAGCCACGCCTTTTTGAGCCCTGCTTTTGCTCGGAGCCTGCCCCAAACCCTTTGGAGTGTATTTTCTCTACTAGTCAGGCCCTTGAGCCATTTTCTACTGCTCAGGTCTGCTTCTGTTTCTTTGAAATGTACTTTTTCTTCTAATAAACTGTTTTTTCACTGCTTTACCTCAGTATCTCATTCAATTCTTTGCTCGAGATGCCGAGAACCTGGGCACAGCATCAAGGTACGCCCATCCTTCGGTAATGTCGCAGCTAAGCTTCCCAGTGTTCCTCCCCAGGCCACCCCCCTGGGTGTGGGAGCCAAGCCCAGACTTCTCACCACGAAGGGCCCACTCTCCGGTAGCAGTAATAATCACAACGAGAGTAGCTTACACTTATTAAGCATGTTCTAAGTATTTTACATGTGTTGTCGCATTTCATTCTTACAATTCTGTGAGGTAGATACTATTGTTTCTGTTTTACAGATGAAGAAACTAAGGTATGAAAGATGGAGAAAGTAAGATGACGAAACCAAGGAGTGGTTAGGTCATTTGCCCAAGTTCACAGTGGCTGAGCCAAATTCCAACGCAGGCAGGTTAATTCTAGAGATCCACTGTTGGCCCCACAGGTCACTCCACTCTATGAGCTCTGGGATCAGTTGGTACGGAGTCCAGAGAGCAGACCACAGGAGAGAAGAGGCCAGAGCCAGGCAGTAAGCAGTAAGGCAGGGGACTGGGGTAGTGGGCTAAGACCAACTGGAAAGTTAGGCGGGTAAGCAGAGGCAGAAGCCAGCCTGTTAGGGGAAGGAGCCGTCCAACCGAGAGATCACACAGCCCTCAGATGTGGCACACCAGACACAACCTGTGTGTGGCGGGACTCATGCCAGGCCCACAAGAGTAAAAGCTAAGGCCTTCGAACTACTTTTGGTCCTGGGAATGACGGGGGGTGGCAGGGGCAAGGGGGTTGTCATATAATCCAGTCTGACGTCTTCTTCCATACGAGTAGGTGATGTTTACATAATCAATTCGCTTGGCTGTGTATTGGGCCAAAACAAATGGAAAGATGGCTATGACAAGACTTAGTAGATCTTGTCATCATCTGCTTTATTTTCTGTTCCTTAAACACATTCTAAATTGCTAAACACTAGATTTCATAACAAAAAGTTGTACCCTCCAAAGGGGTTTAACAAAATTTGATGCCTTTTCTGAGGATACATTTAATGGATCCATGTCAAGAAGATAGGAGCAAGGTAGAAAGCACAAGTTGACCTTTCAAGGTTTCTTGAGTGAAGGAATGCAATGATTGTATCACATGCAGAAGAAACGCCAACCAGTTTTTCCTTTGTGCCTAGCATGTATTTTTGGAATTTCAAAAGGGAAAATGTTGATGATTTGCCACAGGTTCAAGCAAAGAACATGCCACCTTTCAGAGAACTCTGTTTTAGAGTGAAGGGGCCAAAAGGCAAGCTGATCAAAAAAGTTTAATGGGGGTAATGGGGGGGGGGGGTTGGCAAATGAGTAAAATCATAGCAAACTACACCAAGTATGTTCGCAAATCAGCATTTCTTTCAGCCATGTGGTAACATTTTTCTCAAAATGCTGCTGCCTTGTAAAAAAATGGCTGACACAAGACACAGCCTAAATGAAGACACTTCACCCTTCCCTTGTGCAGCCACCTTGGCTTAAGCCAAAGTCCCAAAGAGCAGGTACAAGTTACCATTCCAGGCAGCTAAATATAGTGACAAATATGGAACACCCATTATTTTTTTTTTTTTTCCCCAAATCAAGCAGGACCTTGTAAGAAGCAAAACAAGGATATGGATTTGCTGCATAATTTAAACAGCTGTAAGGATGACTTTTGCAGCATAATTAGTTCACAGGAGCTAATCGCAAATGGAAAGAAACACACAACCCTCTGAATTGCTTGCTGTAATATACACGTCCAAACAATCCACAAAGAACCAATGTCCGTAACTGAAAAATAAAACATGAAAACAAACTGGCAGGTTCTCTGAGCCTGATTTCTTGCCCATGATCTGCCCAGTAGAGTGAGAAAAAATTCAGACTCAGGATTAAAGTCAGATGGCCGGTTTAACACTCAACTCATTTTACCTCTCTCAGCCTTTCTCAGTATCATTATCTGTAAAATGAGACTGATAATTATACCTACCTCACAAGAGTACTGTGAAGATATAATAATAATAATAATAACAATAATAATAATGTATTTTTACTACATAAATATTTGCTCGCATTAGAAAAAGTTGCAGCACGGCCATCACCTGGCGTATCTTCTTTTCAGCCTCTCTCAGGATGAAGATACAGCAGTGATAGAATGGGACATCCCTTGTACTAGAAAAACATTCCTCTCTTTGTAAAAGATCTGCAGGCTTCTATACACTAGAGTCTTTTTAAATTTTGCCAGTCTCCTAGTGAGTGTTACCAAGGTTCCCCAACTAGTTCCCTTAGTTACATGTGTGAATTAAATCATTTCTAATGCCCCCTCCCCACACCAAAACCTCACTGGGAACTCACCGGGCATAGAGGGTAGATCAATGTGACTACACTATTAGTCAGAGAACAAACATTCCAGGTAAGTAATTTTGTTTTCTCCCATAGATTAAATACATTCTCACCTGCAGAGACTAATGGGCTCCAGGGATATTTCTCTATATATTTAACAATGAGATAACTAAATGGCAAGGTCAACAATAATCAGAAGGCAGGTGCGACGAACCAAGCAACTTTTTTTACAAATATTGTTTTTCCTTAAGGGAAATAAGACACGCCTTTAATACAACAGTTCTGTAACCTGAAACAAGAAGAAAAGCGATGTGGGGAGAGAAAGATTGACAAGCTGGAATAGGTTCTAGTAGAGCAATCAGCTCAAACCCTAATCCTGGCAGGAAATGAAGTTCAGGGACGTGGACAAACTTTCTGGAGCTCGATCAGCCAGGTTAAAATCCTGAGATCCAACCTTGAACAATTTCTTCTCTCTATCTACCAAATCTAAACAGTTACCCCCAAGTGATTATTCCTTTGAAATATCTTTATATTTTCTCCTTCTTTTCCATCTCCACTTGTCTCTGAAATCTTCCCATCTCTTGCCAGATACTCAAGTGCCTCATAGCTAGTCATTCAGACTCTCCAAACTCACTTGCCCACGTGACAATCTCCAGCAGGTCTCTAGCAAGACAATTGAGCTCAAAAAGCAAGGTGAGCTCCCTGTGGTCTAGAAGTCTGACCTCATTTACCTCACTTTCAAAGTCCTTCATAAGCTGCCTCCACCCTACCGGCCTGTCCTTATTTTCCAGTCAGACTGGCTTTCTCACCGTTCCTTCATGAACACACAAGACACACACCCACACTGCTCTAGTGCCCCTTCCACTATTTCACACATACTGCTTGCTCTTGTGTGGAAGCCCTGCTTGTCCAACTGCATATCCAAACCCGACTCATTCTTCAGGGCCTAGAGATTTAGTCCCACCTCCTCCGTGAAGCCTTCTCTCCCTCTGGCACTCCTTAACCAACGTTTTCTCTGTGCCGTGTAATCTATCACTTCACAAAACATCTGTATACTGTTCACAACTCATTTCATGTGCACTAGACTCGTCTCCATAACTAGATAATAAATAGGTCACAGAATGCTGGTCCTCATGCCAAATGTGATCCCAACCACATCTCATGTGATCCTTCCTTTTTTTTTTTTTTTCCATTTTAATCATTTGGCACACTCTCATCACTGCCTATGGAATGTCCTCAATGAAATCAATCTTCTGCCATCCATCCTCAAATTATTTAAATTAAGAATAACAACATCAGACCACACATCAGTAAAACCTCTCAAGCTTGAGTGTAGGAGAAAAGGCATTGGGTGAACTAGAAGAACATCACTGAACAATGACTTAGGAGAACCGGCTTCTAGGCACGACCCTGCGACTACCTAGCTCTGTGAGCCTGGTTGAGCCATGCAGTGTCTCTGCAAAATGAGGGGTTGAACTGGGTGACCTCTCTGATCCCTTTCGGCTCTTTCTGTGATTCTAAAGCTGCCAACAAAGTATCAGAGTCTCGTTTGGTCACGTCTGAAAAGCAAAAGTAAAGAGGTTTTAAAGAGGAAATAGAAAAACCCCACTGTGTTACCTTTATAATCACAATATTAATATTTGGAGGGAAAATTGGTATCAAATTATTCCCATTTATTAGGTAACATGCTATAGTAACCTTCTAGGTCAAATAAAAAAGAGGTCACTAGTTTTCACTTTCTAAAAGTGAAAACTTATATTTTGAATCAACTCAGTAATGGTCTATCTTGAATTTAGATGTCATAAAGCTACATCATGAAGCTACATGAAAATTTAAGAGGTCCAACTCAGGTTTGGCAGGAAATAGTCCAAGGATATATATTGAATGCCACAGTGTAGATCTAAGAGAATTGTGTACCAAAAAATCCTGAAAAGCAAATATTCTCCTACTTTCTAGCCAAATACATATTTTAAGTAACAAGAAATGCTAACCAAATAAGGTATAAGTCTCTGAGATCTTTCTTTTTTTTTTTTTTCTATTTGGTCTTGAGGATGAGAGAGTTTCTTAAGACCAAAATTTAAAAAATGAGATCTTCCGAATGAGTTTCTTAAGACAAAAAAAAGAAAATAAGTTATAATAAGGCACCTGTGAAAGACAATGTATAAAGAAATACAGAGAAGAAGGAGAGTTTTCAAAGGGGAGAGGAGTAGTCAAGAAGGAAATGAGGTTCAAAGGGGGTGTTCCCAGGATGCCAGTCCAACAGGAACGGTAAATACGCCACAAAAACCAGCCACACTGTGATTCTGCTTTGGGGATCGCATTCATTCATTTATCCATCCAGCGCTTAGGGATGTGCTGGGCACTGGGATATAATAAAGGCAACGACACGGTGTATATCCTACAAGATCTCACTGTCAAGTGAAAAGACCACGGGTCCAGCTAGTACTGCCCCTGACTGAGGGCTCTGTTCCAGGCACGATGCTAAGTAAATGCCCCATGAGGCAGGTACCATTACAATCCCTCTATCATGAATGAAGAAACTAAGGCTTTGGGAGATTCAGTAACTTACCCAAGTGCTATGACTGAATGTGTGTGTCCCCTCAAAATTCATATGTTGAAATTCTAAACCCCAATATGATGGTATGAGGAGGTGGGATCAGTAATTAGGTCATGCGGATGAAGCCTGAGGGATTAGTACCCTTTTAAAAGAGATCCCAGAGAAACCCCTCACCCCTTCCTCCGCCCTGTGAGGTTACAAGCAAAAAGACACAATTTATGAGGAAGTGGGCCCTCACCAGACACCAAATCTGCCAGAGCCTGATCTTAGAATTCTCAGCCTCCAGAACTGTGAGAAATACATTTCTGTTGTTTATAAGCCGCCAGTTTATGGTATTCTGTGATAGTCGCGTGAATAAATGAAGACACCAGGGCTACTGCTAAAAAGGAACAAGGCTGGCTTTCAAAGCCAGGTATGTCTGTCTCCACAGCCAGCACCCTCCACCACACTGCAGGCTCCGCTAGAAACTGACGTGGGCGGTATGATGTGGCCAGTGGTAATGGAGGCAGTGGGATGCAGAGCATATGTCCTTTGTTACTCACAGACCTATCCACCCCCACCAAAATGCACCTGGACGCCTGCACACTAGAACAAATCCCAAAAGCTGGGAAGAATGGGTGGGTATCTGGCCTGTCACCAGAGGTCAAAAGAACTTGGTCGTCCTCTGTGGGTTCAAGGCCATGGCCTCCGACTTCAACAGCATCTGAGGCTGATGTGTGAAACTACCCAGGATGTGGTGTACTGCAACTAGACCAAGGCCACAGGGGGACGAAAGCGAAATATTTCAGTTGCTTCAGATTCTCTGCTGATCTCCAAAAAGAAACATGTATACACGCACACACAGGCACACACACTCCTTTGTCACAGCAATTCCCCTGGAGAGTAGTTGATTCAAAAAGTACCTTCTTCCTCCTACCGAAATAGAAACAATATTGTACACATGTTTGAAAAATAAAAATTAAAAGCAAGAAAAAAACAAAACAAAGCAAAACATAAACTCTTCCTGAAAGTAAAGGCCTCAGGCAAATGGGGAAAAAGACTCTGGGTAGCTCAGTGGCTGTTTGGCCCTTCTGCACTGAGCAGCTGCCAAACTAAGAGGACCCCAGAGGGCCTAAGGGTCACAGCCACAAAGAACCGTAAAGCTTTGGGGGCCCTGGGGAGGACGCTGGGAGCTCAGCTGGGACACAGCCCCACCTGCTCTCACTCCAGACCGAGGCCCTCATGGAAACCTGTTTTGAATCATAACACCAGTGGAGATGTTTTGTTTATTTACTTTATGATATCTTCTTGTCTTTTTTTTTGTTTCTTTTAATTTAGCAAGCCATAAAACCTTCAGTGAGCTGTGAGGGGAAGACTTGCCTTCAAAAAAGGACAAAGGAAAGAATTTGAGCTTCAGTGAGGTGCTAGAAACAGATATTCCACCAGCATTATCTCTGGAAGTCTCAAAAGGGGAACAGAATTCCCTTTTATTGGAGCTCCATGAAGGATTGTGTCCTAGGCACTACAGAGGAACCTTGTCTTATTTGAGCCTCACAGTAAGTTTTGAGATAGCAATCTCTTCTACAAGAGAAAAAACGATGAGGCTCTGGGTAACACTAAATCATTTGCTGAGTATCACACAACTACTCAGAACTAAAAGTCTATCAGACCCCAAGGCCTAGGAAGAAAATCCTTTCTGTGAAAAGCAAGCAATAAGAAGAAATCCTACAGAGAGGAGGAAAAATTAACATCTTTTTTTATTGTTTGTCTACTTATTTGAATAGGAATTGTATGCACAAGGAAAACCTTTCATAAGGGGCACACAATGAAAATAAGACTCCTTCTAGCCCTCTCTCTCTCAGTTCTCCAGTTCCCTTCAGCAGAGGCAATTGCTGATAATAATATGTCAAGATAGGCTACACAGACACAAACGTACCCACGTGTGTACGTACAGCCCTTTCTTCACATAAATTGCAGCATTGTCTATCCCTTCTTATTACCTAGTATATCTAGGCAATTTCCCATATTGGTACATATAGACCTGTCTCATTCTTTTAACAACTGATAGAAGATACTTTTGTATGGATGTATGACAATTTATTTAACTATCCCCTATTAAGTAAATGGTCACTTAGATTGTTCCCAATCTTTCGTTAGTGTAAATAATGCTATATGAACAACCTTATACATTCTTCCTTGAACATGTATGTTGGTATACTTTGGAAATACATGCTTAGAAGTAAAATTTCTTGATCAACAGCATGTGCATTTTAAATCTTGATAAATAGAACCAAAATGCCTCCGAAAAGTGTGCACAAATTTACAATCCCTAAAATATATACTCATGCTTTCTTCCCCCACTGTCTCCAAAACAGTGTTCCATTCTTTGTTGAAAAGAAAAGCACCATATGTTCACCTGCTCCTTTAAAAGTCACAAACTTCCTCCTCAGAATGAATAGGGGACACCTTTATATTCAGGCCTGGGCATTAGATTGCTGGAGTAAAAGGAGATTTTTGGAGCTCCTGGCACTGTAGAAGATGCTGATTAAAAGCATCTGGTCCTCAAATAGATGACATTGGCAAAGTAGAAAAATGGAATAAATACCTGAAAACAAGCAGTTGGCTGTAACTAATCAGCTCAATTCACCAGGGTACCGCCAGAGCCATGCGCGTCACCCTTGGGTATCCCGGTAACCCCCCCTCCTCAGCCTGCTGCACAAGGCCAGAGCTGGCTGTGAGCCAGGAATGGGACATCTGCCACAAGCAGGGACATTCAAATCTACTGTCTATCGCTGCTCGCTGGGGAAAAAGAGCGTAGGGGAGGGGCAGAAACATAAGACTAAAGGGAGACTGCCAAGTCTCCTAACTGTACAGAAATGAGGGGGAGATAGATATGGCACAAATGAAACATCTTATATTCTTCAATATAAAAACTTTCTAGAGCGAATAAACCCATAATGGACTTGCCACATTCCATCCAGTGGTGCAGTCTAATCAAAACTGTAGGATCTGAGCAGGAATCCTGGGCTTCAAAGGCTGAGAGAATGTGAAGCCGACGCTTTCTCTTTCTTAACTTTGCTTACCTGACTCTGCTGAAAGTCTGGGTTTGACAGACTGCATTACAAAATGTTCCTCTTTCATTTGGCAAATCACCTCGATGCAGTGTTGATTGTCAGCACCCAGGGAAAAGAGCTGGCACCATGGTCCTGAGAGGACAGAGAGGAAGGGCAGGGGCATAGTGGGCACTGATGATGCACTGACATGAGAAGGACTTTGTCTCTGGAGGGGGTGATGAGGTCCTAGCAGTGGTCATACTGATGACCATATGCAGCTTGGCTCGATTTTTGAGCTTGTGCACAGGTAACATATGGCTAAAAGAACAAGTCAATATGCACTGCTAACACCTCTTGTCAAAGATTTTCAGACCAGGTGGTTGCCCAGCTGAATATTTTAACCATTTAGGGAAAGACACCCCCCCCCCGACCCCCCAGCAAGCAACAGAACGCCTTCTAATTATTACTTGCGCTTTTTTTCCAGTTAGCAACCAACAGCATATTGTCATGGAGGTATTATTGGGAGCTGTATGTCTCTGTGCAGATGTATTCAGATACTTAAATGTAGGTTTCTTAGGCTCAATACATTATTATTATGAAAATTACAGGACTGCAAAAAAGGATTTTGGATGAACTTGTTTCGATCCATCAGATCTGAAGCAGACTTTGGGTCAGCTTCACCGGCAGCTGGAGGCTGTTGGGTAGAATTTGCTGTCGCCTTTCCCTCATCCTATCAACAAAATACATAAGTTAACCTGATTTGCCATTGTTAGCTCAATTCCTCTGAAATCTCTGCAAATCAGTCACTAATTCACTTTCAAGTACCATCCATCACCACTCAGATGAGCTCTGCCCCATTCTCATTGATTAAGTTTGGTTGATTGATTGCTTGATTGATTGATTCCTTTATTAGTCCATCATCTGGACAGAGAAAAAATAATTTGGAGCACTCATCTTCAGGTTGTGTTCCAGGGGTCATTTAGATCAATGTGGGTTTCCATGATTACCTCACTCCCTCCATTCCACTGAGCTTTTTCACTGTGATGCACTTCTGGTATAGAGAAAGATTTCATAAGCAAGAATTCATGAGAATCTATGAAAAATAGAAAGATAAGGAAATTAAGAATCTTAAAAAAAGGAAATAATTAAACCGAAGTTCAAAATTTACATAAGACTGGTCTTCCAAGTTTTAAGTGGGATATGCTAAAAACAATAAAAAACGTATATATACTCTTAGCTCTTCTATGTTATATAATTTAAGATGACTCCAGGAAAATGAATGAGACCTTCAATAATAAAATAATCCAATACATAAACTGCATCGATCAAAATGTTATGCCTAATGAGTTCTCCCCACCAACACTTAGGGAATACTATCTATTATAGTAGTTTTATGAAAGCTCATCATGTAACTATTGAGAAAGGTGTTCTTGAGTTGCTACAAAAGGGAAATCCGTAGGTAAACTAGAATCTATCCTTGCCGACCAACAGCCTTAAGAGGTGTTTTGTATCAGAAAGGTTTTAATCAAAACAGATAGTAGGACTGTTTACTAAAATGAAAAGAGGACCTCAACCAAATAAGTCTACACTAATATTTCACAGATTATATGGTTTGGGTTGATTTATTTTAAGTAGTGGTAACACTTGAGGTAAATTGATAAGTGACTTGAAAAGATTTCAGAAAGGTAGGACTAACCAACTCATTTAGAAATTTCCTCAATTAATCTATCAGGGTCATCCTAGTATTTCACCTGGGCTCACACAGGTAGGCAAAATTCCAGTCTTCTAACTCCTAGTTTATCTGCAGCAAACTAAGAGGGCCAAAGGATCCATTGTATAGGACTCTTGTGACGGGCCAGCCGCCACGAGTCGATCAGTACCTGAATGGGGGAGTGGGAATGAAATAAAAGACACACACAAATGCTAATGCGGCCGGTCTTCAGTCATGCTGAAGCCCTGAGTTTATTATCTCTAACCAATATATACAATTTGAGTACGTGCAGTTAAACGAAGAAGATATGCATTATCTCAGTGAAAGTAAATCTTTCCAGCCTCAACTTTACTTTGACATAGAAGATACAAGGTCACTGAAACTCACAAAAGTAAATATTTCAAGGAGACAGAATCTACTAATTGTCTAGAAAGCCCTTAGTTTTCTGTGTCCGGGAACTGGCCGTTTTCACCACATTCCTCAGCAGCCGTTAGGCGCTTTTCAGATAAGGCAGAGACAATGTTATGGGGGCAGAAACCGAGCCAGTCTGCAAGGTTCAGGGTTGCAAGAAACCATGGCTCCCCACAGACTCTGGACAGTTTTCCTGAACTCAAATTAGATAATTAATGCAACTTTTAAAATAGACCTTATTCATTCAGTCAGTCATTCATTTCCTCTTTGCTTTCCCACCTTTGTCTAAAAAGTGATCTGAGGTAGCCTAAAGAGAGAGACACGTGACGTGCAACAAGATAAAGCATGTGTATCAACATAAAACTATTTTCAACACTTTAGAAGTATTCATTTTCCACAGAAACATACACTCCCATTATAAGAAATTCTGACACTATTTTTACTAATTGAGAATAATCTACTAATAGGTGGGATTGATCATTCTAGTTTGTGATGAGATTCTTTTTCTCCCCACTGATTTTGAGTTCTTTGTGACCACTGTATTCCTAACACTCATTTTACAGTTCCTAGAGAAGACTGAAACCCAGTCACATTGCTAACCGAAAGGCAGACTATAAATGAGTTCTAGTCAAGATATGAATGTTATATGCATAAGTAGCCCCTCTACTAAAAAGTCAGTAGCTGACCCAAGACCCCTGCCTGATCCAGGAGAGGGTCTGACGTTCAAGAAGCCCAGCCAATGGGTGACAGCTACAGAAGGGTTTCCAAAATCCTGGGAGAATCTGACACATTTCACACCTAGATAAGTTCAGGAAACTACGATTATTAGCAACAGGGTTTTGTTCACAAATTGTAATTTAGGAATGCAACAGCTTATTTATTCCTCAGTTTTTAACTTTCAAAGTAGTATCTACCAGCTCAGCTCACTTCTTAGCCTTAGAAGACAGAAGAACAATATTTATGCTGCCATAACATTGGTGTCTCTGACAGCGGTGTGAAAAGTGTTTATAATTTGGGGTCAGTTTTGTTTTCATGCTAAATGCCTCAATTTAAAATTATAAGTGCTCATTCATTTTTCAAGACTTCATTCAAATATCACTTCCCCTGACTCCCCTAGGCATATTTAGCTGTGCCTTTTTTGGTTCCTCTATTATACTATTCTCCACACAGCACTGTAATCATGTAATTTATTTGTTCATATGTCTGTCATGCTTCCCTGACTATAAATTTCTGAAAAGCAGGGGACAGGGATTATTTGTTCCTTATTGATGGATGGTAGACACCCAATGAGCATCTAATGGAAGAATAACTATTGTCATTTAGATGAAAATCCATACAGTGTTTTGAGCTCTTTTCTTTAAGTCAGACTGTGGTAGGACCAGAAGAAAATTCCATCAGAGACTGAGGATTCCTTCCGGTGTAAGTCCAGGTTTTAGAACCTAGCTTCAGGGTCAGAGGAGAAGACAACTGGATAGGGGAGAAAGATTAAAAATCAAAGTTTTCAGGATCTCCTTCATTCCTTATGCCTTCCATCTTCTTCATCAGTTGCTTGAAGCCATATAGAGTAGTGACATGGACATTTATTGTTTTTGTCAGCTCTGCTTTCTTTCTTCCTTCTGGTAATAGCATGCTGATTTTGCTTTGAAGGAACTCCTCCATCAGATATAGTCAGGATGCTCTTATGTTCTCTATCCAAGAGGTGGGCACCTGACCCAAGCGAGGCTGATCAGATTTCTCTCTCTGGAATATGAACTACGACAAGAGGCTGACTGACCCCGAGGGGACCAGCCAGCAGTCTCTGTTTCCCAACCGCCAGTGGTCTTACTTCCCGGTCTTTCCAAGCCTCTTGCTTTTCCTTTTGGTTGTTTGACCTTCCTGACTTCCAATAAATTACTTCTATGATTCAGTTAGACAGAAGTGATTTATGTGCTAGCACCCAACAAATGGTAACTAAGAGAAATAGTGAAATGAAGATTAAAAATCTATCTGATTTATCCAAAAGCCTAGCAAGAAGGAATAACTCTATTCCCAGACTCAGTTTGCTTCTCTTAAAAAATTTACCCACTGTCCAGGTAAGTCATCTGAGAAGTCCCAATCCATCTTTGAATATTGATCCTGTTCCTGAAGTTTTCCAAGTCATACCCCAGGCCAGCCCTAATACACCTTGTCTAGTAAAGTAACCCAGTGGGTGTAAAGACCCTACAGTACTCTTCCCTAACCTTCCTATTTCTTGCTTAGCTGCCCACCCATTCTGCCACGAAAACATTGGCACCCTCTCATTAGTATGAGATGTTCAAGTCAGCCGTGTGTCATTAGCCCACTCCCAGTGAGCTGTTTGGCCTCCAGTTCATCAGCAAGCACCAATTGGAAGCCTAATGATGCTACTTCTTATTTAGCACTTGCATAGCTCTTACTCTGCACCAGGCAATATCCGAAGTGCTTTATACATTTTAACTCCCGCCCCCGAGATAAGAACAAATGAGGAAAATGAGGCCTAAAGCTCTTTAATAGCTTGCCTGAAGTCTCAAAGCCCATAAAGAGCAGAATCAAGTGCAGGCAGTCTGGCTCCAAGACTGTCCTCTGAACCACCAAGCCATGGTTTTGAGATGATGGGTTTATTACATGGCCAATTAAAGGGGAGAGCTAATCATATTTTATCTGCAACCATGGACAGGTACATTGGCATGGAAATAAGATTAGTCCCCACATGTCAAAAACCTAAAATCATCGAGTCAATTTGGAGTATTCTCCAGACCTCCTCTTTATTAAACACCAAGGAAACAGCCAAAACATTCAACAGTGGTTTCCGTTCACACTGAAAAGATTCGACTACCTTGAGTAGAAGGTGCCTTTCTCTTTGAATTGGTCTGAAACACACATGTTCCTTTTCTGGAAAGTCTGGAATGTAAATCTAATGCTAAACTTTTACTCCTTGTTGTAGCCCAGCGTTTCACCACCTGTGAGAGATGGAGGAAGAATGTTGCTACAATTGTTCCATCACTGCGGGGCCCATGGCTGATTTTCTAACTTCTCTCTCTTTAGCTCAAGAAAACAGAAAAAGCAACAAATCTGTCTCTGGATAAGGATGGTACACTGAGGTCAGGGGGTCAAATCCCTCCTGGATATGAGGCCCCTCCTCTCTCCAGCAGGACTGGTAAGCCATTCACAAACCATGTTTGAGCTGATTTTCATTTTCTTCCTATTTCAAATTGCAATTAAAGTTTATTGTAGTCATGACAATCTTACTGGGTTATATGTATCTTTTTACTGTCCTTGAATCTTTAAAAGTTTTCTAGTAGAGTATCTATTTGCATATTGAGTACCTCCATTGACCAGTGACCCCCTAACCCCAATAACTTCTTCTCCCATGGAGCACTGCCATCTGAAGAGTTTCTGTTCCATGAGCTCTAAACATCCTGTGCTAGGCAGATCTCTCGTGGTATGATATATTAACAACGTAGTGATATCCATTTTCCACTTTTCTAAAATCAGGGTGAACTATAACTGAAGGTTAATAATAGGTATATGTAGAAAGCAGAATTATTCGTGAATTTTAACTTCTTACATTTATTTTATGTATCATCTACAAAGAACATTTATTTATTTTATAAATAAACAAGGCAGTGTTTGCAAGAATATTAAGCTTTATCTGTGTTTGTTATATTTATGATATCATGGTCATACTGTACCAGGTACTTTTTTCTAATTTGTAATTACAATAAAAGTAAAATGAGCAGAACACTCTGCTCTTTATTTGGAAGTACTAAAGCAAGAACTATGTAAAAATGTACTAAAACAAGTGAAAAACTAGTTTTCATTCTTAATCCATAGTTATATTCAGACAGTAAGAGAAAAGATTCATTTTTACCTAGGAAGGCTGACTGGTGTACAGTGTGAATGACAGATCTGCCTCCCCGTGCCCATGAGTAGGTTATATTAGTTATCTGCGCCTTGGTGTTCTTACCTGTGAAATGGAACTAATGATGCCTAGTCTACAGGACTGGGAAAGCACCTAGGATAGGTTGTGGCACGGAATAGCCATCCAATAAATGTCCATTTACTCATTCAGAAAGCTTATGGTACGACTCCTCTGTGTTGGCACCTGTAAGATACAGGAACAAATAAAGTAGAAATTAAAGAGCTAGTCACCTCCCTCAAAGAGCTTGTGTTCCAGGACCATCCTCAGCCCGTTATTGCTTCCATGCTCCTCTCGCAGCACTGGGATACTGTCCTGCTCCCGTGCCCTGCCAGGCTCCACGGAACCTCGGCAAGCTTCCTCGGGCCTGTCTGCCTGGGTGCCCTGTGCAGCCATTTCTACACTGGGTTTTTCTTACCAAATTGAGCTCTCTCCAGGAAAGGAAAGCTGGGTTCCCTCTGTGCTCAGATTTCACACACCTCCCAGGGGGTTCTGTCACTCTCCTGTCCCTGTGCTGAGATCAGGCTGAGAGTCTCGCTCTTTGTCAGAGGTCCAAGGTGTCAGCTCATCCCTTGCCTACACTTGTCTGGAGCACTTTCTGTCTTCTGGAGCTTGGAAGCTCTACACTGTCTTCTCCCAGTGGTTGTTTTATCTATGCATATATGTATCTCTTCATTCCATGAAGGGCCCAGAATTTTGACATTTAAAACCCAAGAAAAGACTGTGTAATCTCTTCCTCGATACATCAAAAATGCCATACCAAAAAAAAATAAAAAATAAAAAATAAAAATAAATAAGTAAATAAACAAACAAACAAAAAGTGAAAAAAGAAATGCCATACCAAAGACAAGTCTGGGGTAACAAAAACTATCAGCTAATGTTTGAAAACTCATATCCCACCACATAATGCAGCCGCTAAGACAGCTCAAAGGGCAAAAGTACGTAACGGACCTGGGACACTCGGCACACTTCACAGTGAGGGTCCAGCCAGAGCTCAGTCTGATGATGAGTCAGAGCTGAGCTGCACATTCAGACAAAGGGGAAGGGCATTCCGCACAGGAGGAACAACATGTGCAAAGTGACACTGTTACGTGAGTCATGATTTAAATTTATCTCCACTGGCTAAATCATATTCATTACATCTCATTTTGAGAACGGAAGAAGCACAGACATAATTGTTTGAACTGGAAGTTACTTTAGGGATCATCTAATCTAATCCCTGCATATAATAGACAAGAACATTGAGGTCCACTTCTACCTACAGCAGGAACTCCTATTTACTTTCCCACCCTTTTCCTTCGAGCCAAATTTATGCATCAATATCAACATGTGTAACAAGCTTAGCAGTGAGTTCTTCTTTATCGAGGTTTTGAAAAAAAGGAAGTTATGCTCTAGTAATATCATTGATGTTTCTAAAAAGGAAGGTCCTGACTTCTAGAAAAGAATCTTAATAAGATAATTTCTGAAGAACGTATTATACGCCGATGTCAGAATGCTGTACTTGTACTAGATGCCTTCATACTCATATCTCCACAGTATGTAGTATTATTTATACTCCCTTTATAGATAAGTAAACTGAGGCACAGAAAATTAAGTAACTTTCCCTACTGGGGATAAGTTTTATGGCTAGTAAGTGGTAGGCAGGTAGTGAACAGCAAAACCCTAATATTCGTGCTTTTAACCACTACACCACCACATTTCTCTTCATGCTGTTACTCAGCTTACAAATATATTTTTAGGTTGGTGCAAAAGCAATTGCAGTTTTTGCAATTGTTTTTAACATTTTAAACCACAATTACTTTTGCACCAACCTAACATACGTACACAAGTGCACAAATACATACATACGAGATTTTCATTACAGTGCGGTTTGTTTTTTAAAAGACTAGAAATAACTGAAATACCTATTAACAGGGGGCTAATTTAATAAATTACAGCATATCCTCCTCATACAGATAGTAAAAAGAAGAGGATGAAGCTAGATATGCCTAAATGGACCAATCTCCAAGAAATAAGACATAGTTAAGTTAAAAGTAAAACACAATGGCAAGAAGACGGTGTACATAGTATTTTCTACTTGGTTTTGTTAAAAGAGAGGTGTATAAATAATATTTGATTACATAGAGAGTGTTTCTATAGAGCGCTAGCAAAAAATTAGTAGTGGTTGCCTCCGAGGAGAAGAGAGACAAAGGAACTGGCAACGTGGGATGGGAAGATAGCTTATTTTTCACTGCGTACCTTTTGGTAACGTTTGCATTTTTTACTATGTGCAAATAAGATTTATTCAGATTCCACAAACATTTTTTAATTATCAACGAATGGAATTTTTTTAATCCTAAAATAACCATTCAAGCTTAAGAATCATATAATTAAAGAACATAGTCACTTGAAAGTGTTTCTAAACACTTTCAAATTATCGTGTTTGTAGTCACCTACAAAGCAGTTCTTTGAAAAAAACAGCCTTCTAAACTCCTTGCCAGGATATTGATTCATTTCTGACTCACAAAAGAAAATTTTAAAAATTGCCAAATGTGTAACTAGCCTGATGTCAGTTGGTATATTGGGAGTTTAGGGCAAGGGATGCGGGTAAGGAATGAAACGAGGGAAGCGCTGGGGAAAGGGAGGGTGGAGGAGATGGTACCAGAGGAAATTCCTGCTAAGATGGCTACATTAAGAAGTGCCATCCATATCATTCAAGACAGGATTCAAAATTCAGAGTACAGGATTTACAAGATGTAAAAAGACTCCCTCAAATGGACTCTTAAGTCCCAACACACACCACATGCCACAATCAATACCCATAAGACAAATAATGCTCAGTGGGTGACCCTGACATAAGGTGCTCCAATGACTTTCTTTCCAATGACCGTTCTTTTGCTTGTTTGTTTCATTTTGTTCCATATCTCCTGGTTTGGTTTTTTGAAAGCTCAAACAGGTGTTTGTGAAATTTTATCTGTTTTTAACACTCACCAAATTCCCCTTAACTAGGAGGATGTACTGGGGGTGCCTTGTGTTCATTTTTATTATTGGTATATATTGAGTATTACAACGTTAATACAGTTTTATTTTTCCTTTCTTAAAATGTGTATACATTTTTTAGTCACCCTCTGTATATTTGGGTAAACCCTGGGGTGACCTGAGGGAAAGGGGGAGTCTTATGGATTCACTGTTTGTGTCCCCCTCCCTCAAATTCACGTGTTGATGCTCTAACTTCCAATGTGATAGTATGTGGACATGGGAACTCTAGGAGGTAATTAGGGTTAGTGGGGTTATAAGGATGGGGCCCTATGATGGGATTAATGCCCTCATAAGAAACACCAGAAAGGACCCTCTTTTCCTCTCTCTCTCTCTCTCTCTCCTAAGTGAAGACACAGTGAGAAGGTGGGATATTTTCCCCATGGTACAAATAGAAAAGTTGTTCTAATGTTCCTGGTATTAACATAAGAAATGTCCAAACCTGCAGAGAATTTTAATGAGTTTGAACCAAACTGATGACAATTGCCAGGAAGCAAAATCTCAACGGATTAAGAAAATGTGCTGGAGAAGGGCAGTTTTGCAGCTTATTTTATACGTTAGAATCAAAGGAGGAGACATAAGAAGGGTTACATGACATCCACTGATGGTAGATTAAGGGGAAAGGAGAAAGCAAAGTGGAGAAATCTCTGGGATTGGATGAAAAGTAAAATGGAGAGGCGCATACTTCTTTTACATTGGTGGGTACATGGTAGTTAATAATTAATGTTTACAGCACATAGAGATAGGATTCAGGAAACAAGATGACAATGAGGGGTTCTCTGGTCTCGTGCCCCAGTATGGCACGTTGTACCCTGAGGGGTCCTAAAAAAAGGGATTACTCTGACATTTCAAGAGTATGTTATCTTAGATGCAGAAAAACAGACAGCCTCATTTAAGGTAAAGATTGACCTTTGTCAAAAAAGCAACATACCATGACTTGATTTTAGTTAGGAAATTTTCTGTTCAGACCATCCTATGTGATTCATTTTGGTCTCTGAATTTGTAGGACCCACCATGCTGGCGTCCCCTGAGCTTATCAGGTATAGCATGTGGCTCCTTTTTCGTCCACACTGGCCTGAAGATCACCTGAGAATAGAAACTCAAGAGTCCAGAAGTCAAAGTATACTGTTTCGCAGAGAAATTATTAAACAGGAAAAAATAAGTTGTTAAACTGTCATAGACAAGTTACATTCAAATAAATAAAACTAGCCAAAATGATAGAATGAAATCTACAAAGAAAAATGTTCATTCCAGTAGTAATAAAAAAAAAAAGCAAATTAAAACAAACAAATGATAATACCCAATACACGTGACACTACAGCAGAAGCCAAACGGTCACATGTTAGAAAGTAGTGTGTTGATAAGCAGCAAGAACCATAAAGATGCTCATAATCTTTAACTTTTATATCATTTGGGGGAAATTAATTATGAGAAAGCAATTCAACTGAATACTAACAAAATCAAAAGCCATAGACGAGAAGATGCTCAATACAACATTATCTGTAATATACATCTAGATTTCTATAATTTAATAAGTTTAAAGCAAGTGGCCGATAGAAGCTAGCAAATTAAGATAGATAATATGCATTCATTTAAAATAGCAATTGTTAATGTGATATAAAAACACAGGAAATTTTAATGTTGAGAATGTTACATGAAAAAAGCATAATATAAAACATGGTTGTAAATATTACAAAATACACAGGCCTACGAGAAGAACTAGAAACTATTATGCGAAAGTATGTATCATTGTATGAAATGTGATTATGAATTGTTTTCAAATGTTTATTTATATTATTGTTGACCTTTATTAAAAATCACAGGGATTTAGCATTCAAAGGTTTGTAAGTATAATCTAAATACAAGGAAAAAAAACAGCCAATTTTTTACAAAATACAAGTTTCAATTATTGAACTTGATATTATTACTTTTCTTTTTCTTTCACTGAATATTCTTATGACACAGCAAATCCTTATGACATGGCATATGCTTTCAGCCACAGAGATTGACTTCCTAAAACCCTGCTCTAAATTCTGTAACTACTAATTATTCAACTTCAGTAGCCCATTATGCAAGGACGGCTCTGAAGTTGTTTTCCTCATCAAAATGTTTGCTTTGATAGCTGTCTTCTTTTTTACACACAAAGGGATTTGAGAGTGCAGGCCCAGAACCCAAGCCCATAGTGTTATATTTTCACTTAATATTTATGACTTTTCATCATATGTTCTTTAGAACAATGTTTAGAGCAGGAATACTAAAGAAAGACTCAGTTTCAAACAGAAAGTCGACAATCCAACAAAATGTTACTTGACCTTTCTCTTTACATTTTTATTCTCAGCCTTTTGCCTCAGAGTCCAAACTCATGGTTTCCAACCCTGAAAAACGTAATCCTGGAACAGCTGGCCCTATACTAAAACCAAACCATCCTGACCAAGGGCGTGGTTATCCAGAAAGAGACAAGCTACCAAACAGACACTGAATGTTCATTCTAGAGCTGAAAAGGGAGCAGGGAGCCCAGACAACATTCACGAGACAGGAAGGCACACAGCCAGTTAGAGAAATAAGATGAAGTCCCAGCTGCCCTTAGCCTGTTTTCAACATAGATGCCGAAACCAAGTGGATTTAATGTGACAAACTCTCAAGGGAAAACATAAATTCTTTTTAAAATTTTTGTTCACAAGGAAATGGGACAGTGTTTCATTCACCTTATAGGGATCATTTAACCCATGAAATAAACATGCAGGCACTTGTCCAGAGAATAAAGCAATCTGGCAGTAGGTTTAAAAGCAATCCTTCCAAAAAAGCATTACCTCCCTGCCCTCTGCCTCTTTCCTCCACATGGCTCAAAGTCTTCCCCTTTTGCTCAGTGAAATTCAATACTTGGAAAACTCTTTCAATTTCTTCTTCATTTCCGTATTTTTCTTTGGTTCGGGTAGAATGGGAATTTCTTTTATTCTCTTGTCTTGGTCAATTAGTCATCAGCTTGTGGAAGCAGAATGCATGTTGAACTGGAAATCTGAAAACCGGTGTTCAAGTCCCTTTTCAGTTACTAATTAACTACATAATTATTGACAAGCCAGATATTTGCTAGGTCTCTATTTCTTCATCTATAAAATAAGAAGGACAAACTGCATGATTGCTAGGATACCATCAAATTCAAACTGTTCTGTAACTAATAGGGGGGGAAAAGATGGTGGCAAGAAATACTGGTGGGAAGCTATATATTTTTCAAAGCAGATAAAGTGTAATAGAGGTGGTAAAACCTTACATTTCATCTTCACCTGGCTTGATTTCTCAGAACTGAATCATCTCACGGAATGAATTAGTCAGAGCTAAAAGACATATAGATCAAAACAAAGCTCTAAAAATAAAAGATGAACCTATGTTAGGAAGAGGTGATTGCGAGCCAGTAAAGAAATTTCTGCAGGAGGAATTTCTTACATTCTTCAAGACCAAAGCAAACAAGTAGGAAGGAAAAATTTAGGTGCCTATTTTGGAGCAGATTTTCTTCTTGGCAGACCACTTTCTAGGGATTAGCTTTCATTTTACCAGTTCTGCAGCCTGAAGGAAAGGTTATCCTGGGCCAACTTATTTTCTAACTCTGCATTGGCTTATCACCATTAGAGCTAAATCATGATCAAGTTAGGAATGAGGAATGTGCAAACAGGACACAAGTAGAATAAGAATTAGTATAATCCATAAATAATTCCCAAATAAATCCTACATTATGAAATAGTTTCAACTCCCTCCTTATTCAAAAAACTTTTCCTCCTAGACATGATAGTAAATCATGAAATTTGCTAGTTTGAACCTTCGTTTTTCTTTCTTCCCCATCTCAGAACCAAGGTACTAAAAGCTAAAATTATGGCTTCTCACCAGTCATTTTGTATAGCCGTCAATTCTTTGGTAGCAATCAACAGAAACCATTTATATTAGTCAGCCCAGGCTGCCTTAACAAAATACCATAGACAGGAATTTATTTCTCACAATCCTGGAGTCCGGGAAGTCCAAGATCAAGGTTATGGCCAATTTGGTTCCCCAGTGAGGACCCTCCTCCTGGCCTGCAAACAGCCACCTTCTCACTGTCCTCACATGGCAGAGAGAGAGGAAGCAAGTGCTCTCGTGTCTCTTCTTATAGACTCTAATCTCATCATGAGGGCCTCACTTTCACGACTTCATTGAAACCTCATTACCTCCCAAAGGTACCTCCTCATTACCTCCGAATATCATTCCACGAGAGGTTAGGGCCTCAACATAGGAATTTGGCAGGAGTGGTTGGGAGGCCACAATTCAGTCCATAGCACTACGTAACCTACAAAAGAAATGAGTTGATTAAAGGATACTGAATAGCTCACAGAATCAAAGAGAAATCTAGAGAACCAGCAGGGTAGCTCAGGAGGAGAAGGTAGCAGGAGCCACCAGTTAGTTCGTTCATGGTGTCAATACTACAAAGAATTAGTTACAACAAAGTTCTATTTCTTGTTTTTATTTTTCAATTACAGTTGATGTACAATATTATATTCATTTCAGGTGTACAATATAGTGATTAGACATTTATATAACTTATAAACTGATCACCCTGATATAGTATCCATCTGACACCATACATAGTTATTACTGTATTATTGACCATATTCCATATGCTATACTTTATATCCCATGACTGTTTTGTAACTACCAGTTTATGCTTCTTCATCCCTTCCCCTTCCAACAAAGTTTTCCATCTTTGCGTCTCTCCCCATGCAAGATTCAAACCACTCAAAGAGAATGTGACTATCCTAGCTTGAGTTGTGAGGCTGGGTATCTTGATTAATAGTTTTAGGGGCACATTACAGAAGGGGTGGGGGTGGGGTGGAGAATGGGGAATAATTCTCCAAAAAAAAAAAAAAAGAGAGAGAAAAATGAATACAAGGTAGCCAGAAAATAGCAAATGACAATGTTCTCTGTTAAGCAAAGACTTAAGAGAAAACAGTATTTCTTTTTTGTTTGTTTTTAATTAAAATTGATTGGGGTGACAACGGTTAGTAAAGTTACATAACTTTCAGGTGTACAATTCTGTAATACGTCATCTACATATCACTTTGTGTGTTCACCACCCAGTCTGTTCTCCTTCCATCACCATATATTTGATCCCATTTACCCTCATCTGCCCCCTTTTAACGCTGGCTCAGCCATTCATTCACTGCTCATCTTGGGTGAATTTATTAGACTTTCTGAACCCCAGTTTCTGCATCATTCAAAATGGAAAAGTAAGATCTATCTAAAGGCAACACGGTATTAACTAAATAAGTTACACACAGAGCACTTGCTGTGTCCTTAATGCTCAACAAATGTTAAGTCCCTTCCCTTCTCCCTCTTACTTATGGCCGGACAGCTGCTGATGAGTTGTATAAGTCTGTGCACACACAGAGTTCACTTCTAAAATACAAAATCATATGCAACTTGTACTATGTGGACATGTGATACTGTTACAACTGTTTTATATATTAAGCAATTATCTGACATTAAAGGGATAACGGACTTTGAGTCTGACTTAAATGAATAAGTTTGATTAAATCCTCCTGGACTAAGTCAAGAAGGTCAAGTTTAGACATTAGAGGTCTGCAGAACATAAGATCTCAGTGTCAATACTGCTCACCATTTCTGAGAGCCAAAAAAATGAGCTTTCTGTTGGCTAAACACAAATTCACATGTTCCCCTTTGAGGTCTCTCACCATGTGGCTTAGATCTGGGACTTTAACTGGGGTCTTTGGTGTCTGAACTCCTTGAAATGACATGCAAAACTTTGTGCGCGCGTGCGTGTGTGTGCTTGTGCACACATACACACACATAGGTTGAAAACCACTGCCTTAACCACAGGGAAGATAAACCCCTATGAACCATGGCAAAGAGCAACAGCCACTTTCGAAATTCTCCCTTTGAGACAAACCCGAACCCGATTTCCATCAGCGCCAGTGCATCCCACTAACATCTACAACATAAGTAGCAGCGAGAACCGTCAACAAAATAAAAATACAACCTCCTGAAAGGGAGAAGATATTAGCCAATGATATACCCGATAAGGGGTTAATATCCAAAATATGTAAGGAACTCATACTACTCAATATCAAAAAAACAAACAATCCAATTAAAATATGAGCAGAGGACATGAATAGACGTTTCTCCAAAAAGACATACAGATAGTCAACAGACATATGAAAAGATGCTCAACATCACTAATCATCAGGGAAATTAAAATCAAAATCACAATGAAATGCCACCTCACACCAGTCAGAATGTCTATTATCAAAAAGTCAGCAAACAAGTGTTGGCGAGGGTGTGAAAAAAAGGGAATCCCTGTGCAGTATGTAATGTAAATGTAAACTGGTGCAGCCGCTATGGAAAACAGTATGGCAATTCCTTAAAAAATTAAAAATTGAACTACCATACAACCCAACAATTTCACTGCTGGGTATTTATCGCAGGAAAACAACAACACTAATTTGAAAAGATATATGCACCTCAATGTTCATTGCAGCATTAAAAGCAATAGTCAAGATATGGAAGCCACTGAGGTGTCCATCAATAGATGAATGGATAAAGATGATGTGGTAGATATGCACAATAGATCATTACTCAGAAATAAAAAAGAATGAAAAATTGTCATTTGAGACAACATGGATGTACTTATAGGGTATTATCCTAAGTGAAATAATTCAGGCAGAGATAGACACATATCATATGATTTCACTGATATATGAAATCTAAAAACAAACAAACAAAACCAAAACAAAAAACACAGCCTCAGAAATAGAGAACAAATTGACAGTTGCCAGAGGGGAGATGGGTGGTAAAGGTGAATAAGAGGCACAAACTTCTAGTTATAAAATAAATAAGCCACAGAGATGTAGTATACAGCTCAGGGAATATAGTCAATAATATTGTAATAACTTTGCACAGTGACAGATGGGTACTAGCCTTAGTGTAGTGATCACATCGCAAAGTATATAAACGTCGAACCACTATGTTATACAACTGAAATTAATATGATGCTGTATGCCAACTATAGTTTAGTAAAAAAAATTTAAAAATAAGTAGCACCAAGTCCGTAAGACACCAACAATTACACATCTATGTCAGGGATAATGTTACTTAGTCCAACATTTTAGCAATGAAACAGTTTTTGATAAAAATCTTCCCTGAAACCCAGTATGTAAAACAGATTTCCTAAACAAATAGGTTCTACAGGCAGTTTACGTCTTTATTGATTTACAGATATGACTTCTCATGTTTTGCAGAAAAGCTGAAGCACCAGTGAGGATCCCTAGAATCATTCAGAAGACTATTTAGACTAAGATAATGGTGAGCAGCCTGACTACAGATTTGTGTCCTCCAAACTCAGCTGCAGCCTTCCTCTAGCTGGCTTCCTTTCCCTTCCCCACAATGGCTGTCTGAAAATTCTTCATTCAAGTCCTCCCTGCTCCCTACCCCCTCACTCCCTGGAGAGCATATGGGCTCCTTCACCAAGAGGGTCAGGCCTAAATAATGGAATTGCTAAGACTCCTTCCCTCTCTCCTCAAGCTTGCTCTAATGCTCTGTATCCCCGCTCATTCTGAGTTCCTTCTCTATTATCTGAGTCTTTCCCCCACGACATGCATTCCAATGTCACCATCATATTTTTGCCATCTGTACCAGTATTACTTAACAGTTTTCTTGATATCAATTCATTTTATTTACTTACATACGTTTAAACTCTTTTAAGTAAAACCTTTTTTAATGGAAAATTGTAAACATATACGAACCAGAAAGAATAATGTAAGGAGCCCTTATGTACTCACTAGCTTCAACAATTATCAACTCATAACCAGTCATTTCTCCATTTATACTCCCCTGCTTGCCCCATCCAAAATATTTTGAATCAAATCCCAGTCATCATATCATTGCATTAAAAAAAACAAAACTTCAGTATGTGTTCCTGAAAGACAAGGATTTTTTTAGACATATATATATATATATATATATATATATATATATTTTAATTAGCAGATAAGGAAAAAGGACAGGTACAAAAGGAAGGACCATTGTCCAGAGAGAAAAACACCATCCAAAGCGAGAGAAGGGACTAGAAATGAGAGAGACAGGCAGAGAAAAGTAGGACAAAGGCTGGCCAGCAAAGTCTCCGAAAACTGAGAGCAACAGTCCTCGTGCCAGGAAAATGGTGGGTACAGGAGAAGGCTCTGGTATAGGAAGTGCTGGCAGAACTCTGGGGGAAATGGAAGTGCCATTGCTGAATGGGAAGTATACCCAGGAATAGGGATGGGAAGGATGGAAATCGGGGAACCGGTTCAGGCCTGGGACTGATAAGAAGTGCTAGATAAGTGACCCTGCCCTTGGAGAAACACCAAAGAGAGCTGAGAGGGGTTGGGACCTGAGACTGAGAAGGAGAAGAGGCTGAGGGAACAGTGACATGCACTGGGGAAAGCACAGTCGTGGGCTGCTTTGGGGAGGGGTCTTTTGATAGGGAATGGAGAGTAAGGCTGTCTTGAGAAGGGACACTGCAAGGGTTAAGAGAAGGGAAGTTGAAAACTTGGTGGGAACAAAGCAATGAAAGCTGTACACTGGGTGTGGACTGAGGAGAGGTTAGGGTATGTGACTGTCCACCCTAAGTAGGTCATGACCTTGGCCTAAAGTGAAAGAACTGTTCACCATCAATGAATTCCTAACTGTGAGACCCAGTGACCTCTAGCCCTCACTCTTCTCATTTTTCTGTAGTATTTTACTCTTCATCACCACTCCTTCCTTTGCCCCTTTGATTTCCACGACATTCTAGTTTTCTCAGTCTTTAGATTCTCAATCTATCTCCCCAACTTGTTGCCCTAAAAATCCTTGAGTGGGTCTTCCTCCCCTTCTATCTGCCCTTCAGAGCTAATGTTCACCAGGATTACACATTTCCTCACCAACGTCACCTATTCCTATATCTATATATTGGTTCCAAATCTACATCTTAGCCCTACCTGTCATCTTGAGCCCAGGACCCAAATTTCTAAATGCCTATTGTACAACTGTCTCCACATTGACATGCTGCAGATATCTTAAATGCAATGTATTCAAAAACAAATGAACTTTTTCAGCCCCACAAATCTATTCTTCCTCCCATTTTCATTATCTCGGTCACAGCATCTCCAGTCATCCATTTGCTGAATGAGAAACTTTGGAATCAGTTTTGATTCCTTCCTCTCCTTCACCACCTGGAGTAGGCATGTTTGTGGCTACTGGCATCTACATTTGAGAAATTCCACAAACTTCCAAAAGTAGAAGCTAGAACCGCCCTTTTGCAGCCGCCTTTGCAGCCAGGTACAGGCTTTTGACCCAGTGAGGAAACCAGAGCTGTACAGGTAGCACTTTCATGAGGTTGGAGGTAGACGTGTGCAGTTTGGGGCCAGCAGTGGAAGAGATGCTGGCATCCCATGCCCAGCATCAGTGGTCACCTGTGGTGTGATATGGAGTGTCCAGTGGCGCCAACAGCGGATTTTTCATACGGCGTGGTGTGAGCATGGTTCCTGACTACAGGGCTCCCATCTGGATTTCCTGGAAATCCTGTGACCTACAAAATACCCTTTTTCTACTTCAGTTAGGAAAGGGTGTTCCTTTGCTTGCAAGTAAGTGCCCTGACACCTAAGTTGCTCCACATTCCCAAAATCAGTTACTAAGTTTTGTCTTCTGGACTTATGAAATATTCTAATGCTAAGTCTCTCCTCTGCATTCCCATTGCCTCTATCTTGGTTCTGGCTCCACTGGCTAAGTCGGCTCCCAGGCCCCCTTGCTTTAGCACCCCTTCAATGTTTATACCTTTGCTCACATCTCCTATGGATCTCATCACTCTGTCATCTGTACCTTAGAGATACCTCCAGTATATAACTGACCCTTTCTTTGGAGTTATTTGTTTACATCACTGTCTTCATCATCCGGCTGCTAAAAAAAAAAAAAAAAAATACCACAGACTGGGTAGCTTATAAACAACAGAAATTTATTTCTCACAGTTGTGGAGGCTGGAAGTCTGAGATCAGGGTGCCAACATGGTTGGTGAGGGCCCTCCTCTATCTAGTAAACTTCCCATTGCATCGTCACATGGTGGTAGGACTGAGGGTGCTCTGTCTGTGGGGTCCCTCTAATCCCATTCAAGAGGGATCCATGTGCATGACCGAATCACCTCCCAAAGGCCCCTCCTCCTAATACCATCATATTGGGCATTAGGACTTCAACATATGAATTTGGGAGATGGGGCTTGGGACACAAAAAGTCCAACCATAGCAATCACTGTTGGCCCATTAGCCTGGGAGGTAAGGTGGCTAAGTGGAAAGAGCACAAGTTTTAATGTCAGGCATCACAGGTTACAGGAACCTCAAATTACTATCTGCGGAATTATGAAAAATTTATTTAAGCTCTCCCATTCTCCGTTTTCTTGGGATAATGAGAGTGTTTACTTTAGTGGAAGCAAATTTAGCAAAGAATTGAAGACAGGACTATTACAGATTCCATTTCCCTGGGTACTGTCACACAAGTTCCATCTATGTATACCAGAAGAGCTACAGAATCACCTGGGGTGTGAGCTCAGGCTGGGCTTAAGCCCTGCCTGCTCCAGGCCCAACCTAGCAATGAAAAAGCCCTTCAGCCTCAGCCTCTCTGCCTTGGGCAATTCCCTGTCCTTCCTGGGCCCCAGGAATATACTCAGTAGGACCCCCACAGTGCACTGAGATGACACTCCACTGGCTGAGCTTCACCACTGAGACCTTTTCCTACAGGGCGTTAGGATAATAAGTGAGATAATGAGTGTAAACACTTGGCATAGTACCTGACACATGACAAGCTGCACTCACAAAGAGTAACCACTATCGTTATTTATTCTGAATAGAGATGCATCCTCTTTGCATTCCATCAGCACCTAGAACAGTAAAAGGCATGGAAATTGCCCTCAATGAAATTTGAAGGCAATCCAACACCTATCAAAAGCTCAATGTCATTTCTATAGAAAGAGAAAAAAATCCTAAAATACGTGTGGAATCACAAAGGACCCCAGTAGCCAGAACTATCTGGAGAACGTAGAACAAAGATGGAGGCTCCACACTTCACAGCTTCAAAACACAAGACAGGGCCGGCCCGGTGGCTCAGGCGGTTAGAGCTCCGTGCTCCTAACTCCGAAGGCTGCCGGTTCGATTCCCACATGGGCCAGTGGGCTCTCAACCACAAGGTTGTCGGTTCAACTCCCGCAAGGGATGGTGGGCTGTGCTCCCTGCAACTAGAAAATGGCAACTGGACCTGGAGCTGTGCTGCGCCCTCCACAACTAAGACTGAAAGGACAACAACTTGAAGCTGAACGGCACCCTCCTCAACTAAGATTGAAAGGACAACAACTTGACTTGGAAAAAAGGCCTGGAAGTACACACTGTTCCCCAATAAAAGTCCTGTTCCCCTTCCCCAATAAAAAAAAGAAAGAAAAAACACAAGACAAAGCTACAGTAACCCAAACAGCAATTTCCTGGCATAAAAACAGACACATCAATCAAGGGAATAAAAGAGAGGGCCCAGAAATAAACCTACACCTATATGGCCATTTAATGTATGACAAAGGAGGCAAGAATATATAATAGGGTAAAAATAATCTATTTGATAAATGGTGTTTGGAAAACTGGACAGGTACATGCAAAAAAAAAAAAAAAAACTGGACCATTTTCTTAGTCCATATACAAGAATAAACTCAAAATGGATAAAAGACTTAAATGTAACCATAAAACTCCCTGAAGAAAACAAAGGCAGTAAACTCTCTGATATTGCTCTTAGTAATATTTTTTTCTAATATATCTCCTAGGGCAAAGGAAACAAACAAATAAATGGGACTGCATCAAACTAAAAAGTTTTTGTACAGCAAAGGAAACCATCAACAAAATGAAAAGACAACCTACTGAATGAGAGACGGTATTCACCAATGATATATCTGATAAGGGGTTAACATCCAACTTGATAAAGAACTCATACAATTCAACACCAAAATGACAAACAATCCAGTTAAAAAAATGGGCAGAGGACCTGAATAGACATTTCTCCAATAGGATCCACACATGGCCAATAGACATACGAAAAGATGCTCAATGTCACTAATCATCAGAGAAATGTAAATAAAAACCACAATGAGATACCACCTCACTCCGGTCAAAATGACTTATCAATAAATCAACAAACAACAAGTATTGGTGAGGATGTGGAGAAAGAGGATCCTTCGTGCACTGCTGGTGGGATTACAGATTGGTGCAGCCACTGTGGAAATCAGTATGGAGGTTCCTCAAAAAAAAAATGAGCGCAAATGATCTCAAGCTCTGTTTTTGCTGGACCTAGGATGTTTTCCTCTCCCCAGCCCTTACCTTTGTTCACTTAGCTTTCTACAGCTACCACAAATTGCATCCACCACAAATGACAAAGCCTTTCTTACTACCCACAGTGACAAAATGATTCCTAAAAATAAATCTAGAGGAAGATGAATAGATAGATGATGATCGACAGATAGATAAACAGATAGATAGATGGGATAGATCCTATGGGGGATATGTGTATGTGTGTATATATCCTATTGATTCTGTTTCTCTGAGAACCCTGGCTAATACACTATTTCTCCACTACATGCCTTTCCATGGTAGATGCTCAGTAACTGCCCCCATGAATGGATGGAGCTGGAAGTGAATGGATGAAGTGAATAGCAGAAGATTCAGAAAACTGCTGACCAATGTGAGGCAATCGAGCCTGGGGAGCAGGAGTGAGAGGAAAGGCCTGGTGGGGTAGAACACCATCCTGAGGGCAAGGCTTCAGGAATCACACCGCTTACCCAGTTTTCCTAGACAAGGCCCAGGGCAGACACTGCCTATTCAGTAATAAAGACAGAGGTTCTTTTGACTGAACCTCTAAGAGACCAGGGTTCAGACAGGGTAATGGTGAAGAAACTCCCAAGCAGTGAGTCAGTGCCCAGTACACGCTGTTGCCTGACTAAAACGATGACACAATTGCTACCTAGGTGTGCACCTACATTCAGCAGTGCAAGCCAGCCCTGAGCCTCTGTCATTCCCATACTGTGCTCCGCTTTTGGCTCATCACACCTGTTGTGTCCCCTAAATCTTCCCTTACAGTCTCCCGGACACCGTTATTCCCAGACCTCTTACCTCTCATCACCTTGCACCAGCTAGGGTAGCCTGTCGGGTGCTGTAGGCTTTCCGGAATTGCCCAGCCAGGGCCACATTTAAAAGCCATTTCTAGACTCTGCAAACACAGGGACTGTGTAAGCAGGTTTTTTAAAGGGAAAACTATAAAATGTGGACAGTAAATTACATTGCTGTTTTCCCCTCCCATTGAAAAATGGCAGGCTGCTAAGTGGTTTGGAGCTCAGTCAGTGTTTCAGATTAAAGGGAGTTGAATCTAAACCGTATATTACTTCTAGAGCATGAAAAAGATAGAACCTTAAATAGTCCCCATAACTGAGAGGAGGGAAGGGGGTGACTGTCAGTCATTACTGCTATTTTTGTATTTTTAGATAGATGGAAGGTCTCTGGAGCTTTTTAAAGTGCAAATAGGCCCATTTTAAAGCAAGCCAATTAAAGAAAATCCAGTCTAGCAAAATAGATATATTAGCAAGTGTTTCTTCATATTTCAAAAGAATTCTTCACTCCAAAAGCAATTAAGACAGTGTCTATGATTATGAATGGTTTAAAAGTCTACCTCAAATGTGTTTCTAATGATCCATCAGAAAAGTATTTCCGTTATTGAAGGGTCCCGGTAATTATTTAGAGACTATAATGAGCTGTATCCGTATTGCATTATTTAAAACCTGTATTTACTGGAAAGCTATATTGGGCCAAGGATTTCTCACACTTGCACAAATGGCCCCCCTTGTCAGGCTGAATTGTAAAATGAAAATTTAAAGCAAATAAAGAATGTAACCTTACGAATGAGATTACTGGAGATTCAAAATACTATAATGTCCTTATGTACCCATTTTTACACGGCATTAACTTTAAACAAAAGATTAACTGATGTTATAGAAGACTTGAATATATCATTTGTTCACAGGTATTTTCTGATTATCTATTACCTCTAAAGCAGCACTGTACTATCTATCCCTTAAAGTGGAAACAAAATGTGAGTAAAGCTTTCCCTCCAAGAAAGATGGAGAAATAAGCCCTTCACATGAACCATTTCAGAAATGAGGTTAGAAAGCATGTAGTGCCACACTGAAAGTCACAGACAGCCAGCGCAGCAGGAAAGGAGAGACCAATATGGTGAGAGATATGGAACTTGAGCTTGCTGTTGAAGGAGAGATGGGTGAGAGGTAGAACGGCAACAGTTTGTACCCAAGCTGGCTTACAAACAAGTCCAGGAAAGGACTTAAAAATGGGAAGCAAAGGTGGAAAGTGCAGAGATAGAAAAACGAAATGGAAGTAGTTAGAGACGCTGTCATCAAATAGCAAGGTATGGGAACACACGGAACAGTAGAGTCAGAGGGGAAAACAGAGTCTGAAATCATGCAAGATCAAATTCCGCGATAGCAAAAGGCAGCCCGGCGGCTCTCAGGGACCGGTCGTTTGGGCTGACTGTTTGCAAGACGCATACTCACAGGATATACTATAACTTGACAGTGTCCAAGTGACAGTTAAACCTGTTTTAAATGAGGGACCTAGTTTAGAACTCACAGAACAGTTTTTCTCTCTTCATTAATCTGCCAGCACTAACATTTTCTGTTACAAAATGCTGAACAAAGTGCTGACAGGAACGTAAGTGTTCTAATTTATTGTTGTCCTCAGTATACCCTTCTGATGCGTTCTCTCTACCTCCTTGATGGGTTTCCTGAGAAAGCCCCTGACTCCACTGAATCCCCCTCCAGCTGCTGGAAACTCTGCCCAGGAGTATCCCAGGGACAATATGTGCTATTTCATAAGTCATTGTCAGGTGACAGGTTTTGAGAAATATCTGCAGGTTAATTTCCCTAGAATTAAACCTGTAAGTTCCACAGCAGGGGCAGAGGTAACAATCGTCCCGGCACAAAGAGAGCTCCCTCTTTGGCCTCAAGTTGAAGGACTGACGCAGAGTGGAAAAGAACCAGGGCTAGAGGGTGGAGGACAATCCAATTTGTATATCAAATATGCCAGTTCTATTTCTAGATCATGATATCTTTTAACTAAATAGCACTTTACACTTTTAAAAGTCTTTCCCTTCCCTTATCTCATGTTCTAAATGCTTTAAAATAAAAGGCCGTTCAAAACCAGAAAATATTAACTTGCTTTATTGTGGTACAACATATACAGAGCACAAAGCACAAGTCTTAAGCACACAAATTGAAGAATTTATACATACACACACACACACACACACACACACACACACACACACACACACACTCATTCCCATGTAACCACCATTCCAGATCAGGATATAATTTCCAGCACCCAAAAGGCTCTCTGTACTACTTCCTCAAAAATTTTTTTCCATAGCATTGAAACATTTTTTAAAGTAAAAATGAAAGTTAGAGACAATAACTCTCAGCTATGCTCAATCCACTGATGTTTGGAGAAGCTGGTTTGATTCACTGATGTGCTTTCAAAGATTCAAAAAATAGTGATGGAAAAAAGAGGGAAAAAAACCCTTACCTGTGTTCATGGTTTACATCAAGAAAAAATGTACTACCCCTCTCATCAAACACTGGCCTTTTGAATTCACTCATTAGGGATTTTTAAAAAAAAACATTTTTAGGAAAAAATCATGTCTGAGAAATATTTGATAACAGGAACAACAAGTACCAGGAGACAATTCTTAACTTTTTAAAAAATTTAATCCAGAAACACACCCCAGTATAGAGCCATGATTAACATGTGAGGTCAGTGGAAAGAGGATGAAGGAAGTTGACCAAGGGGGCATCTGACCTGGCTATTTTGGGGGGAAAACTTTTGTTAATTTTTATGCTTTTTAACTTTATCTCGCTTAGCATGGAAATAAGACACCAGCCTAGATGTCACTGAGGGCAAAATCAGAAGCAAAAAACAATTCCCAGAAAAGGGAATTTCACACCTTTCTGAGAAACTTAGACTGGGTTATTTCAGGAAACTATAGCCTTATGACTATTTAAATAGTTAAGCAGGTGGCTTTTTTCCCCTGTAGGCCACATAACACAAACCACAGACAATAAATATCACTTGTGAAAATAAGACAGAATGAAAAGGAGTTTCACAAATGCAATAAACTATAGACAGCACCAAGAGACTTCACCACAATAACTACCCCATGGTCAGGGTTTGAAGCACATTCTGTAATTAGTAAAGGCTGAAGTCTTTAAATTTAATCATCATCAATTTACTGAAAGGACAAAAATGAAATCTGTATAAGAGCTGCAATTACATACTGTTGCCCATCACTCAACAGCTGTCTGTAAGACTCTAATGCCAACTTTATTTGCAACATGATAGAACCAAAGTTAGTTTTCAGCAAAGCAATTTAAATAAAGGCTTGAGACCCTGGGTTTACGAGGGTCTCTGACTTCCTCCACTCCCTCACATAATCTCTATTCCACACTCACTATTGCCCACGGCAACAAGAGGCAAGAGAACAGCTGGGGCTTCCAACCACCATCTAGTACGTAGCATCAAGAAACACTGGAGTCAACGCAGAACGAACTACCTTTCCTTTGCTACCATGTTTTTCCAATAGGACATATAAATCGGTGCCATTTAAAATCCTTTCACAATTAAATCCATCCTGAGAAAGTTACCAAATGAAATTATTCTCCTGTCTCCATCTGAGGGTAAGCCACAATGCCCACTAGACTGGATTCGCCACAGGTAAACTTAGGAACGGATCATGGACTGCTTAGGAGGCCCTTACCCACAGTTTTACATACTCAGTTCAAACCAAGGATGGATTAGGAGCCTCCAACAAATAGGCACTATCTTGTGTTCCAAAAGCCTTTCTAACAGCATAGGGTAGTAGGATGCGGAATGATGAGCCTCAGATCCCAGCTTTGGGGCTAACCACTTGTGTGAATTCAGCAACGTGCCTAACTTCTGTGCTCCTCAGTTTCTTCATCTGCAAATTGGGAATCACACGAAGCTACCTCCCAGAGTTGTTGAAAGGATTAAATAAAATAAGGCACGTAAAGTGCCTACTACAGCCCCCAACTAAATAAGACCATACATCAGGATTGTATACCGAAGTACAGTTTTATAACGTGTGATGAGATTGAACGGGGTTTCTGATCTCTGCTGATCTACCAGAATAAGATGCAGTATGGCTTCAGTTGTGTCCCAGGGGAATGGACACTGACATGGATGTTTCTATGCAGGAAAGTTCTTGAGAAATGCCCTCCGAATCAACAATTGTGGAGAAATCAAGGAAATAGGAATAGGCACAGAGATGGGTTAAACTGTACTGCAAATGCAACCGAAGACTCAGCTGGGATGGTCCTTTTGAGTTATACCACTTGACTCAAGGGACTCAACTTTAAAATCCCACATTGACCAGTTGTTCAATGTGGGTTATCCCCAGGGAGAGATGACCTAGAGTGAGGTGGCTCTCTTCAGCTGAGGGTAGTGCCCAGAAAGGGATGCAGCTAAGAACCACCAGCCAGCAACAGCCCAGAAACTCAGTGCCTCAGTCCTGAAGCGTATAATCTCAGCAGGGCACCATATCCACTGCAGCCCTGCACTTGTGCCACTTGGATCCACTTGCTTCTTATAAATTCTGAGGAAAAGTCCTTCAAGATTCTGATTGGTCTCTTTTCCTGGGTAGCTTACAAGGAAGAAGTTACTGGGATAAACTCACTGCAGCTGGTCTCAAGACTGTAGCTGATATTCATTATCTCCCTCCTCTATTACCTATTCTAGATTCTTCTTACCCTCAGCTAGCACCCCGACTCCAGGTTGAAAAGAATCCAGTGTAATCAGGCTGTCACTAATTGCTGATTGGTCTTCTTAAGGGATGGTGCCATATAAGAGACTCAGCATTGGTCTCTGTTATGAATTGAACGTTTGTGTAGGTGGTTTAATTTGTGGGGTGACACAGACCTCATCCTTCTCAGGCCATGACTGATATATTTTTCCATTTACTCTTAAAATTGGGCAAAGAAGTACTAAGAAATTTCCCAGTGGATCACCTAAGTGCCAAACAGATTTTTCCATGCCCCGTGGTACAGAGGCTTGCTGCTTTCTCTTCAGGGTCAGTTACCCCTGCCAGCATGGTGACTCCTTTCCTTGACTGCTGGTCTCCTGGCCTGAGGAGCCCGAAGTGATGGCATGTCAGCACAGCTTAAAGTTTAATAGGATTGTAAAGCTGTCCTGATGGAAGTGCCCCTCTTCTGGGAAACAGGATCTCTAAACCCACAGGTCTCAAAGCTATGGGACAGGAAGCCCAAATCCTCCAAATGGGCCACTGGGAAAGTTGGTAAATGGGGCTGCTCCTACCTACAACCCTTGGTCCCTGGATTCATGTATTCTGCCTCTTGGACATACAGAACTGTATCATGATTGAGGGGACACACTGCACTTACACCGCATCCTTACAAGTTATCAGGTCCAATCTGGCACTCATCGTGCTTTCAGAAGGTTATCCTATCAGGACTAGGCAGGCAGCCTCTGGGTGATGTGGTATTTGATAAGTCTAGTGGATCCTATAATCACGTATCCACTTCCACTCCCCCTTTGCTGTACAAAGTGTTCTTGGTTTGATACAATGCTATGCAGAGCCTGTGCTGACTGAGCTAAACTGTAGGATAGTAGTGCTGATTGAGCCCTGCAGGAAGGTAAGGAAAACCTGGACTCAAAACATATGCTGATTCCAAGGTGAAAAGGATCCAGTGTAATCAGGCTGTCACCAGACTGGTTGCTCTTCTTAAGAGATGGTGCAATATAATAGACCCAGCATTGGTCCCTGTTATGAATTGAATGTTTGTGTCCCCCAGTATTTATATGCTAAAACCCTACCCCCAATGTGATGGTACTAGGAGGTGGGGCCTTTGGGAGGTGATTAGGGTTAGATGAGGTCCTGAGGGTGAAGTCCTTATGAATGGGATTAGTGCCCTTAGAAAAGTCACAAGCGAGCTTGCTTCCCTTCTCTGCTCTCTACCACGTGAGGATACTGAGAAGTCAGCAGTCTGCAACTTGGAAGAGGCCCTCACCAGAACTGGACCACACTGACACCCCGATTTCAGACTTCGAACCTCTAGAATTGTGAGAAGAAATACATTTCTGTTATCTATAAGCCACCCAGTCTATGGCACATTTTTATAGCATCCTGAACTAAAACAGTATCTACTGCTGGCATTTGGACATTCAGCGGCAGTAGTAACTAAATGAACCCTGTAAGGGTGAGCGCATGCTGTTGAGCCATGCACAGCCTCCATCACTGCTACCATGGCTGCTCCACTTATGTTCCCATTATGTAAGCATTGAAATGGCCAATAACAGAGATTGATTGACATCAGCGAAGTCATTTGGTCTAATTGGCTGTTTAGTGCCTTTTCCATGATGGATACTCTCTGGTAGAGATTAACATATGATATAAATACCTTCACTCTATGTGTCCACTCCTGTGTGTCCATCTATATGCTTCTCTCCAGACCTCCTTATCCCCTCTTCTAATCTTCCTCCTTCTAGTCCCCTGCCCCACCAGACAAACCGCTTTACACAGCCTATGAGTTTATAAATAGTCTTATTGCAGGCTACTTCTCTTTGCACACACAATGGATAACAACGCCACCACCCAGAATCCTACCCATTAGGAGGATTTCTCCTCACCAGTGCCATTTAGGGCCATCTCTGAGGGGTGGTAATGCAGCAGTGTGTTTTTGGCTGACACCCACTCATCTGAGTCAAGCTCAGGAGTTTTGTTAGCAAGTCATAAGGATGCGTTATCCCTGCAGCCCTCTATGTGAGTTGAAAAAGAAGCACCAGTGCAACAATGGCAGATGGCATGGACTTCGTTAACATATAATTTTAATTTCTAATTGGTTGTTGCTGAGCTCAGCAGACTTTACACTTGGTGGTGTGACCCACCTCAGTTCATGAGAAGCAAATCTAGCCGCATGGTCCTTGGGCATCCCACAGTCTAGAACCCAGTGTATAATTCTCTACATTGCATGTGCTAGGAATCTGCATTTTGATTCTCCTTGGGCGGTGTTAAAGACCAAATGTTTGTCCCCCAAAATTCATACATTGAAGCTCTAACCTAGTGGGGCTTTATTTGGGGATAGGTCCTTTAAGAAAGCAACTAGGGTTCAATGAAGTGACAAGGTTGGGGCCCTGATCCAATAGGATGGATGTCCTTATAAGAAGAGACACCCGAGAATTCCCTCTGACTCTGCCCATGTACTAGAAAAGGTCTGGTGAGAACACACTGAGAAGGCAGGCATCTGCAAGTGGGGGGACAGCTCTCACCAGAATCTGATCCTGCGGGACGCTGATCCAAAACTTCTAGCCTTCAGATCTGTGAGAAAATAAATTTCTGTTAAGCCCCTCAGTCTCTGGTATTTTGTTATGGTAGCCCAAGCAGACTAACACAGGGGACTTTCCACCAACTCCACACAGTGTCTTTTCCCATCACCAGCACCTCTTATATCAGAATCTGCTGGGTCCCATGGCCTAAGCAGCCAGGCCACCTGCACCGTAGCCTAGAACTAGTACAGAGTGCTTTTCTGCTGTGGGCCCTATTTGAAGCTGGCAGCTTATGTCGTTCGGAAAAAGGTATTGAAGAAACATTCCCAAGATGTCATATCCTGCCTCCAGAACATAAGAGGCCTAGCAGATGTACTTCCTTCTTAGTGATAAGAGGCTTGAAATGCAACAATGTGTTATTTATTTTGGACAGATATCCCAGTATGTACCAAATCAATGGACTCCAAAAATCTTCACTATTGTTGGGAACACCTGAGCCTTCAGAGGGTTTATCTTCCATCTAACGCATGTGTGTCTACCAATACTTCCAAGATACTTGTCATTTCTAGTTCATCCAGTCCAATTAATGTGGTGCTACTGATGCAGAGGATGAAGGTGACATATGACAGAATGTCCAGATGGTGCACAGCCCTTTGGGCTTTTTCATGTTAGAGGGTGGGAGAGTTGGTATAAGCTTAGGACTATTATCATTCTAATGAATGCAACCTGTTCCTGCTCCTCCTTTCTGTTAGGAATGGAAAAGAACACCAGAATAATCCTCATATGCCATGTACCTGAGGCTGTGTTAATCTAGCAAAAAGATACCACATCTGGCACAGTTGCTGATATCGGGCTGTTAGTTGGTGGAGTGTGCAATAGCTCACTCTAATCGTCCAGGATCTCGGGGTTTTCAAGAGGCCAGACACGACTGGTAAATGAAATGTGGATATGATAGGGACCACGTGTATCCTTTAGGTCTTTAAGGGCGGCACTAATCTCTGTCCATTGCCTCCAGGATATGGTATTGTTGTGGATTTACTCTCTGGGCTGGGGCTGAAGGGTAATTTCACTGTCTTCTACTAAGTTTTGCCAACTACCTATATACCCATTCTAATCATACATTTAGAGCCCAGGAAAGTGACCACAGAGTGGAACTGCGGATCCACCAGACACATTGTGAGCCATACCTGAGCCACGATTCCATTTATCACTGGCCTCCATACACCCCTATCCTCTTTTCCATAGCAGAGGGACCACAGGTCTCCAGGTATCAATGTCAACTTGGACCCTATCTCCAACAGACTTCAAAGGTTTGAGTATTCTCCTTTTCCCAGTATGCAGTTACCTGAGTAAATGGTCTTAGGCCCTTTGGGGAAGGATGGAAAGAAACATTACCGCATACATTTGCCATGCTGTTACCACCATGTTTCCCCAGAAATAAGACCTAACCAGAAAATAAGCGCAGCAGGATTTTTCAGGATGACATCCCCTGAACATAAGCACTAGTGCGTCTTTTGGAGCAAAAATTAATATAAGGCCCGGTCGTATTTTGGAGAAAAAAGAGTAGACGCTTCTTCCTGAGGATCCAATTGAAGGAAACTTCAATTCATGGCTTCTAAGTCTGCAAATGGGCTCAGATCCAAAACCTGGGCAAAGGACGGTGGCTTTTTATTAACGCAGTTGCCCTCAACTTCCTGATTATCCATCCTCCTCGATCCTGCAGCTACTTTCAGGTTTAGTCCCTTTTTCTTTCCTTAGAAGCTCAGCATTTCCCGGGCCAGGTTCAGTTTGACCTGACCCTAGGTATCGGCTGGGATCTGAGAAGCTGGGGTGGGATGGGGTGCTTATGTGGTTTTGCAAGGCAAAGGCCTCTGCACTGCCTTCAGGTGAGGGGCGGAGTCTCTCACAGAAACAAAAAGCTACTTTTATAGACCTAGAACGTTCAAGAAGAGCTAAGTGCGTTGACCCAGATATTCCACTCTCAAGTTTTACAGTTTTATGCTTTTCCCAAGTGGGGAGAATTTGGCATAGCAGACAAAATTTGTCATATGGGCTTGGCTTATCAAATTTGCTGGCACTGAAAGTTTTACCTTTCCTGGAAATGTACTACTTTTAAAATTAAACCCTGGTGGTGGTTCTCAGTGTTTTCTGCCCCCAGGCTGCAGGAGATAAATCTCTTTATCACCCCTTGACTTTCACACATCTCTTCAATTGGTAATTAATCACTCTTCCTCCTATGAATTAATGACAATTAGCAAGAGCCATCCAATACCACTATCATTGTACTTAGTTCTTTCACCTCTAAAAAGTCGGAGATGTTGCACCAGCCAGATCCTTCCCTTCCATGGGGATCTCATCCCATTTCACCACTGGTGGAAGCATACAATCAGCTACTTCGTGATGGGGATTATCCATCACCTTTGCCAGCCAGCTGCAGGAACCCCACTCCAAAATCCTGTTTTAGAGTCAAGCTGCCTCGGACCACTTCTGATACCAAATCTCGTAAGTCAGTTTCCCTGGGAAACAGATTCTGAAGGAGAGTTGAGTACAGAAATTTTGTTGAGGAGGGCCCTTGGGATTGATGCCTAGGGGGAGTAAAAGAAGTAGGTGTGGACAGAGAGACAAGTTGAACTTCTGTGCAGTCACAACAAAGGATTCAGCTGTCACACTGGGAATCTCTGGAGCAAGGATGGCCCTTCCTCAAAGCAATGAGATTGAGTCTTTATTCCCCTGCCTGACTAGTCACTATATGTAAGCTGCCCCTGGGAAGTTGCTGTGATCTAGTGTGAGACAACTCTGGCTGAGGGCAAGTCCCTGGGAGAGACTTAGCTTAGCGCTCTCAGCCTCCAACTTTCTCGGTTATTGGGGGAATTAGTGACTTGGTTCTGAAGCGGAGATCTGGGTAGTATACCTCAATAGCCACTGTGTAGTATAAACACTACACACACATACACACACACACACACATGCACACGCACACACACACTTTTTTTTTTTTTTAATGAGACCTAGGATAAGGTCAAGAAACAAGGTTTCTTTGCTAGATATTTCTAAAAAAAATAAGGCACCCCACCCTTCAAAATGTGGAAGACTGTTCTTCCATCACAAGGGAAGTACAGAAATGATTTCAAGGGTCAAGAATTTAAATGTTCTTGCCACAAATGAAACCAAAACATAACATCTAACACAGATAAATGTCAGCTCAAAATATTTAATTGCGCAAACACATACTAGAGGAGGCCTGATATGATAACATTTCATGTAGAAAATATCTCAGGAAGGGGGGAAGTTGTTTCCAAGCTTACCTACGTTTCAAGAGTATAAAGACCACTACCAAGAAAGTAAATGCATTTAGTCTCTAAAATAGAAATATAGTGCCACTAGCAGATGTTATGGTTCTGCCATATATCCCATAATGAACAACCGCATTTGGAGAGACACTCACTTCTCAGCCTCATATTTTAAAAGACACAATTCAAAACCAGACTGAGTCCTGAGAATGGCAATCAGAGGTTTGAAAATAATGTCCTGGAAGAAAAGCTGAAGGGTAGGGACCTGGTTACTCCAGAAAGGATAGACCTTCATCAGGAAAGGAGTTAATTGAATATATGGGATCTGGGTTTCTCCAGAAAGAAGGACTAGGATTTGTGGGTAGAAATTAAAGGGAACAGCTCTAAACTCAATATAATGAAAAACTTTCAGATAGTTAGAGCTGTGCGACAATGGACTGAGCAGTAATAGCCCTGCCCTCAAAGGATCCAAGCCAGGCTCCCTCGAGAATGCTGGGGGTCCCCCCACCACACACACATTAAAAACCTTATTTTTCTAAGGCCAAGATTAAGGACTAGGGGCAGCCGGTTGGCTCAGTTGGTTAGAGCAGTTGCTCTTAACAACAAGGTTGCCAGTTGGATTCCCACATGGGCCAGTGAGCTGCGCCCTCCACAACTAGATTGAAGGACAACGACTTGACTTGAAGCTGATGGGTCTGGGAGAAACACACTGTTCCCCAATATTCCCCAATAAAAATTAAAAAAAAAAAAAAAAGATTAAGGACTAAGACCATCCCAGACCAAGGAAGGCATAAATAATAAAAAAGAAGCTAATTTTTCCTTTACTCCTCCTTAAACGTATGTATTATACATAAAAGCCTCCCAAGCTCAGCAATAGAACAGGAATCCTGCTTCTACTATTCCACCTTGCCAAGAAAACAGAAGCATGGAAAACTAACATCTGAAAGATGAAATGGCAGAGCTCATTAACAAACCAATGTAACTCAGATACTTCCAATTTCATATCTTGATATGCCCATCCATACACTTTCTCAAGAAGTGCCTCATCTGTGTGAACTCAAGTAAACTGTCACCTCCTTGGGGCCCAGTTCCTACATCTGGGAATAAATACAGGAATTGGGGCTACATAATATTCAATCTCTTTCAGCCCAAAGCATCTCACAGCCCAAGGGAAGGAGGCATTGTTTTGAACAATTTCTCAAAAGTCTTTGTTATCCAGGAGAAGCAACTTTTTGGGGGTAATGGGGGGAGGTATACAAAGTAGTTGTGGAAAATTGGTTTGTTGTTGAAAATTGTGACTTAGTAAAACACCTGCAAGAAAGCAAAAGATAAAGTATTCCCAGGAACAAAATTCTCTAGAATAATCACAGATGTTTATTTGGTTTGGTTTTCTGCTTGTTTCTATTTTCTCCTGTGAGTTCACAGAAAAGCTTCAAAAATCGACTGCTCCACATTACGTATACATAACTTGGGGGAAGTCAGCTGATTTTAGGAACTCTGCACTTCAAAGAATATTCTCCTAGAAATGACGATTTTTAAAGAAAAAGGATATTGGGAGATTTGGGGGGTTGAAAACATTGTAGAATACCACTAAAATTGGAACAGAACTGACTGGGTTTTTTTAAAGACAGGATGTCATGTTACACATATGTTTCAGAGGATTTGTGTAACATTTTAAAAGTTTACTATCTTGTATTTGAATCACAGTTCAACAAAAGAATGAAAATATATTATATTGATAGGTTATTAAAATTGTTTAAAACATAATCAAGATATTGTTAAATAACTTCATCAGAATCCAAAAAAAGGAGAGAAATACAATTTTATTCTTTAGCTATGTATTTATCTATTTATTGCCATGTAGGAGCAGCACTATAATTTAGCAGAGTGAAGAGCTGACTAGAAGGGGTACACTAAATGGTAACAAAAGGCACATCTTTCCTTAAACACATACCTCAAATCTAACACAGACCTGAAATGCTTACACTCATCATTACTTTGGGTTCTGAGACTCTGGGTCACTGCTGAAATACAACACACTCTCTGAAGAAACAGCACAATCTATTCACATTTATTTTGGATTCATTCAGCAGATTAACTAGGCATTTAAAATGCTAACCACAGCAGCTGTAAATCAGCTGCTAAAAAGCTAATGTAATCGTAATGTATATTAACAGAAGCATTTCATAATTAAGAAAATAAAACCTAGGGAAGGAAAATGTCAATGTAATTTGGGGGAGGGGTGGGAGTAAAGATGAAAGAAGGAAGGAAAGGTCAGCAAGTGGAGATGTCTAGATGTGAGGACCTGGTAAAGGAGCAGCAAAATGAGAGAAAGTGGGAATTCTGGAAGTAGCACTGAGATTCTGGGCCTTTGTGGCTGAGGAAAACACCTGGCTTGAAGGACAAATCTTAATGACTTCAACAATGTCAGGCATCCAAATTTAAATGAGGAATTAGCTAATGTATGTGAGGTGCTTTGCTATTTTTGAAGTACTTTCATATTCATGGTAGTATTTAATCTACCCACCCTCTGAGATGGCTTCTATTGTCCTCATTTTAAAGATGGAAACTAAGGCTGAGATGAAATGATTTGCCCTGATTCACACCAGGCCTTCTACCTCCAATCTCACACGCTTATCACACAGTACAGTATAGCTTCGAGATGGTTTTTGATTTGTTTTCCTGACTTTGTAGATGTTAGAAGGAAAAATGAGCTAGTTAAAAATAAATAGTACCGAACTGCACTACACTTTATATATTTCAGTGTTTCCACATTCAGTCTATTGTTTGCACCTTAGTAACTATTGTCTGCATTTTACAGATTAAGGACATCATGACAGAATAACTCAAAATTCTACAGGAAAATCATGGATATGGAATCAAAAGCAAAATCTTCCAAGTCTGGCTTTTCCTGTGCCACCACGCGGGGTCCCTTTTCCAGCGCATGCGTTTTACAAAGCTGATCTTCCGACAAGGCCATAATGAATGAGACTCAGAAAAAAAGACAGGAACGTGAAGGGGAAAGCTCCCAGTACACACAGAAATTGAACAGGATCTCATAGTCAGAGTTACATTAAACTTGTTTGAGAAAAACCTACAAGTTCAAGTATTAACAACAATAATAAGTGCTTTGGAAAAGAAAAAAACAAGGTCTCTGCTAAAATCACCACATGGCTTTCCTGCCGCCCATACCACCAAGAAACACAATCTCAAAAATCAACACATTTTAAGAATGAACCACAACAACTTAATAGGTGAGAGGCGTTATGATCCCCATTTGAGATGCCAAAACAATTATGTCTAGTTTTTCTAAAGCTGCATTGTGGGTGGGGGAAGGCATCTTGATATTATAGATGGGAAAAATGTTTTTACCAACTAAGGTTAGTACATTATGTGGTACACAATCAGATGTAAAATAGGGCGGTGGGTAAATATTCTCAGAAAAACTGAGTGGCATTTGAATCAGATGTCATTTATTATAGCAGATGTATTTCCTTTTCTGAGCTCCCTTCCTTGCCCTATTTGATGTTCAGATGAAAATGTATTTGTGAAAAGTCATTACTGTATTAATATTTTGCTGATATTCTTGTTCAAGAAGAAGACTGCTTATGTCATGCTGCAGTTGGTTTACCGATTTTAAAATCTGCAGTAGAAAGATCTGAGAAATAATTAGCTCAGCAATTCCTGACCTCAATTTAGTAATGCAGTCTTTCTACCCATCTCGCACTCAGATAGCTGCAATTATCCCAAAATCCATGATGGAATTTTTCCAAAAGTCTCAAAATAAACCAAAGAAAAAAGTTGCAAAACTTTTAGAAGATAAGGTGGCAAATGTGTCACAAAATCAAATTATATGTAATGCAAGTCTAAAAAGAAATCTGGAGATTATTGAATTAGACCAGTGACTCTCAACCTGGGCTGAACAGTAGACTCCCCTGGGAGTATTTCTAATCCTAATGTGCAGGCTACACCTCAGACCAATTACATCAGAATCTCTGGGAATAGAACCCAGACCTGAGTATTTTTTTCAGGCTTCCCAGGAGATTTCGATGTATAGCCAAGGTTGAGAACCACTGGAATAGACCCATTAAAAGACCAAATCCTGAAAATGGTACTGTCTTCTGTTAGGCTTAAGGGGGGAAAAAGGATGAGAAATTAAGTGTAGCTAGTTAAATCACTTCCTATCTTTATGATTAAGGCAAGTCAATTCTCTGAGTCTCCAGATTTCTTCAGATGGCTGCCATGAAGAAGAAACTAAATGAGAGAACATGTGAAAGCACCTAGCCCCACTACTTGGCTCACAAAACCTCCAAATAAATCTCTCTTCCCTTTCTATTCCTCCCTCCCACCTCCAAGCATTTTAGGTAAATTCTACTTCCTGACCAAGGAGATTAGAATAATAATAGATCTAATCACAGTCACAACTGTCCCCAAAGAATTTTTAGGCAAATACAACTACTGCCATTCTTTTGCCAATAATGGAACAGAAATAAGCATACAGAGTCTTCAATTCACTAATGAGTCCCACGCCAAAAACTCATCTAAAAGTTGGCTGTTTGAAACAAAAATGAGTTACCATATTTTTGCCAGCTGGCTAAGCCAAAAGATTGATAATCATTGACAATCACCAGTGTTGGCAAGGATGTTGTAAAACAAGGCTGTGGAAATGTAAATTAGTACCACCTGTTTTGGAAAGTAATTTGGCAGGATCTATCAAAAATTTAAATGTACATATTCTTCCATCCAACTAATCTATTTCTAGGTACCTACCCTAGAAACACCTATATACGAGCATACCTACTCAAAGAGATATTATTATGGTGGGGTTTTCTTCATGCCATTTATGACTTTCTGAAATTCTTTGTTTACAGTCCATCTTCAATACTAGAAGGTAAACCCCTGTGGAAAGAGTCTCTTCAGTCTTGCTCACCAGGTGAGAAGGGCTGGGCTTGCCAAAAGGACACCTGTTATGGTTATATTTGCTGCTCATAACGTCATGCTGGTTGAAATGTATATTTCTTTGGTTTCCAATGTACTCTCTCCATCAATCCATTCATAGCTTTCTTTGTTTTATTTATTTTATTTTAAATAGCATATAAACACCTACAAATACACCATCTAACCCAAACAATGACGTTAACAATAACTTATATCTATTTAAATGCTCTATGTCATCCTCTGTGTGCCCTCCACCCTTGCCACCTCAGGGGTAACCACTGTCCTGAACTTTGTGTTTATTATTCCTTTACTTGTTTTTGAATGTTACAAAAATGGTATTGTACTATATATAGTTTTCTGGGATTTTCTTTTTTCACTCAACATTTTGCAACAGATTCATCTGGGTGTTGTGTGTAACTTTACTTTCATTCATTGCAAGTACATATTCCATGGTGAGAATGAACTATAATGTATTTATCTATTCTCCTATAGTTGTCCTTTTTGTGTTTCCATTTGGGGGCTATTAAGAACAGTAATACTATGAACACTTTTCCTGACATTTTATAGCACCAGGTAGACTTCTGGCAGGAAATCTGGCTACCATCACACTAACCCCATTACCCACAAGAGTCATTGATGGGCTACCCTAAGAGACTTAATTTCTCCTCCCACAACAAGACCAGTTCAAGGCACCCAAGGGAGGGAACCCATAAAAGGGGCAAGCACTCCTTTAAAAGAGAACACTTAGCAGCAAACATTTATTGGCATAACTAGCCCCCTCCAGAACTATCCTGTTACCTCTAACGCCAGTCTAGCTGCTTACATAGTCCACCTTGTGCCAGATATTTTTATGTGAAAGACAAATTCCTGAAAAGTTTGATTTCAATACTTTATTCCTATCATTAAAAAGTTAACTGCTCATAAAATTGTAGCTACTGATATTAACTCCCACAGATCTTCTTTAGCACTCACACTTGACATCTAATGCCACAAAATGTGAAGAGGGACTCCTAGATTGGCACAAGCACGCGAACACACACACACACACACACACACACACACACACACACACACACAATAGCCTGAATAAAAAATCCAGTAACAATGGCTATTATAACCCATTTTATTTCCTCTCACTAAGATACGATATAAAAGATTTAGGGCAATTTAGGACAAAAAGAATGAAGAACGTATTCATTGTCTTAAAACAATCTTTTTATTTATTTATTTAATTTAGAATAAGGCCCAAATTGTTTGCAATCCCTCTGTAAATATTGTTTTTGTCTCACCAGTATTGTAAGATCTTTTCTGTGTTTCCAGTGTCCAAAGACTTCAAATTACATAAATCGTTTCTTTTTAATTAGGTTTCTTAAAGTCATGGCCTTTTCTGAGGAAAGAGAAAACCAGAGGGACCACCAACTAGAGACCTTCTAACTAAAACTAGCCTTGGGATTAACCATGTGCCCCACCCTGTGCCTTTCTGTTCAGACTACAGGTGTTGGGGGAGGAGGAGGAGAGGCCATTTTGCTAAAACCATGGCCTCAGATTCCTAACCACATGCTCACCAGTCCTGCTACCCACCAAGGCCTAACTCCTCAGGAAGCCCTCTGCCCCTGGCCTCCCACTCAGCACCTCCATACTTTCAGCTCCTGCCCGCCATCTTCCCCAACCCCTTCTCTTCTGTCAGCCCCATCGTTAGTCCTGCGGCTACAATGGGGACACTGGTCGAGGACGCCTGGCCAGCAGACTATCTTCAGCTCCAGCAGGGCCTGGATTACCACTCAGCAATCCCTCCCAGAGGCCACTTGTGAGCAACTGCTCCTGGCCCCCCAAACAGCTTAATGCAACCAAGTGTCCTCTTCCTAACCCTCATACTCTGGAGCCAGTGCCATTCCTGCCACAGACCTCTTCACAAAAACTACCGAGATCATCAGCGTGAACTTCCTCAACATCTCACACCTCCCCAACCCACGCATTTATCTATTTTTATCGGTACCCATCAGTGCTAGCTTTCCTCTCATTCCAGAGGAAGTGACCTCCCTTTTCTGGTTGCTGGCTAATTCCTTCACCTGTGCCGGCAAATTCCCTCCCACATCATTCACAATCATCCTTTTTCATCTTTCTAGTTTGGCTACTTCCCCAATGGTTCACTTCTTAAAAACCAACAAACAAAACTTCACTATCCCTATTTTTCTCTTTCCCTTCACAAAAAGAACAGGGGCGGATTCCACACCACTTGTTATCTGCCGTCCACCTCCTCCACAGACGGCAATCAATTCCAGCCCTATCACTCCCCTCAAGGGTCTCTGGCAAAACTGTGACACCACCCTCACCCCCACCCCCAGTTGCAAAATCCAATGTGTGTTTTTTTTAAGTGTAAACCTCAGCTGACCTCTTCATAAGAGTTAATCACTCCTTAATCACTCCTTTCCTCTTGAAATTTTCTTCTCTCTTAGCTTATAACGCCTACTTCTCCTCTTAATACATATGACCATTTTCTTTTCTCATCCCCCTTTTGCAGCTCCTGTCCTGTCATCTACCTCATAAAATGCTCACGCTCCCTCCGGCTCTATCCTTGATCCTCTACTCATCACTCTAAACATATTTTCATTAAAAAGTACCACCTCCCCAGTATCCATCCTGAAGCCCCAACTCTCCCATAGGGCTATAGACCCATAGAGCCGACTGTTTTCGGGGTATCTCAAGTGTAACAAGTCTCACAATGACTTCATAATTCCCCTTAATCTCAACACCCCCTCAACCAATAACTCTTACCTTCTTCCCATTTTCTTTTTCTAGGTGAACAGAACCACCATCTGCCTAATTCCACCCAGTGGGAACCCTGGGAAGTATGGCAGCTCCCCCACACTCATTCAGTCAGTCCTTGTACAATTTAGCTCCTTAACATCACTGCCATCTATTCCCCCTTCTCCATTCCCATTGCTCATGCCATAATTCAGACTCTTTCCATCACTAAAATAGTAACTAGTTTACTGAGAGTACTATATGATGGGAACTTAATATACGTAATTCTCACAACAGAGAATAATGTAAGGAGGTACTATTACCCATGTTTTTACAAATGAAAAATCTGAAACCAAGAGAGGAAAAATCGCTGCTCAAGTTCATGCAGTCCAGAAGTGGCAGAGCCAGGGTCCATCCAAATTCAAGTCTTAGCAACCTCCTGTTGCAATGGCTTCCTAACTGGTCTTCCTGCATCTTGTCTCACATTCCAAGTTTAGTCCAATCTACACTGCAGACAAAATAAGCTTTCCTTTTTCAAAAATTATTTTTATTTTGAAAATAACACATATACATGAAATTGCATAAATAAGAATAGCTTAAATTATTATAAAGTCATCTTTCTAAAATGCAAATCTAATCTTGTTCCTAATATTTTCCTAACCTTTTCAATATTTCCTCCCTGCCTTTGGGTAAAATCCAACCTTAGCCAAGCGCAGAGGGTCTTCCAGATGTCACTCACCTCAGCCTGGTCTTCCAGCCTCATCCCCCACCAGGCCAGAAGGTGCCCTATTCTAGGGGCTTTGATCTTACCTGGCTCCCCACTGAGATTCTGGGGTATGTTCTTCTCTACTCCTTGCTTTCTCTCCTCCACTGGAAACTTAATTTGCTCATTGGAAACTATGTCTTGTTGTCCTTTTCAGAAGATGCTGTGTCTAAAGGGAAAAAGGACTCAAGATGATACTACATGACCCAAAGCAGAGCGACTCGTGAGAGGTTTCACTGTTCACAGGGAGCATCAGAACCAGTGACATTCTAACATACTTAGGATATGTCTACTCTGTCAAAAAAAAAACAAGTGCAGATTTGAGGCAATTGTTTTTTGGTCATTTATGGTGAGTTGGAGGAAGGACTATACTTTGATTAAAAACTGTACTGCAGTAATTCCTACCCTCAGCCTCTCACTACCCCAAAACTCGGGTCAACAGAGCTGGCCATTATATTATGTAACCCATACAGCTGTGCAAGCTAGAAACCTCAGACACATTCTTGACATTTCCCTCCCTGCCCCCTTAACCTATCACAATGTCCTATTTTGCCTCCTAAATTATTCTTGAAGCCACCCACTTTCGGTCATCTCCAGTATCCCTCTCTTCATCCAAGCCATCATAGTCTCAGCAGAACTATTGTGATAGCCTCTTAACTGGTCCACAGAATCCACTCTGGCCTCTCTCATCCATTCTCCATCCTGGAGCTAGTTATCTTTGCAAAACACAAATATGATCATATCACCCCCATCGCTGCATGGGTTAAAACTTTTTAATGTCTTTCTTTACTTTTACGACAAAGTCAACACTCTTTAATATTCCCAGCACCTAGAACAAGATTTGGTATACAGTAGGCATTCAATAAACTTTGAATGAATATGACCTTCATGTATACTCCTCCTTTCTCTAACCAAGAATTCCAGCCCTACTGACTTTTTTTCAGTTCTATGTTCTCTCCAATCACTTGGCTTTTCCCTCTGTTTTACCCCCTTTTCTTTTCCTCCTTCACCAAGTTAATTCCCAGGTTCTCCCTTCAGATCAGAATGTAATCGTCATGTCTCCAGAGAGGCCTTCCCTAACCAACCTAACTACCGTGTTTCCCCGAAAGTAAAACCTAGCCAGACCACCAGCTCTAATGCAAAAATCAATATTATTTTATATAAGACCCGGTCTTATTTTAACATAAGACCGGGTCTAATATAATATAATGTAATATAATACTGGGTCTTATATTAATTTTTGCTCCAAAAGACGCATTAGAGCTGATGGTCCAGCTAGGTCTTCTTTTCAGGGAAACACAGTAGACCCGAGTCCTCCTTACAGGCTCTCATTGTACCCAGAGCCCTTCTCCACAGTGTTTGTCACACTTGCAGTTTGTGTGGCTTGTGTCTTTACTGATGTCCACTGCCCTGATAACCCATAGCACTATGGAGGCAGGATTACAGGTGTTTTCCCTCAGCAGTATATCCCAGGTACTTAACACAGTGTTTGACTTTCAGGAGACATTCAGTAGTGGACAGATGAATAAATGCATAGCAATTGTGTGCAGAGTGCCCCCGCTTTTACAATTCCATTTTAATGTAGACCTGAAACCTAGAAGCTCATTTGAGAGTCATATCACAGAAGATGGGTCTCTTTCTACTCTTCTTTTTCCTTTGAAAGTCCTTGATGAGGTCTAAAGTGTAACTTCTGCACTCCCAGGATACAATGCTTTTAAAATATCCTTTCATCTGAATTGGTACAGGACAACTGTTCTTTTTTAAAAGATACTTTTCTGGGTTTTGAGAACCCAAAAATAATGAAGGAGGCAGAATTTGCAATAATTAACTTGAATAACATCAAAACCTCTCTAACCTAAAACAAAATCTCTCATACTACCAATGAAGTGTAGACTTTTGTTTTCCCCCGGGCAAAAAATAACCTACTTAATTTTAAACATAAATAATAAGGCTTCGCACTCCTTGGGGTTTATTGGTGTACATGCAGGATGTTTGAAGAAATCATAATGTTTTAACCATGAACATGTGAAGTTTGTCAACATGCCTGACATTCCTAGGAAAAATTAAACCATTAGGTTTTACACTTTTTAGACGATTGATGTTAATACATGTCTTTTTAGGAACTATGTCTTATTATTACGCTTTTGTTAAGATGCTTTGTCAAAAGAAAAAGAAGTCTCTTATCACATTGCAGGCCAGGGGTAGTGCTGCCCATTGTAGATACTGCTGCCTGCACAGGAATGAACGGTTAGAAATGGAGAAGCCCAAACACACATAGGGCATATCTTTCTTCTCTGAAGTGAAGATTTGATGCAATCATTTCACTTTGTGGATAATTTGTGATGGTGTGGAGGTGGAGTCTAGACCCCTCTTTGTGAAAGCTTATGAAAGAGTTTTTCCCACTTCTACCCCACAACTCAGGTGGAGAATTGAGTTAATAATACTTATGACACTCTCGCCTAATAGGTTAGTCTTAAGTCCTTCCTTTGTATATCCCCTCACCCATTCCCCTCCCTACAGTAAGCACTCACTCTAATATGTTTACTATGTATACCATTCGGTATGTATACGAGGTATGACAATTAAGTTCGCGAAATTGTTGCCACGATGTTGCTAACCTATTTTGATATTAGAGGGATTATTCATTATGAATTTGTACCAACTGGACAGTTAACCAAGTTGACTTTTTGGAAGTGCTGAAAAGGCTGCATGAAAAAGTTAGAAGACCTGAACTTTTCGCCAACAATTCATGGCTCTTGCATCACGACAATGCACCACCTCACATAGCACTGTCTGTGAGGGAGTTTTTAGCCAGTAAACAAGTAATTGTATTGGAACACCCTCCCTACTCACCTGATCTGGCCTCCAATGACTTCTTTCTTTACCCGAAGATAAAGGAAATATTGAAAGACATTTTGATGACATTCAGGACATCAAGGGTAATATGACAACAGCTCTGATGGCCGTTCCAGAAAAAGAGTTCCAAAATTGCTTTGAAGGGTGGACTAGGCACTGGCATCGGTGCATAGCTTCCCAAGGGGAGTACTTCCAAGGTGACTGTAGTGATATTCAGCAATGAGGTATGTAGCACTTTTTCTACGATGAGTTCGCGAACTTAATTGTCCAACCTCATATATCCCTATAAAGACTACAAGGCCATACGTGATCTGTTGGTCATTAACTCTGACTGCATCTCCTCCCACTCTCCCTCATCTTATTCTATTTTAGCCATCTTGGCATCCTAGCTATTTCTTGAACTTACTAACCACACCTCAGGTCCTCTGTACTTGCTATTTCTTTTGCCTAAAACACGTGTTGCTCAGATATCCACATGGCTCACTCACTTCCTTCATGTCTCTGTTCAAATCTTGCTTGTTTTTCAAAAAAGGAATCCTTCCCTAATCACACTATTTAAAACAATAATCCTCCTTGTCACTTTGTCTCTATATTGTGGTTTTTCCTCTGTTATAGTTATGGTCATCTGAGATACTTTCTGTACCTATGTTTGTTTTTGTCTGTCTCCCCTCACGAAAATTAGAAGCAATAGGCATCATGGTTAAAGGCCAGACTCTAGAGTTGGATTTTCTAGGCTTACATTCTCACTTACATAATTAAGAAATGTCCAGAGGCAGAGTTCCTACAAGCATGGATGGATTCTGGGCTCCATAATGTCCCACAGATTGTTTTTTCCATCTTTTGGTTCTATCCACTCCCACCAAATACCCCCATTTTGTTGGCTTCTTTCTCAGACTCTAGTTGGTAGTTCTTGGTACCTCCAAGTTCTTCCCTACTGACAGCAACATAAGAGGCAGCAGCTCCCACCTCACACAAATCCAAGTTCAAGGCCAGAAGGACTTTTCTACTTAAAATTACTGATTGCCTTGGCTTAAGCCACTGCCCACTCCTGAAACTAAGCTGTGGCAAAGGAGATGCAATTCTTCAATTCTAGTGAGGGAGAAAGTCACCAATTATCTTAGGCCAGAGTAACTTACTCTACCTCTGGAAGCAAAGGATGAGACTTCAGCCATGTGAACTGGAAATAGGGGTAGAGAGATGGATCCTTTAGAAGGAAATCATTAGGATGGATGCTATTGTAGATGTTCCCCCAATGAAGCACACCTTCTATTCACACCTTTGTAGTCTCCTCCTTCCAAATCTGAGTCCTATGTCTAGCTTTTTTTTCTATAGATCTTATTTGTAAGAACAGTTTTAGATTTATAGAAAAAATGAGGCCATAGTATAGACAGCTCTCACATACTCCCTCACCCAATTTCTCCTATTATTAACATTTTATATCTGTGTGGTATATTTGTTACAATTAGTAAACACATATTAATACAATGTTTTTGACTAAAGTCTGCAGTGATTTATTCAGATTTCCTTAGTTTTTGCCTAATGTCTTTTTCTGCTCCAGGACACCACATTACATTTACTTGTCATTGACTCCTTAGGCTCTTCTTGACTATGACAGTTTCTCAGACTTTCCTTGTTTTTGATGACCTTGACAGTTTTAAGGAGTATTGATCAAGTATTGTGTAGGATGTTCTTCTATTGGAACTTGTTTGATGTTTTTATGATGGGTTTTTCTCAAGGGTTATGGATTTTGAGCAGAAAGACCACAGAAGTGCCATTTTCATTACACCATATCAAGGATACATACTGTTGACATGGTTTTTCACTGTCAATAATGACCTTGATCATATGGCTGAGATACTTTTTATTCCCTTCCATTCTGCACTCTTTGGAAGGAAGTCATTATAAGCAGCCCGCTCTTATGGAGTGGGAATTGATGCTTCCCCTCATTTAGGGTGGAGTATCTACCTAAATTATTGGGAATTCTTCGAAGAAAGACTTGTCTCTTCTCCCCCATTTATTTATTTATTCAATCCTTTATTTATATCAATATGGACTCAACAGATCTCTCTTATACTTTGGTTTATAATACAATACTATTTTATTTATTTTAATGCTCAAATTATTCCTGCTAAGTCCATTGGGAGCTCTGTCAGTTGACTCCTGTGTATGACTAGCTTTTTTGACCAACAGAATGAAACAAAAATGATGCTGCATGACTTCTGAAGCTAGGTCATAGAAAGTCTTGCATTTTCTGCCAGGGTTTCTTGAACCCTCACTCTGGGGGAAACAGTCCCCATGTAAGAACTCTACCCTGAGACGGTAATGCTGTGAGGAACCCCAAGCTAGCCACGTGAACAGGTCATGTGGAAAGAGAGACAGATACTGGCCTCTAGCTCTTCTAGCCATTTTAGCTGAAGAGCCAAACATGTGTGCCAGGAAGCCATCTTAGATGTCCAACCCAGTCGAGTGTTCAGATTATTCTAGCCTCAGCCACCATCTGACTGCAACAATAAGAGAGGCCCTAAGCCAAGTTCAGTTGAGCCTGGTCAACCTACAGAACCATGAATGATAGCAATGAATTTTTGTTTTAAGCCACTAAATTTGGGGGCGGTTTGTGATACAGCAAAAGATAACTCAAATGGCTGCAAAAATCTACTAGATGTGGTATTAACTCTCAAACTACAACATGTTTTATTAAACAGCATATAATGATGGCTTTCTTGTTTTCTCACCCAGAAGAAATCATTTATCCAGACATGTGACAAAATGTTATTGAGTCTTTTTCTTCTCAACTAGTTATGTAATCTCTGGGGCTCTTCAGGTAGTATTCTGTTCAGAAACATTATTCTATATAGATAGTTAGGCTTTCCAGAGATATTAATGTCAGTTCAAAAACAGTACTATTAGTCTTGAGTAACTCTTCTGTCTGCCTAACAATTAGTCATACTAAGTCAACTTCTGAATAAGATTTTCAGGCAGCAAAATCCTTAAGACTTCAGAAATCTGAAATGTTTCCCAGTGTCATGGTGGAAAATATATTTCTATATTTGAGCCAATATAAACTTCTATTGGCACCTTTACAGGAGTTTGAGGAACACAGGTCTCCATTCTTCCAAAAGGCAGAACATGTTGCTTTTCTACAAGAACTGTACATTTCCGGGAGTCAATAGGGGTGGGGAGGGCAAGCTGTGGAAAGAAGCCAAAATACACCTTCAGAAGAGATAAGATTATTAGTGTTAAGATTAGATTACCAGATTCAAGGAGGCTATGTTACAACCTACAAGGGGACACAGGTTGGATTTCTATTTTATTTCTGGTTGCCCTCCTCTCTTTATTCATATTTCCTGTCTCTCATTGAGAATAGTTTGTTCTCAGACACTTCATTTGCAAATATATTTAAGCTTCATTAATACATATTCATTTCATCTAGAATTTGAAATAATTTGACTTGGCTTCAGTGTAAGTTTATATTGAGATAATGAAGAAAGTATTTGCCTAACAAATTAAAAGAATAAACAAGGCTAAGAGGGTTTATTTCAAAATAGCTAAGATCAAAATATTTTTATGGTCACCGAAAGGGCCACTGGAATCTAAAAATAGAAGCTTCCTTGAGGCCAGAGATAGTGCCCTGAACATGAAGACTGAACCTTAGGAGGTATTCAGTGTTTACTGGATGAATAAATGATTCAGACTTAAATGATTTAAGTTTCAGGATTTGTGTAATACAGAAGTTTCAAATGGCAGTCCATGGAGACAAATTCAGTCCACGGTCTTGTCTGATTTGGCCTAAATATTGTTATATTTTGTTTTGTTAAAAAGGTAATAAATTCATCTAGTTCAAAATCTTTTTTTTAAATGGTATATTGTGAAAAACCTCACTCCCACCTCTGTGTCTTATCTACCCATCTGCCCCAACTTCTGTCAAGACAAAATCTTTTATTCGTTCCTTTTGTGTTCTAGAGTCTCCTTAGGCAAATTTAAGAAAATATGCAAATTTAAGAAAATATGCATAGTCTGTCTTTACAAAGGAATTCATTACACACACTGCTTTTTATCTTGCTTTTTTCAATAAAATTACACTTGGAGATCTTTTTCTCTATCACCTTAAACCAGTCAGTTTCTCTCATAGCAGTTCATGTCCAGCCATAGTAGGCATTTCAGTTGCAGCTAGAGTAATAGTAGCAAAGGCAGAGTGGGAGAAGAGACATGTTGTGCCTCATTCATCACCCCAAAGTAGCTGAGCAGGGATGGGGAGGCCACTACATAGTAAGATGCCTTAAATGTAGTCAGTGCATCCTACATACTAGTTATACTGAATGAATTGCAAATAAAACATCCATAGATTGTTAGTTGCCCCACTCCCCACTTTACACACACACACACACACACACACACACACACACACACACACACCATGGACCTGGAAATGCAAAATCAGTGACAATGTCAGAATTTATAAGAAAATCTCAAGACATGCTTCCCTTTTCTCCAGATGCCCAGCCACTCACCCCAACTCCTCAAATTATGCTTTCAGAGGTAAATTAACCAGATATAGTATTTCTTAGACTTGCCAAATCTCAAGAATTTTAGGAGTTCTTGTTAAAATGTTGGATCCCCAGCCCCATCCTTTGGAGATTCCCATCTAATCTGAATCTCTGGTTTTAGGATCAGGAATGTTTGGGAGACTCTTCTAAGATGTTGCTAAATATGTTCTCATGCCTGTATTGAAAGTTTTCTTATGGACTAGTAATTATAGTTAGATCCTGAGTACCTGATTAGATGTCTTTTTGAATGGCTTTTTAAAATAAATGCTCTTTTAGAGAAGTGCTTTCACAAGGATAAATCTTTCACAAGGATAAACATATATAATGTTAATACTTGTTTGGCATACTGGAAAAGGCCACTGTCAGCCAGAGACAACCAACCCAGGGGCTTTGGAGGGATGGCAAGATGAAAAATGGTATTTCATAGCACAATGTTTGGGATATTCTGCTTTGGAGTATCTTGTGGGGAAGGAGAAAGGAAACTGGCATTTGTTTAGCTCTTGCATGCCTGGTTCTATACTTAGAACTAAGTTGTATCTTGGATACAACATACTAAGCAAATGATACATGTGTATTAATTTCTCCATTGTAAAGAAAACAAACTGAGATAGTCATATTTCGATCAAACCTCTTCCAATTTATAGTCAGGAGCTAGAATTTGAACCAACATTTCTGGCTCCCAAGTCCAACATTTCTTTTCTTTTTTCTTTTTTCTTTTTTTTTTTCTTTTGACCATAGCTTCAAATGCTAGCCAATACATGTATCAAATATTAAGAAGAACTCAAATGACACAGCTTCTCCTGGATGCATTTTGGCTTCAATTCTAGTTGCTGAGTGCTTCGAACACAACCGTGTTTGTGGCAGCCAGTCTCCAAGCTGGCTCCCGGGGAATCCCACCTCTTGGTATTCATGACCTAATAGTCCTCCTCCCACCCTGTGTCAGGATTGGTCTGCATGACCAATGAACACAAGAGACATGTCTTTAAAGAGATGTGTCTTCAAAGGTTAGTCACTCACTGTAAGAGAATCTAGCTACCACATGATTAGGATACTCAAACAGCCCTCTAGGAAGGAACACGTGGTGGGAAATTGCCATCAGTCATGGGAATAAGCCATCTTGGAAGCAGTTCTTTCAGTGCCAGTCAAGCTTTCAGGTGACTGCAGGCCCAGTTTATATTGCAACTTCAAGAGGCACCCTGAGTCTGAGCCCTACAGTTAATCTGCTCCCCTATTCCTTACTCACAGAACTATGAAATAATACATGTTTGTTGTTTTAAGCCACTAACTATTCTAGTAATCTGTTATGCATTGATATGTAACTAGTATAAGTTTCTATTACCTAGATGGAAAAAACAAAACACAGTAGATACTTGCCTCTAAAGCAATCTACATTGATATAGACCACAGTCACTTGAGGGAAGGGAGGGGGGGAGATTTTTGCCTTAAAAAAAAAATCACTTCAATATGTTTTTTTTTAATTTTTTTTTTTTACACTTCCCGAACATTGTTAACTTTTTGCTTTGCTTTATCAAGGACTGGTACTGAAAATAGATTAAAAACATCAGGGCAAGTTCACTTCAACTAAAAAGTCAGGGAAAACATCTATCAGAATTTGATGTTTGTATAGCCTTCCTAGGCTGAATCATGAAGAACTGGAAAATCTAAACAGACCGATCACCAGTAAGGAAATTCAATCAGTCATCCAAAACCTTCCCAAAAGCAAAAGTCTGGGACCAGATGGCTTCACTAGTGAATTCTACCAAACCTTCAAAGAGGATCTAATACCAATCCTGCTCAAACTCTTCCAACAAACTGAAGAAGAAACAATACTCCCTAACTCATTTTATGAGGAAAACATTACCCTGATACCAAAACCTGGAAAGGATAACACAGAAAAAGAAAACTACAGACCAACATCTCTGATGAATACAGATGCAAAATCCTAAACAAAATTTTAGCAAATCGAATGCAAGAATACATTAAAAAGATTATTCATCATGACCAAGTAGGGTTTATACCAGGGACATACGGATGGTTCAACATACACAAATCCATCAATGTGATACATCATATAAACAAAATAAAGGACAAAAATCATATGATTATATCAGAAAAGATACAGCATCCATTTATGATTAAAACACTTAATAAAACAGGTATAGAAGAAAAATACCTTAACATAATAAAGGCCATATATGACAAACCCTCCGCTAATCTCATAATTAACGGTGAAAAACTGAAGCCCTTTGCTCTACATTCAAGAACACGATAGGGCTGTCCCCTATCACCTCTGCTTTTCAACATAGTGTTGGAAGTCCTCGCCAGAGCAATCAGGCAAGAGAAAGAAATAAAAGGCATCCAAATTGGGAATGAAGAAGTTAAACTGTCACTCTTTGCAGATGACATGATATATATACAAAATCCTAAAGACTCCACCAAAAAGCTATTAGAAACAATCAATGAATACAGTAAAGTTGCCAGCTACAAAATCAATGTACAGAAGTCCATTGCATTCCTATATACTAACAATGAAATCTCAGAAAAAGAAATAAAAAAATAAAAAAACAATTCCTTTTGCAATTGCAGCAAAAAGAATAAAATACCTAGGAATAAACTTAACCACAGATGTGAAAGACCTATATGCTGAAAACTATAAGATATTTTTAAAAGAAATTGAAGAAGACACAAAGAAATGGAAAGATATTCCGTGCTCATGGATTGGAAGAATCAACATAGTTAAAATGGCCATATTACCCAAAGCAATATACAGATTTAATGCAATCCCCATCAAAAATCCCAATGGCATTTTTTAAAAAAATAGAACAAAAAATCATCAGATTTGTTTGGAACCATAAAAGACCCCAAATAGCCAAGCAATCCTAAGAAAAAAGAACAATGCTGGAGGTATCATACTCCCTGACTTTAGCTTGTACTACAGAGCAACAATAATCAAAACAGCATGGTATTGGCAGAAAAACAGACACATAGACCAATGGAATAGAATTGAGAACCCAGAAATAAAACCACATAAATATGAACAGATAATTTTTGACAAAGAAGCAAAAAACATACAATGGAGGAAAGACAGCCTCTTCAATAAATGGTGATGGCATAATTGGAAAGCCACGTGCAAAAGAATGAAACTGGACTGCTATCTGTCACCATGTACCAAAATTAATTTGAAATGGATCAAAGACTTAAGAATAAGACCTGAAACAATAAACAGCATAGAAGAAAATATAGGTACTAAACTTATGGACCTTCAAAGAGCGTTTTATGAATTTGACTCCAAAGGCAAGGGAAGTAAAAGCAAAAATAAATGAATGGGACTGTATCAAACTTAAAAGCTTCTGCACAGCAAAAGAAACCATTGACAAAATAAAGAGGCAAACAACTGAATGGGAGAAGATTTTTGCAAACAGTGCCTCTGGTAAGGGGCTACTATCCAAAATATACAAGGAACTCATACAACTCAACAACAACAACAAAAAACAACCCAATTGAAAAATGGGCAGAGGACCTGAAGAGACATTTCTCCAAAGAGGACATACAAATGGCAAATAGACATATGAAAAAATGCTTAACATCACTAATCATCAGAGAAATGCAAATAAAAAACACAATGAGATATCACCTCATCCCAGTCAGAATGGCTATCATCAACAAGACAAATAGTAACAAGTGTTGGAGAGGTTGTGGAGAAAAAGGAACCCTCATACACTGTTGGTGGGAATGTAGACTAGTGCAGCTGCTATGGAAGGCAGTGTGGAGGTTCCTCAAAAAATTACGAATAGAATTGCCATATGACCCAGCAATCCCTCTCCTGGGTATCTACCCAAAAAATATGAAAACATTTATACATAAAGACAAGTGAGCTCCAATGTTCATTGCAGCTTTATTTACGGTGGCCAAGACATGGAAACAACCAAAATGTCCTTCAATAGATGAATGGATAAAGAAGTTGTGGTACATATACACAATGGAATACTATTCGGCAGTAAGAAAAGATGAAATAGGCCCATTTGTGACAACATAGATGGATCTTGAGATTATAATACTAAGCGAAATAAGTCAGACAGAAAAAGCAGAGAACCATATGATTTCACTGATATGTGGTATATAAACCAAAAACAACAAAAGAACAAGACAAACAAATGAGAAACAAAAACTCATAGACACAGACAATAGTTTAGTGGTTACCAGAGGGGAAGGGGGGAGGGGGATTGTAGCTGAGGGTAAAGGGGATCAAATATATGGCGATGGAAGGAGAACTGACTCTGGGTGGTGAACACACAATGTGCATTATAGAGGATTTAGTATAGAATTGTATACCTGAAATTTATGTAACTTTACTAACAATTGTCACCCCAATGAACTTTAATTTAAAACAAAAAGAATTTGATGTTTGAACTAGTATGATTGAAAAATGAAATAACCTACCAACTGGGTGGAAGTGGTTTTGTAAATCCAGCTCAGTGCTGTGCCAGACTCTGACACACAGCCTCAGATGACAAACTACTTCTGCAGGCTAAAGATGAAGCACATGTTTGCTCACTAGTTTATCAAATAGAAAACAAAGACCATCTGTTAATTACCACCAGAAGACCTGGAGAGAGAAAATAAATAGAACTGAATTTTTCTCTGTCCAAGGTACATACTTTTCTTTTCCTTATTTTTATTTTTATTTTTTTAAAGGGTCATGCTCTTGGAAAAAAGCCTATAATTAAGTCTGAAGAAAGTTCATTTAAATCTCTGGTAAGTTTTTGATGATCCATATAAAAATATTTCCAAGAAAGTAGTTAACAACTAAGTGGAAATGTTGCAAATGACAAAACACAACAACATAAGTTTTTAATGTATTACACCAAATATTATCATGGCACACTCATTTGGGTTTTACTGGAGCCACGTATCTTATAATTATTTTTACCTACTACCTATCAGAGCAATATGGTATAACAGGTTAATACTCTAATACAATTTCTAAATGAGGGGACTCGGACAGAAGATATTAAGTGCATACATGGTTTTTATAAGCATTAGGGCTAAGCCTAGGTAATATCATCTAGTAGCTCTTGGGTACTTGTCTAATTTAGGGTGGCAAGTCCCAGAATGGGAATGGGGATGAAGGAGAGATGGTGAAAAGTACCACTTAAAAATAACCTTCTCCTCCTTACCATTATCCTCAAGCACCTGGTATTCTTAAGCTCTTTCCATCCTGCTGTTAATCTTTCAAGGCACCACTAATAGTGTTGTTTGTTGTCTATCTTTATATGGTCTAACTCCAAGCTGTCCATAATCTAATCCTACCAATCATTAACCTAAATGAGGCTGACCAAGCACGGGCCTTCGGGCTACTGTCCAACAGGCAGATCCATTGCTCTGTATCTAATAAATCACATGCACATGAAAGAAGCAGCTCACCCAGGCCTACCCCTACCACTTGCAGCACTGTGGCAAGAACACAAATGGAGGCCCTTATTTAAGTTACAAATCAGGCTACCAAAATTGTTAGCTAAAACATCTTCCTAGCTTGGCAAATAAATAATTTCATACCAACAAAATTTTTAAAATATGTGCAAAGCTATGGGTTTTATATGACTGAAAGTCAACAAAATAACAGACTACTAAATTTAATTATTAATGCATCCAACTGAGTGATATTTGGGTGAGTAACAAAATAGAGACAGTCATAATTTATAAAATATTATATATCCTACAAAATATATTTTTTCCTACCTTTGGTTCACCAAAATTACTAATTATTTTTTTTAAATCAAGATTTTTACATAATTTGAGTTCTACTGACAGAAAATGCCAAATTAGACAAACTTTCTTGGGTCAAAATTATTACGCAGTTTTATTAATTCCATTTGGAGAAACTTAGCTCTGCTGAGGTAGTGGCAAATGGAATTGTAAATAAAATTTTTAAAGCAATAGTCAGTTCAGAAGTGAACATTCATTTCATAGTATAAACAAACATTTTAGTAGGTTTGCATATAATAAATTATCATAAAATCATTACAAAGCATTTTAATTTCATATAGGTTGCTATCGCATTGTGATTTTTCAGAATAATTTATTATCATCTAGCCAAATGCTCTGAAGAATTTCTTCCTATATTTGCTGATTTCAAGACCATTCATTTCTCCATCTTCTAATGGGCAGGCCAGAATAGCTTTTGTTTCTGGGTTATGAAATTGATATAAAATTGATTCTCTTTTCATTCTCACTGTTTTAATTAGTAATTAAAACTTAATTTAATAAAGAATATGAAGTTGCAAGAGTTTTCTTTTATCTGTCCATTTAATTTTGTGGATTTAATGAGAACAATGTTCTTATTAATTTGCATTGTTTTGATCAGCAGTTAAAATAAGAATTTGTAATTTCTTGTTTTCCAGCTCTATTAGGGTTACACTTAACAGAAGTCTGCTCACTTTCACTGTTCCCATATTTTTCTTTTTAATTTAACTAGAACTCCTCTTTGAAATTTTTCTATTTCTATTTTTTTCTAGCTTTTTTCTTTTCTAGTCTCTATTTTTCACTTATTTCTACCACAATTCTTTAGTCTTCACTGGCTCTCATTCTCAGTGAGATTAAAAGATTAAAAAGTAAAATGTAGCTGCATGAAGGGTATAAAATTTGAATACATTTTAATTGAAAATGTAAATTTAAAATACAGTAAAATGAAAACTTTTCATGTGGTAACATTTTTCTTCCAAAATATAAAAAATATTAAAATTACAAGGCAAAATATAAGCTGTAATGAATATCAATTATAAAGCAAAATTAAATAATGAATGCTGAATTTTTATTTTAATATTTGAAAGTATAATTAATATTATTAAACATTGTTATAAAAATAAAACTATTTCTAGTTGCCAACGTTAAGAATTGGTATCCTACTTTAAGTATATTACATCTAGACATAAATGCATATAAATTTAAAATCACTATGAATTATTTAATATTACAAAATATTCCTCAGCCATCACATGCAATAATTGCAAATACTGAGCATATCTGGAATAATTCCAGAACTATGAATTGGTTTATAAGAAGAGAAGCAAGAAAACGGATGCTCAGCACTAGTGGGAAATGAAATTTCATTATGCAAGTACCTATTGCATTCATGCTATAAGAAGGATTTGACAAGTTAATTAATTTATCTTTTCTCTTATTTAAGTACCTCTGCCATTCAAATCCTCCCTGGACTCTGGAGCATTCTCTTTTTTTTCATATTGGAAGTATCATACCCCACAATATGTCATAGTAATCAGATGCAATTGTTTTTTATTACCAGAAGATAGGTTAAAAGATGTAGAAAAGAATCTCCCTGTGACATGTTGAGAGTTAGTCACAAGCATGAATGTTTAGAGACACAAGTGCCTATGGTTTATAAGCAATTTATTATTTAAAGGTTGTATTTAGTTGTGATTTGAGGGTCCTCTAAAGCCCAGAACCTCTTTTTCTCAGATCTAAGCACGGTACTGAGCTCATCTTTCCACATTTTCCTCTCCCCCGTTTGGAAGTTCACTGCCTCCACGCCTCAAAATCACTGTCCCCACCAGCCCATTTTAAGGCCCTGACTAATTAATTTAGTTTTTCAGCCACTCCGTGATTTACTTAGAATTTGAACTGAAAACGTTCTTCAGACTCTCATGTGTTATAAAAAGTTATGTGTGAGGAGAGCAGAAGCCCTTCTAATAGGGGTGGGCAGTCACATTTTTGTCCCTCTCCCTAAAACATTATGTTCTCTTCTCTTTGGCTATTTAACTCTTATATAGATCTCAGCTCAATTGCAATTTCCATAGAAAAACTTTGCTTGGCAGTCTCAGTTAGTTCCAATCCCCTTTGTATACGTTCCCACAGCATCTTGTTCCATTTAGCAGAGCGACGATTTTACATTTGTTTCTGTAATTTGATTAGTGTTTGTCTCCCTCCACAGAGAAGAATTGACAAGAGGAGTACGCCGGAGTGTATTTGGGCTCACCGTTATATCCCCAGAGCTTAGCCTATGTTGTGTATATAGAAGACACTCAAGATTTAATTAATTAACTAATGGAGCCATTCAGCTGTATCTTACATTTCTTTCTCCCTTTTAGACCTTAGTCAATCATGTGGCAAAGAAAATCTATTTGTCTTTTAGATCTTAGCTTAGTTGTATCTTCTTGGGAAAGCTTTCCCAGCCCTCTCTGACTAATTCAAATCCCCTTTTTCCTTTATGTCAGAAAAAAACTGAAAATTTCTTTTGGCCCCTGACATGATTTCACATCATGTGTTTACACCTGAGCACATATGTGCCAGTGAACTCTTTCCAAAGCTGTGGTAAATACTATATATAGAAAAGGCTGTTTTCATGCTAAGCATATGCGTTACAGCAATTTTAGGAATATTTTCATTGGCTAGCAAAATCTTAAGTGTGGCCACAGAGCATGGTCAACTTTAGCAATAAGTATATTTTCCCCAAATCAAGCATTTTGAATACTGATTGACATGAGAACTAGGAAGCACATTTTTTAAAAAGATCATATTTTTTTAATTTATCCTCACTATTTAGTTTTACTCAGACACTAAGCAGCCAGGGGAAACACAAACAAGTATTTCCAGAAAGTTTCTTGATTCCTTTTCTTTGCAAGTTTTAACTCCATTACCATGAAACCATTTGTTTATTATAGAATGACTTTCTTCCTGGTTCTGCTGAGAACTTGAAAAACTAGAAGAGCTAACAAATGATGATAATGTGTCTCTCTACATTTTCCCACTACTCCCAATATTTGGTGGACACAGACCAAACTTTAATTTAGCTTTCTGCCACTTCAGCTGGCCTATAGACATTTTCAGGATATTTGGTCTCTGACTCTTCTGATGATTTTCCTTGTACTTTAAAGGAAAAGACAGCAAAATTGGACTGTAGTAATTGGACACTGACATCACAAGCCACAAAGTAACTGTTGTTAAGTTGAATTAACAGTGAAAGTTTTTTTATTAGATGGATTTGTTTTCTTATTTAAGTCTTCATCTATTTTAAGCAATGGCATCATTAATTGGAAATGGCAAGTCAAGTCAGAGACAGTCAAACAGGATACTTCATTCTCATGAGTGACTGTCCATGTGGCCTGGGGGCACTGGCCAACTTCGTGTCAAACAACTGAACTTTCTACCTAAAGTTTCCCCAGGGTAGAGAAGTATTTTATTAAACTCAGTTCGGGGAAATGTGGAAAAGCATCAGACTACTTACACTCAAACGCAAATGATCAAGCACTAGTTTACTGGCTCTGTCAAAGCTTTACTAAATGAAACTCAGGAGCAGAAAACATTGTTAATGTGTTAAGAAAGAAATTAGCAAAAACATGACCTAGAATATGACATTTAACCATGCCAGAAGGCTGACCTCCATTTGAAACCAAAGAGATTATCCTGGCGAAAAAAGTGTACCATCAAGTTCTGAGAAAGGGAGTATTGGATACTCTGATTCTGCGGCCTTAGAAAAAGAGAAGGGAAAACTATGATTTTTTTTTCTACTCCTAAGAAAACAAAGTGAAAATCGCTTTGAGGTCTTTACTTCACACAAGTAAAGAGGGCTTTGAGGTCTTAGAAGTAAAGAGTCTAAGTCATCTGTTTCTATCAGGTAAGACAATGGAAATAGAGGTCCTAATAACTGTCTATGATCCTGCTTCTAGCTGTAAACCTCAATAGATTTATCTGCTGTAAAACAGCAGATATTTTTGCTGAGATTCCGTGTAAATTCTCTTTGGAGCAAACAAAGCACTTTTCTTTGTGTTTGAGAGGAGCCCTATCCCTAGGAATTCCAAATAGCACTGCTACAGTGCTTCCCACTTGGCCACAACTGGGAAGTGAAAGATTACTTCAAGGTTTCAGTCATTTTCAAGTGCAGAAATGTTTTGACTTTCACCTTTTAAAAGCATCATGTAAGTATGCTCCCCACCTGTCTTGGATTATTTGTTTTCCGGTTATTTTTAATGGTAATACAGTTTGATTAACTCTTTTGAACAGCAAATACACAAAAGCCTTAACATTAAAAAATGACAGAACTAAGTGCTGGTCCTGGCACAATATGAGTAAATTGAAATCCTTTATTTTAAAATAATAAGCTTTCAGGGTGTTCTAGAGGTAGATGTTGCTAAAAAGTCACGTGGGGCAAATACTGGACAATTTTTCTGCAGTATTTGCAGTTAGTATCAACTTGGGGGATTATGGTTTTAGTAAATGCATTGCCTGCATCAGATGATAATAACTTTGGTTTTTGTTAGTGATTTTGTTTCTTGGCTAAAATTACTCCGAAATAAAAGAAAGTCTAGGTTTATTTTGTAACTGTTTCATTAGTGGGAAATACCATGTTTCCCCAAAAGTAAGACCTAGCTGGACCATCAGCTCTAAGGCGTCTTTTGGAGCAAAAATTAATATAAGACCCAGTCTTATATTATATTATATAAGACCCAGTCTTATATTAAAATAAAACCCATATCATATCATATCATATTATATTATAAAGATCCAGTCTTATATTAAAATAAGACCATGTCTTATATTAATTTTTGCTCCAAAAGATACATTAAAGCTAATGGTCCAGCTAGGTCTTATTTTCAGAGGAACACAGTATATTGCCTTTTCTTGTTGGTCAGGTTTTATTAGGGGGACACAGAAAAGTACTTTCCACAGGATCTTATTAACTACCCATGTTTCTAAAGGTAAAGTTGGAAATAAAATTTCATCTCCTTATCATGTTACATAAGTCTTATTTTTTCATTCCTACCCTTCATTATTTAACTGGCCTGCTACACAAAATAGAACTGTAAGATTGTCTCATAACATTGTTATGTCCTTAAGAATTTCCATGACCCATACTTTCAAGACTTTTAAATAGTGAGTAATTTTATGTTTATCTGGGACCCAATCTTTCCATTACTGTTCCTGTTCTCTGTGTCCCAGTTCACAGACTTTTAGCATAAACCAGATATAAGAAGAAAACATATTTCAGAGATTCTGAAAGCAAGAGAGATTTGGAAACCTCAAATCTAGTCTTGAGCCTAGGATGGTAACATTTTATTATTAAATATTGTAAGTTTGTGACAAGGGGAGAGGGGAGGCCCAAATAAATAGCTTCCATAAGTAGCATTTCAAAGTAAAACCTTATCATTAAAATTGTCATCAGCAAAGTGAAACCAAGGGCATCTTTTTTTTAGTGAAAATGATGCCCTCCTGACACTACCAGAGCTATTTGTCGAGAGCCACCATAAAATCATTTAGATCCTGATCTCTTACACCCAAGTTTCCCAGAAATAATGAAACCACTATTTCCTAGCTTATCTAGAGCACAGCTTCCCTTCAGCTCACCATCATGGCTGCAAAATCATTGGGGAAGGAGTATGGGGGATGTCTGGAGGAAAGAAAGGGCAAGAAGTGACACCTATTCTACCTCCTTTCCCCAACCACTTTTAAGCAGGTTTGGCTATGTCTGAAAAACTTCCAGAGGCTTTTTTCTGCCAACATGGCTGCCCCATAGAGACTAGGCTATGATTCGTCCATGTGTCATCTTGGCTATGCTATAGTAACCAGTTAATTAATCAAACACTAATCTAGGTGTTGCTGTGAAAGTATTTTTGTAGATATGGTTAATATTTATAATCAGTTGCTTTTAAGTAAAGGAGATTGCCCTCAATAATGTGAGTGGACCTCATCAATCAGTTGAAGGCCTTAAGAGCAAAAACTGAGGTTTTCTGGAGAAGGAATTTTGCCTTATGGCCGAAACACCAACTTCTGCCTGAGTTTCCAGCCTGCCAGCCTGCCTGCCTTACAGATTTCAGACTTGTCAGTCCCTACAATCTCATAAGCCAGTTCTCTGAAACAAATCTCTTTATATGTATTAATGTACGTATTGATTCTATTTCTCTGAAGGACTCTAACTGATACAGAGCTTTATTCCATTTCTGGCCCTACCTCATGGATTTGTATATTCTGAACTAAGAGAAGGAGTCATGAATTAAGAAGCCTGTTCATGTTGGAAAACCATGGTTCTAAAAACTATGCTTTATACTTGGGAGGACCCCTGTAGGAAACCAGAACATACGAGTAGTTTTCTCCCATGTTTAGCTATGCATACATGGGGGACCACTGTACTAGATGCCTTTTCTATATCTTTTTTTTTTTGCTTCATTTTAAATACGTAATTCTATTTGTACTACAGGCAGGGTCTCACAAATCTACCTCAATCTTTTGGCAAATATTTATGATAGAAATTAGATTTTTTTTGTTTTGTTATATGAACCCATAATCTTTGACAATATGACATATATTTTGGTATCTAGGTATTTCATTTCAATAGTGTTTAGGCATAGATGTATTTGATATAATTATATTTAATTAGTACATTCAAGTTATATTGAAAATCTATAATTCTTTTAAGATAAGGAAACCATTTCCTAAAAAAATTTTGTACAAATGTCAAAAACTAACTGAATTGTGAAAATGGAAAATGCTGATCAACAAGGATCTTATAAATAACACTAGCTTGAAACAATTGAACAATGGGGTTCTTTAGGCACAAAGCTGGTTTCTTGTGGCATGCTTTTACAACACTAAATACGAGAGGCATCTATAATTTTTTTAAATTATTCTTTTGTGTGGAAAAGTTCTGTCATGTCAGCTAATTTTCCATCATAAATGTTTAGGAATTTCAGAAAGCACAGTTACACTGATAAAGCTCTCTCCATTCATTGCGTGATACTAGAGTTCATGATGAGTCTTAGTTGAACACTCTCACTTGCTTTCCTGCTCTATATGTGATTAGGCATATTCTAGATTTTCAATAATTTATGTAAAGAAATAGGAAAAAAATACCAGATCCTAAAAAAATAAGAAATTAAATTCTAATTCAAGTAAAATTTAAATGAAAAAATTTTAAATTTAACTTCTGACTAAGCTTAGAATTATCTAGGGTAACTGAATTAAATCTCTCTCTTTTGAAAACAGAATGTGAAACAAATGTAGTGATGGTACAGGGTTAGATCCCTAATCTTTACACCCATTTAAACTTTAAAGATGTGCTATAAATCTGCTGCTTATTTTTATTAGCATTTATTCTGTCTTGCAATCAGAGCCCTAATAAAGAGAACATACCTAATTTCTGTGCAGGTATTGGCTTATAGTTAAGTCCAAAACATAACATTATTTGTGATCTGGGAGTATGGATGAAAAAAGGGGGGGGGGGGGGTTTCTATGGAAAGCAACCTCACAAGGTGATCTGATCATAAATGCCTAACTGGGCAGGTCATGGTGAGTAGTCAAGCCCAGGCATATAACTTTTTAGTAAAAGGCTTATCATTGCCTTAAACAAGCCTTTTCCATTATTTCTATGTATCCAAGTTAACACATGTTTGAAATGTTGCTTTTCAGACCCATCCTTCTGAGACTCTGAGACATAATCACATTATCCTATAATACAATCCCACTTTGCTTTCTTCCACCTTCGTGAAATATTACTTATTTTCCATCCTTAATTTCAAATGCATAAAAGAAACTGTAAAATTTACTCTCCAGAGTATTTGAGATCTTGCTCCCCAGCATATGCCATCAGTTTTAGCTCAAATAAACTCTTATAAAACCTCTTTACAGGTTTGGACATTTCTTATGTCGACAGAAAGCAATATATCATGATGGTTCAGTCAACTACCTGGGTATAAATCCTAGCTCCACCACTTTGCAGCTGTATGAATTTGTCAAATTCAATACTCTAGGCTTCAGTATATTCATATGCAAAATGCAATAGTAATCTTACTTGCTGAGTCATTGCAATGACAATTTTTATACATATATTTAAAACAAGTAACTATAAACACACCCATCTACATATATATAGGAGATATATATATATGTGTGTATATATATACATATATACATATATATATTCTATCTATCTACATATGTAATAGGTATAGATATAATAGGTGTAGATAGATAATATATACATAATATATACATATATAGAGAGAGATAATATATACATATTATATATATATGGAGAGAGAGAGAGAGAGAGAGAGAGAGAGAGAGAGAGAGAGAGAGAGACAGGAACAATACATATGCATGTAGGACTTCTAGCTGAACGGAAGTCCTATAACTAAGAACATACAGAAGAAGACACCTTGAGAATGGTAGGAGGGGTAGAGACATGGAACGAGTTGGTCCCACACATGTGTGGCAGTTAAAAATCAGGAGGGATATCTCAGTTGCAGTGGTCCCCCCTGAGGAGCGAGGGATCCCAGCCCCAGACCAAGGCTCTCTAGCCCAGGACTCCAGTGCCAAAAAGAGAGGTCTACAAAACTTCTGGCTGTGAAAACCAGTGGAGATTGAGGCTGAGTGAGATGGAGTCCCAAGCACTGCTCTTAAAAGGCCTCCACACAGACTTACTCACTGACAGACTTACTTGCTTTGAGCTCCAGCACTGGGGCAGCAGCTCAAAAAGTGCCAGGGACATATGGGGAGGAACTAAGTTGTCTGGCTTTAGGGCAAGGGCTGAAGGAGCAGCTTTTTCCAGACAGAAGTGCTGGAAAAACCCATTATTTCTTTGTTCAGCCCTTCCCCCTCTGGGTGTGCACTTAGGCAGCTGCCATATCTGAGTCTCCATCAACCTGGGATTGAGAACCTATTTGAAGAAATAATGACTGAAAACTTCCCTAACCTGGCAAAGGAAATAGACATATAAGTCCAGGAAGTGCTGAGAGTCCCAAACAAGATGACCCAAGGAGGTCCACACCAAGACACATCATAACTAAAATGCCAAAGATTAAAGACAAAGAGAGAATCTTAAAAGCCTCAAGAGAAAAGCAGTTAGTTACCTACAAGGGAGCTCCCATAAGACTGTCAGCTGACTTCTCAACAGAAACTTTGCAGGCCAGAAGGGATTGGCACAAAATATTCAAAATGATGAAAAGTAAGGACCTACAACCAAGATTACACAGCAAAGCTATCAGTTAGAATCAAAGGACAGATGAAGAACTTCCCAGACAAGAAAGAGCTAAAGGAGTTTATCAATACCAAACAAGTATTTTAAGAAATGTTAGAGGGACTTAGTTAAGAAGAAGGAGGAGGAGGAGGAGGAAAAAATGTGAATAATAAAATGTCAATAACTACATATATATCAATAATTGCTTCCAATATAAAAGGATTAAATGCTTCAGTCAAAACATAGGGTGGCTGAATGGATAAGAAAACAAGATCCTTACATATATTGCCTACAAGAGACTCACTTCAGATCAAAAGACACACACAGACTAAAAGTAAAGAAATGGAAAATGATATTTCATGAAAATGGAAACAAACAAATAAAAAATCTGAAGTAGCAATACTTATATCAGACAAAATAGACTAAAACAAAGGCTATCGCAAGAGACAGAGGAAGACTCAGTAATCTCATTTCTAGGTATTTATACAAAGAAACCCAATACACTCCTTCAAAGGGATATGTGCATCCATGTGTGCATTACACCGTTATTTACAATGATATGGAGGAAACCTGGGTGTTCATCAATGGATGCCTGGATAAAAAAGATGTGATACATATATACAATGGAATATTACTCAGCCATATAAAAGAATGAAATCTTGCCATCTGCAATAACAGGGATGGACCTAGAGGGTATTGTGCTGAGTGGAATAAGTCAGACAGGGAAAGATAAATGTCATATGCTTACATTTATATATGGAATCTAAAGAGCAAAATTAACAAACAAAACAGAAACAAATTCATACATACAGAGAACATTTTTATGGATGCCAGTTAGGAGGGGTGGGAGAAATGGGTGAAAAGAGGGAAGGGATTAAGAAGTACAAATTGGTACTTACAAAGTAGTCATGGGGATATAAAGTAGAGCATAAAGAATACAGTCAATAATATTGTAATAACTATGTATGGTGTCAGATGGCTACTAGATTTATCAGGATGATCACCACAAAAGTTATATAAATGTCTAAGCATCATGTTGTACACCTGAAACTAATATAATATTGTATGTCAACTCTAATTGAAAAATAAAACCATTATTAAAATAATAAAATTAAAATTAAAATGGAAAAAAAATACACATGCATTTAGCATGATATTTGTCAAGTAACACATGCTCAATAAATGGTAGATAACCCCCTATTTTAGAAACTGTCTTTAATCAAAATCATTAAAGTTCTGTTCTAAGAAAATGTGTTTTTTTGTTCAATATATTTAAAAACTAAATAACCTTTAAAATATCTATTTGTGTTAATTCTCACTGTGAAACATAAAACACAAAAGTTTATTGTGTAGGAATTTTTTTAAGCAACAGAAATTGACTAAAGTAGAAACTGAATTTCTGGAAGGGTGTGAGAAGCCACAGGAAAGATCAGTCATCAGGCAGTTCTGGGGAATCTAGATAACAGACGCTAATGACCATCAGGGTTTTGCTGCTGCAATCATGCTATTCCAGTTGTTTAAGTCATTTTGTCACTAAGATTCAAATTCCTAGAGATAGCATATAATTGGCCTAGATTGGTGGAGGGAAAGTAGATTTCTTTCCAAATTATCACCTTTACTTTGCACCCCTAAAGCAAAGTCCAAGGGCTGTTATAGAGGAAGGAGAAATGGATGCCAGTGAGGAAACAAATACCCTATATGTACAGAAGTATTGCCTTTGATTGTTTTTCAGATATCATATTCCCTGATAATTCATCACCATCATGTGTATTGGATAAATAATAAGGGTTAGAAACTGTTATTTCTTTAATGCCCAATACTCCTGAATAAATTGACATCACCTGGAAATGGTAATGACCAATTTCCATTTTCATGTGCACATTAGGAGCAGTACATTGGGAAAATCTGCTCTGCTTCCCACCCTCTTTTCCCACCTTTACTGGTCTTTGCCACCACAGTTTCTGAAAGTGGCAGGAATAGTGGCAATATCTGCCAGTCCCAACTTTCAGTTCGGATGGGCTTGCGAGGCAGGGAACAATAGCACGGTCTTGATGTGTTTATACTGGAAGTGTACTGGTGAGGCTGATCTACTTATACTTCTGATGGATGGTAAAAGTGATGAAATACAAACACTATCCAATTTAGACTCTCTTTAGCTTCTCAACTACATTGAAGTGGAAATGTTCCAATAGTAACAGAGGATTAGATGGGACTCTTTACAGCAACGTATGCTTACCAAGTGGTCACTTACTTCAGGCTAACTTTTTTTTAATTATGTAGTATTCTAAAAATCACTGATTAATGTCTTCCAAAATTTGTAGCATACTGAAAGCAATATATTAGGAGGTCAATGAGATTAGAAAGAAAATGTTGTCAAAAGTACCCTGAGAACAGCAAAGAAGTGACAAAGAACAAAAACTGCTATAAAAAAAATACAAAAACCCCCAAAACATCACAGTAGATGCCCTACACACCTCAAAGTGTCCTGAACTATATTACATTACAGTATAATAATTGACAGTTATAATGATGGCCCTAAATCCTTAAGAACTCTATTTAACTTAGAATGGATGTGATACAGTTTAGAAAGACGTGCAAGAAAAATAATTCTTTTCACATACAGGGGGTAAACACTGGAAATTTAAAAAATATATAGGAATATTTCAGCCCTCAAGTTTCTGGATAATGATAATGAGAGGTCAACAGCAGCCAACACTGACTGACGATGCACTCTGGGCCAGACACTGTGCAGAGTGCTTTAACTGGATAATCTCATTTAATCGGCACATCAACGCCAAGGTAACCAGTACTATTATTCCTGTCTTACAGATAAGAAGACTTATCTGTAGTCTTCTTCTGTAGACAGAAGTTGAGTACTTAGTCAAGGTCATTTCGTTAGTAATGACAGGTGAGATTATAATAGCAAACAACCCCCCAAATCTCAGTAGTTTCAAACAACAGTTCGTGCTACCTGTCCATTGTGATTTGGCTAGGGCTCTGCTCTTTGTAAAATGATGGAGCATCTATTGTCTGATTTGAAGCTGATTGTCACGCAAGGGGAAGAGAAAGATAGTGACTTATGCTCCCTAGAAGTCATGTGGCCATGACCTACTTCAAGGAGGAGGAGAAATACAAACCTACATTGTGCCCAAGGAGGAAACCAAAATACTGATGAACAGCCCTAATGATCGTGAGGCACAAGCACATAACTAGAAAGTGAGGGAGCAGAATTCAAACTCAAGTATCCTAAAAACAATGAGTTTAGAGCGAGGACTAGAGCGGTCTCTAAATTTTTGTGTACCTACCAAAGAGAGTGATTATGGGAAGACAGGAATGGGCCACATCCTTTATGGAGTTCCATTCTCTCTTTTCAAAAGTGTTCTTTAACAGGTCTTGCTTACATGCTGTCATGTTGGGGAAATTATAAAGTGATAAGTCAACCTTGCCCTTTGTAAAGTCAAAGTGTTGGCAGATATGTTTAATACCAATGGGAACAATGTAAAATAATCATTTTTATTTGCTTTCCAGGGGTCAGACGTCCCTTTTCATAGTGTAGGGATAACACAAATGGAACCCCTTTAAGAACAGAATCGGGCTTTAGTATTAATGAAGTGTTCTATAACCTACGTGCTCAATAGCAATAATCACTGACATCCCTGGCACCATGTCTATGCTTACTTAATTAAATAAACCTCCTTATCAAGTCATTCATACTTAGAAGTAAACAAACGAGGTTTCATTCCTTTTTTTTTTTTTTTTTTTTTTTTGATAGTTTGCAGTGGTCCTTATACATGTTTATATTTCAAAATAGATTTTTGTATATTTTCCTTGGTAGTCTATATTGGGAAAAGTTGAATATGCTCAACTTTATACTTCCCAGATTTGCAAAAGTATATTGGATGTTTACATGTCTTCTGTGTGACTCCCACGTAAGGAAGTATTCCTTACAAAATTCTGGTAGAAAAACAGAATTAGCAAGAGGATGCAGAACATAGATACCTAATTTTTTCAGCGGGCAAATAAACAAGGCAATACAGTACCAGCAGCTAAATTACTTGGCATAAAGTTAAATAACTATCTTGGCTTTTATACTGGTTTCAAGATTTTTCAAAACAAGATGTATGTGGTTTTACTTTCAAATAAAATAAATGTATCCCATATAAACTTTAATAAAAAATTTTGTAACCTTAGGAAAGTGAGAGACATTCCACATTTTTGTGGTTCAGATCACATAGTATATGATCCATCTAAACAAATAAAAGTAATTTCTCACTCTCTAATCACAGTCAAAAAATGTAAGTTCTCATTTTAATTCTGATTATGATTGAAGTAAATGCTAAGAGGGGCCTACTATTTTTTATATTTTGTTTCCTTAGTCTTTATAACAGCAACAGACATACAGATCTTTTTCTGATGCTCCAAAACAAAGATTTATTGACTCATGACAATGAAACCAAATATATATAAGTACCAACTGTTATTATTTTTAATATCGCCATATCTTTGAGAACTATAAAAGAAATGTCACCATAGAATGCGAAAGTTAAATTTATTACAAACAAGCCGGCTAAGTCATAAGAAGTTCTGAGGAGGCCCTCTTATTCTCTTAGCAAATGATTTATTTTGAGCCTAACTGACTTGAGATGAGAAAATGTTAAAGGGAGATCTTACTTAAGAAATAAAACACAAATGGTAAAGGAGAAAAACAAAAAAGTGTCTTTTGGGACCTATCACTTAATCAGTCCTTAGGATCTAGTCTTTGATAATAACATTTTGACCTTGGAATTAAGGTTTATATATAGCAAGGAACATGTTCCTCCCATACGAACTGTACTCACTAGAGAATTGGAAGACTTTGAATTTTACTTGTCAGTATTTGTCAGAGGTCCAGCCCTGGATGAACTGTAACACAGATTAAAACAGCTAAACCAAATCACTACTCGACACTCTGAGAGAATAACACCTCTTTCTCCCATTAAGGTTTTACATTACCCAGGAAAATCCCTAATAATTAATAAGACAGAGGACAGCAACATTGCCTAAAGTTCTAAGCTCTTAAAAGCTTATAAGTTAAGAATTAAAACAGAAAGATGAAAGAAAAGTTAGAAAAGGAAAAATAATTATGGCCCCCAAATTTAAGAGCGTATAAAAACAAGATGGCAAATGACATACAGTGGTGTGCAGGTGTGGGAGAAAGCATTTTGACAACATAGCTGTGGATCCTGTGTGCATGATGTACAGTATAGGGAAAAGGAGATAAACAAAACCTGGTGTCTTTCTCTAAAATGCTTACCAAGTTGGAGGGTACAAAATATAAAAGCTAACAGTATAATATCTTTTGATAAGTGTAATGTGTGGTTCACATGCAGATGCAGAACAGAGATCTGGACATGGGTTCAAAGTCCTAATTTGCCATATACAGATGCTCCTTGACTTACGGTAGGAGTTATGCCCTGATAAATCTATTATCAGTTGAAAATATTATAAGTGGAAAATGCATTCAACACACCTAACCTACCAAACATCATAGCTTAGCCTGGCCTACCTTAAATGTGCTCAGAACACTTGCAGTAGCCTGTAGTTGGGCAAAATCATCTAACACAATGAATACACTATTAAGTATTGGTTGTTTACACACGTGGCCCTGTGGCTGATTGGGAGCTGCAGCTTGCTGCCACTGCCCAGCATCTCAAAGAATATCATACCACATATTGCTAGACCGAGATAACATCAAAATTCAAAGTATGGTTTCTACTGAATATGCTTTCACACCATCGTGAAGTTGAAAAATTGTAAGCCTAACTATTGTAAGTCAGGGACCATCTGTACAAAGAGAATGTAGCATCTTGGTTAGTGCTTGAGCTTTGGAGTTGGACAAAGGTACAACCTGGGTACAACCAGAGAAACAGAACCAAGTAGGAGATTCATATTAAGAGATTTATTGCAGAGAACTGGCTTACATGATTATGGGAGCTGGCTAGGGCAGACCATCAGGAAGAGTTGGTCGGAGCTCTCAGGCAACTAAAGGTGCAGTCTGCAAGAATTTCTTCTTTAGGGAAGCTTCAGCTCTGCTCTTATGACCTTTCCACTGATTGAGTTAGGCCCATGCAGATTATGGAGGATAGTCTCGCTTACTCAAAGTCATCTGATTATGGACTTTAATCACATGTATGAAATACCTTCTCATCAACACCCAAACTAGTGTTTGACTGAATCTCACAGGGAGGCCTGTAGCCTAGCCAAGTTGGCACAGTAAACTGACCATCATAACAAACCTGGATTAAGCACCCAACACTACCACTTTTTAGCTATATGGCCTTGAAAACGTTTCTAAATATCTTTAAATCCTTGTTCTATCACCTGTAAAATGAAGTTAGTAAGAGTAACTACTCATAGATGAGACAAGCCTCCCTTCAAAACCACACGGACTGAGGAGTGAGAATGGGAAAAGGTGATTTCCCAAGGAAAACAAGGCATTGCAACCAGGTTGTAGGGGAATGGATGAGAGAGAAAGGAAAAAATGAGATATTTACACTACAACCCTTATCTACGTTGTTGACAAAAAATGCTGGGCATGGCCAAATGAAAGGATAAATAAGACTCTTAAGAACATAAAGGTACTATCTCCAAAAATACTCTCTTTTTCTATTTAGTTTTAGAGTATGGTAGCAGGAAAAAATGAATGGGTGCTAGGTCTGAAGGAAGTAAAACATCACCTTCATATGCTTAATACTGTCCTGTCTTAGTCATACTGAATCCAAAAACTAGAGAGGTTGGAGACGGCCTGAGTCTTAGATAGCCAGGCTGCTATAGCAAAACACCATCGACCTATTTGTGGCTTAAATAATAGACGCTTATTTCTACCAGTTCTGGAGGTAGGGAAATCCAAGATCAAGGTGACAGCAGATTGGGTTCTTGGTAAGGGCCATCTTCGTGCCTTGTAGACAGCTGCCTTCTCATGGTGTGCCCACTTGGCTATTTCTCAGTATGTTCTTGTGGGGAGGGAGAGCTCTCGGTCTTTTCTTCTTCTTATAAGGGCATTAATTCCATCATGAGGGCACCACCCTTATGACGTCACCTAAACCTAAATATCTCCCAAAGGCCGCACCTCCAGAAACTACCATATTGGGGGAAGGTCTTCAACATGTGAATTTTGAAGGGATATAAACATTCAGTTTATAACAGCCTGCAAAAGAGCTGTAACCAAGTTAGTTCAAAAGTCAAGGGAATGCTCAAAAGAATGAAGTTTATTTAGCCATTATTCACACAATGAAAATCAACAGGCCCAAAGATGGTTAATTCAATCTTGCACCCAGAAATAGCATTACTCTTAGGGAAGCTTAATCTGCATGAAAGGTGAGAAGAACATTCTTTGTACCACCTCCAAGAGTCCTTGCTTGGACCCAGAACCAGTATTAACATGAACAAATCAGGAAAAAAGCCTCAAAGGGTACTACTGAATTAGACTATGTCCCATAGGCAGAAAGTCCAAGCATAAGAGATTACACTTAATGGAAGCACACTGGTCAATTAATTGAAAAACATGACATCAAAACCACTTTTAAAATCCAAATGAATATCTGATAATTATGTGACTGAAGGAAACTGGAAGTACAAGGTATAAAATGGGTGATGCCAAAAAAGAAAAGAAAATTATAGGTTATTATGCCAATTAGGGCTTTTAAAATATGTTTTTAAAGCTTAGATATTTAGCTATTGCAGGGCTATCATTTACTTTGCTGGATCTACAGAGAGAAAACAAGGTATCAGAGGAGTTTCCTGCAATGTCTAGTGCTTAAAATAAGAAAAGAGATTTTAAAATTATAGAAAAAAATAAGAAAATAAGTAAACCTGCCTTAAAATTTGATATAGAGCCCAATCCAAGCACTGCATACTCACCATACTTTTGCTTCAAGGTCAATCTCACTGTCCTGGAGTTTATGCTTTCCAGTTTAGTGCTTATTATGACGACAGCAACAGTAGACACCACATATCTTTGGTGATCTGAACAAAGTTACATTCCTACCCTTAGCATCAGAGGCCTTGATTTCTAAGCCCCATTCTACCACTAGATCAGCAGATAAATTACGTAGTTCCTATGAAACTGGACTAGCATTTAGCCAAACTGACTGAGAGGAACAAGGGAGCAATAATGCCCGACAATAGATCTCGCAACATTTTAAAGATGTGGCCTAGCCAGACATGCTCTTTGACAACCCCTAACTGTCCTGTATAACTTCTCATGTGGTCTGCTCTTAGGGATTTATGATGCTTAAATGAAGATGAAGAGGTGAGCTTGAATAATCATAATCCCAAACTATATTAATCCACTGATGGAAAAGACATGTCAACCACTTCATCTTAAACATGGGTGGTCATTCATTACTTTAAAAATCATATGTTTCCATGAAGAAGAATAAATTGACTGGTAATATTGAATAATTCAAAATATAAGACATATGTATAGATAATATTTATTAACAATAGTGCAATAGTTTATTATAATTTATTTCACTTTGAAAATCAATAATGAAATTGATTTTATTTTTTTTATATTTTGATATTCATTAATTTTATTTTACTATCTTTAATATATGATACAGCATGTATTATACTGTACTCTTCTCTAATTTCAACTTTCCTGTTGCTTCAATTCAATTTTTTAAGAGATTTTATTTTCCAGAACAGTTTTAGATTAATAGAAAAATTGTGCAGTGACCTAATGGATGGTTGCAAATAAGTACAGCCTTCACTCAGGTGTCTGCACATCCCTCAGTGAAAGCAGTCAGGTGCTGGGACAATGACAGTTTACATAGCCTCACACAGGGATTTCTCATCATTGTGACTTCAACCATCCCAAATTCAAACTCTTCAACCTTAGCAGTTTACTAGATGCACCTAAGAATAAGTGTAATCCTTTGAAGTTCAACTTTAACTACGCAGACATTTCTCCTCCCAGAGTGGTCCTGTGCTGTCTGCATGGCCTCAAGGTCTCGCTGTGTAACATTCTCCCTGCACAGTAAAGGTCAGGTCAGGTCTAACCAGTGCATCTGAGCTGAACACCTCAGAGGTGGTAAATGAATAAGGTCAAGACCATGTGGCCTTCAGTCCACTGTGCCCTGTGCTGTTTTTTATTTATGTGTCAGTTCATACTGGGAAAGAACATGAAGAGATCACTTCATTGTTTCCCAGCAAAAAACAACAACAACAACAACAAAATTGTGAAGAACAGTTCCTATACCCCCACACCCAGTTCCCCCTGTTATTAACATCTTTAAAAGACTTATTTTTGTTTGAATGGCTTTTATTGCCACTTGATTTTATTTTAATCAATACGACTGGTATACTTAATAATATAATTAAAAAGTACTAAAAAGCTGATAAAGTCATCAGGACCAGCCCGGTGGCTCAGGCAGTTAGAGCTCCATGCTCCTAACTCCGAAGGCTGCAGGTTCCATTCCCACATGGGCCAGTGGGCTCTCAACCACAAGGCTGCCAGTTCAATTCCTCAAGTCCCACAAGGGATGGTGGGCAGTGCCCCCTGCAACTAAGATTGAACACGGCACCTTGACCTGAGCTGCCGCTGAGCTCCTGGATGGCTCGGTTGGTTGGAGTGCGTCCTCTTAACCACAAGGTTGCCGGTTCGACTCCCACAAGGGATGGTGGGCTGCGCCCCCTGCAACTAGGAATGGCAACTGGATCTGGAGCTGAGTTGCGCCCTCCACAACTAAGACTGAAAGGACAACAACTTGAAGCTGAACAGAACCCGCCACAACTGAGATTGAAGGGACAACAATTTGACTTGGAAAAAAGGCCTGGAAGTACACACTGTTCCCCAATAAAAAGTCCCCAATAAAATCTTAAAAAAAAAAAAAAAAAAAGAAGAGAACAAGAAGAAAAAAAAAAGAAATTCATCAGTCCCCGTTGCATTCTTCCTCATGAGTAATCACTTTCATTTGTATATCTATTTCTTCTAGTTATTTAATCTCTGTGCTTCTAAATAACATGTATGCTATAAATCCTTAATTTATTGATATTAGAGATTTTGATTTTTTTTTTAAATGCTCTATCAGACTTATCACAGACCTATCAATATGACGTTCTGAGCAGTCTAGTGTTATCAGATAATTCATCCATTTCATTTATTCCCCTTATTTCCAATGAGAATGGAACTCCCATTCTCCTGCTCCAGTCTGCAGCTGGTGGCTCTCTAGGCTTGATGCAAAGCTGAGATTTCCTTCGCCAATCTCCTGTGTTGGATAACTACTTTCTTAGGCCTCAGGATTTTGTCTTTCTTGGGTGGCACCCTCATTTTCTTGGAATCAAACAAATCTTCTAATCACTTCCTATGAAAAAACTCAAGGGAGATAATTTTTTAAACATCACTTATCTAAAACTGTCTATTCTACACTCACAATAGATTGTTTGGCTGAGTATAGAATTCTAGGTTGGAAACCATTTTTTCTCAGAATTCTAGTAGCATTGTATCATTGTCTTCTATATTCCAAAATTTCTACTGAGGTACACTATGCCGTTTTATTACCTACTATATATGAGCTGGTCTTGTAGAATTTTCTCTTTACTCCTAGGGTGCTGACATTTTATGAAGAGTCTCTTCTCCTTCATTGTGCTAGGTACTCAGTGGCCCTTTCAGACTGGACACTCGTGTTTTAGCATCTTATTCTTTGCTTTCTAGCTTCTGAAATGGTGTTGAAATCTCTCATCTATTAATGACTTCATTCCTACATTTTACACAAGTCATTTGGGGTCATATTTTAAGTGTATAGTCTAATGGCATGTATATCGACTTTGGAACATGGTTTAAAACTTTGGAATGTATAGCATTTCAAGCCAAATAATAAAGCTACTTGAAGAAAACCCAATCACCTGAGTTAAAGTTGTCCAGTTTTCTCATTTGTCTCCACATACAATTACGCACATAGGACTGATTAAATCAATTATGAAATATTTATATAATATAACACCATGTTATCCTCTAAACCATTTGAGAATAAGTTGGAGACATCCTGCCCTTTACCACTAAATATTTCAGTGTGCATTTCCTGGGAACAAGTCATGCTCTCACATAATGCTTCTAACTTCATGATCATTAGATTGAAGGAACAAGATATGCTCTTGCTAAAATTAACTGTATACATAGTAATTCTCTATATAGCTATGCTGACATAGTCCAAAAAAATTTAATGATAACAATACATCAAGGCCTTTCTGTAATAATTTCACCTTTTCTTTCATCCTATAACGGAGGCCCCATAAAGCTCTAGAGCACGGTAACATGACATGACCAACCACCATTTAGAAGGTTTTCTAAAGCCAAAATCAACTTAAATTTTATTACTTGTCTTTGATATACAAAGAATTCTAGTGTGCTATATTTAAATGTTGGTTTATTCTGTATGCATGCCACCTCTTCTTCTTACTCTATTCTAACAGCCGAAACTGCCCTAATTTATAAGTATGAAAAAAAAATTACTGAATTTGGACTTGCTATTTAAAACACATAAATGTAATTCTCTTCTTCATATGTGTTTTGGAATTTTCCCCTATCAGAAAGCTTATTAGGGTCAAGATCTGAGAATTGAACATGTTTTATACAAGAGAAACGTGGTTTAACTGAAGCTTGTATCTGTGGTCACTTAAAAACTCTTTTATAGTCTATATTAAAGTTTCGAGAAAAATCCCACTCAAAAAACATTTTAATTCTAGGTAATGAAACACCATCAACACATTTAAGTTATCAAAGAGGAACTACGTTTTAAATGATTTCTCTAAACTAGTATACTTGTGATTTTTAGTGTGAGATAAACATAGTTCATGCAAGCAATCACAATGGGAATATTTACAAAAACTTGATAAAATTTGAAAATCAATATTAAGAATTGACACAATGTCAATGCAGTAAAAAGGTATTATATTACCATAAGTAAGATCAAGACACAATGAGTTAAATAGATCCCTAGAATATTTGACATGGCTTCAAAGATAAATGTTGCAATATTATTAGCAGTTTTACATTTTTTGTGGCAAATGAGAGCCAGTTCTCCTTTCATTTAAAAGTGTTTAATAACACCTTATCAAATGTAGTGGACATCTGTTATGTGTGCTTGCCTGACATCCACTAGGGACATGCTTCTCTTCCACCCCACATGGATTTGGAGAATTTGTCAATCAGAGGGCTTTACTCTGCCCTGGCTTCATGAGCTGGGACAGTTCCTTGGCTAGTCAATCTTTATATCTTTTGCTGTTCACAAAGATTGGTGCAAGGGGTGAGCATATGACCTAAGCAGGACCAATCAGAGTACCCTGATGAGATCTAGTATATGAACTCCATAGAGTCTCTCGTCTGATAATCTTGACTTACAAAGACCAAATAAATCTGGAGGTACAAGTTATCATCTTTGACTACCACATACACAGGGAATTTGCCTGAGAATGATGCCATTACCCACAGGAATGCTGAATTGAGTGACAAAAGGTGAGACAGCCAAGAATTCTGTTGAGTCCCTGGATTCAGTTGTGCTAAAGCCAGAGCCACACTTGGACTTTCTAGTTAAAAGAGCCAAAAAATTTTCTTTTGGCTTGAGTTAATCTGAGTTGGATTTCTGTCACTGGCAACCATGTATCCTGACTAATACACCAAGGCAAGGCCTTTTCAAAACACAATGTACACTTAAGGCATATCTAAGTACACTTGAACACTGGTTGTTCCTAATGATACATCTGCCAAGTAAAGATTATAAAGTTATATGACTACAATGTAATGTTAGCTTAATTTTCTTATAACTTTGCAAACAGTTCCACTATTCACATATAAGCAGCCCCAGACTGTCTACTGTCCAGATGAGAAAATGCACATGTGTGTGGAGGTAAACAGAGGAGAATTGGAAAGGGAAATGAAGCCAAAGGAGCACGGGCAACTCTGGTCTGTAAAGTTTTCAAAAGTGAGAAGTTCAGTGTCTGTGCTTTACATGAAAGACTATTAGGTTATAGGTTCAAGTCTGAGGTGCACTAGTTATAAAAGGAAGAAAATGTATTAGAGATAATGTGACTCAAAATCTGAAAGACAAGCCTTGAAACAAAAAGAGAACTCAGTTTATATCAGATTCATGTTCTTGCAATATATGAAAAACATTCTTAACAAAATGTCTTATACTGTAGGTTTGCTTTTTTGGGAAAACCAGACATAAAAGATAGATAGATAGATAGATAGATAGATAGATAGATAGATAGATAGATAGATAGGTAGGTAGGTAGGTAGGTAGGTAGGTAGGTAGGTAGGTAGGTAGGTAGGTAGATAGATAGATAGATAGATAGATAGATAGATAGATAGACAGACAGACAGACAGACAGACAGACAGACAGACATAGATAGACAGACAGGCAGGCAGGCAGGCAGGCAGATAGATAGATAGATAGATAGATAGATAGATAGATAGATAGATAGATAGATAGATAGATGGTAACTTTCAATAAAATAAAGAGACCTGGACACCCAGTATCTGCCAAGTTTTTTATATAGTCCCAAGTGTTATATACCTTTCCCTGTTATGACTTTTAGGGAAATAAACATAACTTTTTGCCACGATGTGAGGAAATTTCATTGCCCAAAGGTTGGTTCCAGCTATACAGGCTGCAACTCCTCTGTCACATGTTTGACATGTGAATTCTCTCCTGCATTTTCCTTCTTGATACATTCTCCCCAGTTAACTCCTCAGTCAGAAAAAAATATATGCATTTCTAGACCAAGGGAATCCTAGAACTAGCATAAAACATGCAACATTATCTTTTAATAATTTGTTTTCACATCCCTGTATAAAATCATCTGGCATCTTCGTCTTACCTTGGCTTTATAGTGCCTTACAATGCATGGCACAAAATGAGTACTCAGTAAATGCTGACTGAATGAACACATAGAACATTCCGAGGAAAAGACCTTGGAAATTAACTACCACTTTATACTGGGAGAAAATTGAGGGTCTCAGAAGTTGAGTGATATTCCAAGAACACAAAGCCATTCGTGCTAGTCCCACGACTAAGTCTCTTGATTCCTAATCTAATATTCATCCACTAAATCAGAGTTTTCATCCATTTTTTTTAATAATGTTCACACTGTAGACATGTTCCCAGGACATAACCTGAGAGTGCTCAACTCTAAGATATCACTGTGGCCCCCACTCTAAGCATATCAAGTGTTGTTTTTAATCATTAGCAAACATTTGTATTTAAACCCTTAATTATACATTTTTAAGATACTCTTTAAAACATATGGTGACAAACTAGTGTGCTAAGAAAGCAAAGAAGCTGAAAACATTATGCTAGACTAGACTAATATGTGCAGGTCCCTGAGGACACCAAAGTCACCCCCTTGTTTTACCTTAGAGTCATTCTTCTTGAAGTCACCAGATCTTAGGTTGGTGTGTCCCTCTGTTGTACACTTATTGGTTCTCATTGGTTATGGACATATACCTCCCTTCCCTGTACTTAAAGTTGGAAATTACATAATTCATCTTTGTATCACCAGGGCCTACCTCAAAGCCAATCACTCAATAGGTGCCAATTTATAAGACAAGTGAGGACAATTGGATATCCATATGCAAAATGAGGAACTTAGACCATCATTTCACACCATATACAAATATTAACTCAAATGGATCACAGACTTAAACGTAAGAGCTAAACAGAAAAACACATAGAAGAAAATCTTTGAGACCTAAAGTAAGGCAAGGATTTTTTTAGATATGATATAAAAAACACATTCCATAAAAGGAAAAAATTGTAAATTGGACTTCATCAAACATTAAAGAGTTTGCACTACATACGACACCATTAAAAAAATAAAAAGGCAAGCAATAGCCTATGAGAAAATATTTGCAAAACACATATCTGATGAAGGATTCATATTCAGAATATACAAAGAACCCTATAACTCAGTAACAAAAAGGCAAATGACCCAATAAAAGAATAGGCAAAATATATGAACTGATATTTCACTAAAGAAAATGTACAAATGGCGAAAGGCTAATGAAAACATGAAAAGATGTTCAACATTTTTAGTCATTAGGGAAAAGTAAATAGAAACAAGAATGAGATACTATATCACACCTACTAATAAATAAAGCAGACAATAACAAAATATTGGTGAGCATGTGGAGAAATGGGACCTCCTCATAAGTTGCTAGTGGGACTATAAAGGAGGGCTGCTACTTTGAAAAAGTTTAGTATTTGTGAAAAAGCTAAACAGTAACTACCAAACGACCCAGCCATTACACTCCTAGAATCGACTACACACACGTGCGCACACACACACACACCATGTGTACATCAAGACTAGCATAGAAATATTCATAGAAAACTTACTCAGAATAGCCCCTAACTGGAAACAACCTAAATGCCAATCACCCCGTGAATGGATAGCCTAAATGTGGTATATCCACGTAATGGAATACTATTTGCCAATAAAAAGGAAGGAACACTAACACACGCTACATTACAGATGAAACTCAAAAACATTATGCAAAGAAAAAGTAGCCAGACACAAGAGACCACATATTGCATGATTCTATTTGTATGAAGTGTCCAGAAAAGGCCAATGTATAGACAGAAAGTAGACGAGCAGTTGCCGGGGCCTGGGAGCCGGAACGGGGACAACTATCAGGTTGGTGTGACAGTAATTTCCGTTTTTGCAGTTGTTTTTAACCTTTTAAACTGCAATTACATTTGCACCAACCTAATATAAATGGGCATAAGGGATCTTGTTGAAATAGATGAAAATGTTCTAAAACTGATTTACGGTGATGGTTGCACCACTTGGTAAAGTTACTAATAACCACTGAATTGTACACTTAAAATGGATGAATTTTATGATATGTAAAATACACCTCACTTAGTTGGTTTTTTCAAAAAAGACAAGTGAATGAATCATTGTCCCACTTACATCACTTGGTAAAATCCTTCTCTTCGTTGTCTTTTAGTATTCCGTTATGTGGATATGCTGCCAATTTCCAGAAGCTCTCTACTCTCTTTATCTTTAAGATCCTTACTCTCCCCGCCCCTGGCCCACACAAAAACTCTCTCAAAAGCCCTTCGTACATTTTAGCATATATGTCCAAATCCTCTCACTCACAGCAGGGAAACATGGGCCCTTTGACAGTAGGTCATTCACATTTTTATGGAATCATTATCCAGTCCAGGTACTTTGCTCTCAAAATGCTCACCATTTTGATGGAAGGAGAACTGACTCTGGGTGATGAATACACAATGGGATTTATAGATGATGTAATACAGAATTGTACACCTGAAATCTATGTAATTTTACTAACAATTGTCACCCCAATAAATTTAATAAAATAAAATTAAAAAAAAAAATGTTCACCATTTGACAGAAGAGATAGAGGATTCACAGAAATTACTATGAAATAGAGGTTCTGAGGATGGCAAGATCCTATTGGGTTTGGATGGGGGAAAACCAAGAAAGTCATTCTGTAGGAGGGACCATCGGAACAAGACACTACATGACAGTCAGAATTGCCACAGGTAGAAATGAGCTGTACAAGACCTCTTTGACTAGGGCCAGTGGGTGAGTGCATCTATTCTGAGTGCTTTAAGCTACAATCCTTGTTCCCGATCTTCCTCTTCTCTTGCCAAACTACGCTCACCTGCTGTTGGCCCTGTTATCATGCCTAACTATTCAAGCTCAGGCAGATAAAGAGCAGAAATTGCAGAAATAATTGAGCTTTCATGTGAGCCTTGTGAATAAGTTATCTCCATCCACATCATCAATACATAATTGTACTTTAAAAGGTACCATTTCACAAATGCCAGTTTTCCAAAATGTAAGCTCCAGACACCCAGAGACAATGTCATAGAGGGGAGGGCTAGGAGAGAAGTAGGAAAGGAAGTCCCACCAGAAAACAAGCACTAAAGCTCTGGAAAAACACACCTCACTTAGTGATAAATATGTCAGACACATGGGTAAAATGTCCCCTGATAAAATGTGAGTCAAAAATGACTATGTAGTATCTTATACATGCATAGAAAAAGATTGACCATCATAGAAAAAGAATGCTGGCTTTAGTGAGAAACCCACTGAACCAGAAGTTTGACCCTTAGAGAATCTGCTGAATCACTGTATGGAAAAATATTGCTCAATTTGGTTCTTTGCTTCCAACTCATTCTTAGCTTTTGAGTGACATGTATAGTAAAGTATCACTGTTTTCAATATTTTTGTCTTTTACTGTTTATCATTCAATGAACAAATTCAGCCATTATGTAAACACTTACAGAGTACCTATCACGGGCCAGGCCCTGGGCTGACATTGATGAATGAGGATAAATAAGTAAACATGTATAAGAAGTTCAAGTATAGTCCAATGTTTATAAAAGTATGGTCTCTGGACCACCTGTATCTGCATCACCTGAAAAGTTATTAAAAAAGCAGATTCCTGGGCCCCACCTTAGCCTAATCGAATCAGAATCTCTGTGGGTAGAGCCCAGGCATATATATCGTAACAAGCTCTACAGCTGAAGTTTGAGAGTTCGGTGCTGTGCTGAGTCCTAGAGAGACTCACACCACAAACAAGTGTCCCACAGTAGAATGACAGACGTCTCCATTAGGTTCATTGGTAATCATGTGTCAGAGTGGCCTTGTATAATATTCTTGGTGCTGATACTTTTTACATAATAAGCTTCTAGAATAAAGAGTCTCCAAAAAAACTACTATAAAATTATCAATATCATGAAAATAATTGTCATTGTTAAATAAGGGCACAAAGGAGGATGAGATTGACTGAGCATCAGAAAATATCATAGAGAGGAAATATCTGAGTTGGGTTTTACAGCTAGAGCTTTAGGCTGGGTCAGCCAGTTTTGAGGCTTTGTCTTCGTCAGGATGCTCTCAGTAATCACACTTAAGAATGGGATGAATCAAGTTGTTGCCACCTCTGATCCTAAGAAGGGCTGGCCTCTGCCATCCACTCCGGAGACAAAAGAATGATGCCTGTGACCGGCCTGTTTCCTCCTGTACCTCACTTCCGAGTGAAGGTCTTCCTTGGTGCATCAAACTGCTATCACCAGGTCACATATCTGGACACTAGCTACAGGGGAGACAAGGAAACGTAGCTTTTTCTTTTTGTTTTTATGCTACCTTGGAAAGGTGAAATTCACAATGCAGGGAACTATCAAAGCATGGAGTATATGGTCAAGAGCTTCTGAGCTGCTGTGATGTTATATGTCTACCACATAGTCCATCTCCAGAACCTAGGCTGTCAGCCACTCCGCGTTAACGCTTCTTACTGAGGTCAGGGATAAGAAGTACCTCATTGCCCAGATCTGGGGCCTTCGTTGAATGTAGGAGGTTCTCTTAATCTGTTTGGGCTGCTATAACAAAAATACCATAGACTGGGTGGTTTATATAAAAACAGAAATTTTATTTCTGACAGTTGTGGAAGCTGAGAATTCCAAGGTCAAGATGCCAGCAGATTCAATGTCTGGGAGGGCCTCTTTCCTGGTTCATAGACTCTTCTCACTGTGCCTTCATATAACTAAGGGATCGCTCTGTGATCTCTTCTATAATAGCACTCATCCCATTCAAGAGGGCTTGGCCCTCATGACCTAGTCACCTCCCAAAGGTCCTACTTCCTCCCACCTTAGGGAATATGTCTCTCCAAAATTCAACATGAATTTTGGGGACACATAAACATTTGGTTCATTTCAGAGATGTACGAGAAAATGAGCACTTGACAGAACATATTCTCGCCCCCAAGGGGATTTAATATAGCTGTTTCCAAACGCCCTCTCCTTTAACCAGACTTAAACAGTCTGAGCTGGATTCTGGCACAGTAGATGGGAATGCAAAAATCGTCCCCTCCGCTAATGACCTGAGGCCACAGGAAATAACTGAGTCTGTTAATCAACTGCTTCAGAAATTAACAATCCAATATCAAATATGCCAACGCGCAAATATTCATTTTCCACATACAAATTTTAGCAGCACTCAGATAGAAAATAGTGAAAAATTCAGTAGGTCAACTAACATAATTATCTGAGTTTATTTCTTGAAAATAACTTGGAAGGCTTATCAGGTAGTAGACCAACTCAAATCAAAACATTGCACGTGATTCATATTAAAGTTCTATAGAAGAAGCAGGTAAGTATTAATTCCTATCAATGGAATTTGTCTTCTCTACTTGTAATATGAAATTTAGGAATTCAACAGAATGCTTGTCTAAACATTAAGCAGATAAAACCCCATGGAGGTGGGGGGGGGGGCATGAGTTTCACTAAGGTCAGGGTGTTTGCTTCTTATAAAAATGTCAACCCCGGGGGTTATCACTTTATGAGGGGTAAAATGTCTAAGTATTACATTGTTCTGTACACCTGAAACTAATAACAAGAAGACAATAAAACAAAAAAAATAAAAATAAATTTTTTAAAAACAGCTATTATGTAATAAAATTTTTAAAAATGTCAACACCGACAAACCTCATTTTTAGATCCACAGACTTCAACCATACCTCCTTTGTTCTTGAGCTCACATCCGTCGTCTTGGTCAGTTTACTAACATCCAAAATGCTGCCCAAGGGGTAGAACAATAGGAAGCTATGTACCTTACTTTTGCTCCTAGAAAAATAATTTATTCATGGTCAGTATAAGAGTCAACCATATGAAAAATATTTCCAACTTTTTAAAACTCCTTTAAAAAATATTTCCCAGTGTGGCATTTAATGTTCTTATGTGAAGATGCTCACAGAGAAGTATTCCCGTGTTTCCCCGAAAATAAGACTTAGCCAGACAATCAGCTCTAATGCATCTTTTGGAGCAAAAATTAATATAAGACCCGGTCTTATTTTACTATAAGACTTGCTCTTATTTTACTATAAGATCCAGTCTTATTTTACTACAATATAAGACCGGGTCTTATATTAATTTTTGCTCCAAAAAGTGCATTAGAGCTGATTGTCCAGCTAAGTCTTATTTTCAGGGAAACATGGTTTTTCCTGACTATAAAAAATGTGTCATCTTCTGACAGGCAAACCCTCTTCCATTTATGACATAATAAAAAGTATAAAGCACATGCAATTTTCATTTTTGTGTTATCTACCAGGAACCATGAAGCTAAATTTAGAGTTCAATTGCAATAATTACCTTTAGCTGTTTTTTTTCGGGGGAGGGGGTATAATCGACTTTTTTCCTTTATTATTTGTTTCATAGTCTTTTAATAGTGCATTATTAATTTTAAAGTCTCAGACTCTTTTTTCAATTTATATTTCTGTTGGTTATATTTAACTTAAAATTCACTCATTTCAAATGTACAATTTGATAAGTTTTTACAATTGCATATAATCAATGTGGAGCATCACTACAATCAAGTTATAAATATTTTCATCACCCTAAAAAAATTTCCTTTTTGCATGATCCCTCCCTTGACACCCAGCCTCAGGCAACCACTGATCTACTTTCTGTCACCATAGTTTTATCTTTTCTAGAATTTTATATGAATGGAATCATACAGAAGTTTGTGAAATTCATCCATGTTGTTGTGTATCAGTATTTCATTCCTTTTTTTATTACCAAATAGAATTCCATAGTATGGTTATACCACAACTTGTTTACCCATTAACCAGTTAATGGATAATTGGATTGTTTCATTTGAGGCTATTATGAATAATGTGGCTATAAACATTCACATACAAGATTTTGTATGGACATATGTTTTCATTTCTCTTGGGTAAATGCCCAGGAAGTAGGAGTGCTGGATTCTGTGATTAATATATGTTTACTATATAAGGCAGTGCCAAGTTGTTTTCCAGAGAAGCTGAACCATTTTGCAATCCCACCAGAAATGTATGAGAGTTCTAGTTGCTCCACATCTTTGTCAACATCTGATATTGCCAGGCTTTTTAATTTCAGTTATTCTATTAAGTGTGTCGTGTTGTCTCACTATGATTTTAATTTACATTTCCTGATGACTAGTGATGCTGCGCATTTTTTCATGTGCTTATTGGCTATACTTATATGTTCTTTTTTGAAGTGTCTGTTAAAATCCTTTGGCTACTTTTTTATTAGGTTGCTTATTTTCTTATTATTGGTTGTAAGAGTATATATATATATTCTGAATCCGAGCTTTTGTCAGATGTTTTGCAAATACAAACTTTCTCCTCCTCTTTGATCCCTTTCATCTTCTTAACTGTGTCTTTCACAGAGCAAACGTTTTAAATTTTCATGAAGTTCATTTTGTCAATTGCTTTCTTTTATGATTCATGATTTTTGTGATCTACTTAAGAAATCTTTGATTAACCCAGGCATTTTCAGCCTACTACTGAAGTTTTAGACCAGATAATTCTTTCTCATAGGGTACTATCCTGTGCATTGTAGCACGTTTATCAGCATGTCTGGCCTCTATTCATTAGATATCAATAGCATGCTCCCCACCCCAGTGGTGACGATCAAAACTGCCTCCAGACATTGCCAAATGTCCCTTGAAGGACAAAATTGCCCCTGGTTGAGAACCACTGGCCTAACTCAATGCCACAAAGATTTTCTCCTATTTTTAGAAGTTTTACAGCTTTAGCTCTTACATTTAGGTCTGTAATCAATGTCAAGTTAATTTCTGTATAAGGCTGAGTTAAGGATCAAAGTTCTTTTGGTGGGGCGGGGGAATATTGGGAACAGTTATGAACACTGCGTTCTAACCAACTGAGCCAACCAGCCGCCTAAAGTTTATTTTTTGTTGCATACAGACATCCAATTTGTCTAGCACCATTTGTTGAAAAGACTACGCTTTCACCCACTGGATTACCTTGGCACTTCACTCAAAAATCACTTGATCATATAAACGAGAACCTATTACTGAATTCTCTATTCTGTTCCATTTCTGTATGTCTATCTTTATGCCAATACCACACAGTCTTGATTATTAGAGCTTTATAATAAGTTATGAAATTAGGTAATCTAAATACCTCATTTATTTTCAAAATTGGTTTGGTTATTCTAGGTTCTTTGCCTTTCTGTACATTTTAGAACAAGCTTGTCCATTTCTTTAACAAACTTTTAATTTTGGAATAATTTTAGATTTGCAGAGAAGTGGCAAAGATAGTGTAAAGAGTTCCCATATACTCCTCACACAGTTTCTGTTTCTCCTCATTACTACTATCTTACATTACTGTGATACATCTTTCAAAACTAAGAAACTAGCATTGTTATTAACTAAACTGAAAACTTCATTTGGATTTCACCAGCTTTTCTATGAACGTCCTCTTTCTGTTCCAGGACACACGCTAGAATACCTTGTTGCATTTAGTTATCGCGTCTTTGCCTCTCTCCTCTGACCTGCGACAGTTCTCAGACTTTCCTTATTTTTCATGTGTGACCTTAAAGGTCTTAAGGAGTACTAGTCAGGTATTTTACAAATTGCCCCACAATTTGTTTTATCTGACGTTTTTCTCATGATTAGACTGGGGTCATGGGTTTTCAGAAAGAATTACAAAGAGGTTAGTGCACTTCTCATCCCATAATACCCGGATACCTGATATCCAACACGGCATCACTAATGATGTTAACCTTAGAGTCAATTTCCTTTTTAAAAGCCTGCTAGAATTTTGATTGGGGTTGCAGTGAATCTATATATCAATTTGAGGAGAACTGCCATCTTAATAACATGGAGTTTTCCAACCCCATAAACATGGTTTATCTCTCTACTTATTTCAGTCTTCTTTAATTTCCCTCACCTCCTAGAATCATGGATTTCTCACCAGGATGTCTGTTTCTGTTCACTCTCCTGTACTTTCAAGTATCTGCTATTATAATTATTATTATTATTATTGTTCACATATTCCAGAGTCTATAGTTGTTATCTGGAGAAGGTAAGTTCAGTAAGATCTAAATGAGCCATTGCTGGAAGAAGAACCCAACATTGCATCAAATACGTCTTAAAGGTAGATGGGAAAAAATAGAAGGACAAATTCATGCTATTATCTTTAAAATACCTTTAGAGTCATAACCACAATCTATGCTAAGCCATCTTACAATCTTAAAGCTCACCAACAATAAATAGACAGTCTGTGATCATGAAACAGACCTTTTCTCTGTGTCAAATGAATTTGACTACATGAAATTGATGGTTTCATACTTGTTTAAAATTTCAAATCCTGAAATATCAAACATGGGAGAATCATATTAAAATCTTGGTAAAATTATTCAATGCTGTCCATGCTATGGTAAAATGGGAATAATTCTGTAGAGTAATAGTTTTAAATGGTAATATAGCTTGGTTAACTCTTTTGGAAAACAAACGTACAAAAGCCTTAAAATTATTCTTATCTCCGACATAGAAATTCCACTTCTGAGACTCTAACCAATGAAAATAATGTTAAGTAGAGTTAGGGGAAGAGTGACCCTTACACAAAAATATTTTTACTAAAGCATTATTTATAATATAAAACAATGATACTACTTAAATGTCCAATAGAAAAAGAAATGCTTATATTCACAAAGCCATTTTTAAAAATGATGTTTATGAAAAGCTTTTAATATTATAATTTAAGTATATGTATGTTCTGTATAAGCTCAATTCTGATATTCTTTTAATATAGAAAAGAGACTAGAAGTTACTATACCAAAATCTTAATCATGGCTAGTGAGACTGTAGCTTTTTCTTTCTTCAAACTTCTTGCTATTTTTCAATAGTGAGCCAAGAAAACAGTAAGATTTTTTTAATCTTAAAAACTTTACCTTATTATTGAATTTCTGAGCTGGAAAACACTTTAGAAAGTTTACCTCCTGTACTTCATTGATAAGACAATTTTCTTATCAATAGGAGGCACAAAGAGTTTTAAATATTTGTATAAGTTCACAAAGTGCATTGGCAGCACCCTAAAACTGGTACCTCCTGACTCTTTGGGCATCATACCACATTTTGGTTATGTTTGACGTGTTCCAGACTGTATCTCTATGGTTAAGGGAATGGGCATATTTCAAATGAACAACATTTAATTAAAACATTAAATAAAACACCCCAAAGCTCAAGAACCTGGAATATGGAAAGACTTTGAGAGTTATGCTCCCAATGAATATTTCAAATACTGAGTAGAAGTAGAATTTTATTCTAGAAAGCTTTCCAGTTTTGAGATTTAAGAAAAATTTTTTTCTATTTTGAAAGACTTCTAAATAAATAAAGAATCTAAATAAATAAAATCACACTTTATTTATTAAAAGCTCTTCTTTCCTGTGTTAGAGTTACTACTGTTTGCAGTTGCCCAAACAAAAGTGACAGGGTACAACGCGCTCTTACACGTAAATCAAGGCTGTCTGTTATGAACTGGTCCACCTTTACTGCTCAGCTCGCATGAGCTAATGACATAGCAAAAGCATTGCTGATAATTAACTACTAAATCGTACAATGGACATACTGACCTTTAACTTGGTTTCAAATATCCCAAGCATATTTTCCTGAAGTCTTTCAAAATAGAAAAAAATTTTTTAGTTTAACATTTCATGCCACTGTAAAATAATCCAAAAGGAATGTTTAAGGTTAGTAGAGTGTTTATCTTATCAAAAGTGGTTTGGTCTCTTTGGGTTACTGTTTAGATTCCAGCTAATCAGATCTATTTACTAGCTGAAGAACTTTCAGCAATTAACAGTGTTCAAACAGCACCAATCTGCTATGTTATTTCAGCTGGGAAAGTGGCTATATGAACCAATACAGCGTCCTTACTAAAAATAAATAGTAGCACTTTCCACTCACTGGGGAGTTAGTTTTTAGGTTGTCACACTGTCACACTGAATAACAAAACAAAAGAGTGTGAAACGTAGAAGTAATAAAAAACCCAAAAGACATGCCATGTTTTGGGATTTAAAAAAATAATAAAGTAACTTTGCCAATAAAAACATCATTGCAGGGAGACTAAACAAATATAAAGTGAATTTAAGAGGTAGGTTGTGGTCCCTTTTCCATCAAGAACCTGCCTTGTTTTTAAGGCCACTTGGTTATATTGCAATTTTTAACACATGGTAAATAGCTCAAATCAACAATACATTTGCTCTTCAGACTTTGACACTTCCCCAGCTGCTAGGCTTGTGCTTAACTAAACAAGTACAGTAGTGCAAGTGGAACATTTATGTAACACACAAACTATAAATCTTTTTTGAGAAACAAAAAGGCCTACACATTCTGGAAGATATGACAAAGGGATATAGGAGCATTACATTTTAAAACAGATTTAAAACTTCTGTGGCGAATATATGCATCTTGTAGTTAAAACTATCACATCATTTATTTACTGACAAAATATTCTTTCTTTTCTTTAAATAATTTTTTAAAGTTCATAAAGTCATCTACCTTGTGTTAGATGTTATACATAGGACTTTACATGTATTTTCTATTTAATCTTTGTAACAATCCGATGAGGGGTAGATACTAATATTCATCTTAATTCTGTAGATGGAGAAACTGAGGTTTAGAAAAATTAAATAACCTGCTCAAAGTCACTCAGCTAGTAAATACTGAAATATGGTTTAAACTCAGGCAGTCTGAATTTCAGAGCCTGTGCTCTTACCAACACTAGGCCAATCAAAATGACACTAAAGAATATTTAGAACAGAAGGGCTATCCAAGTACCTGAAATAAATATTACTGACAATAAAATCATAAAACACATCTTATCTAGGACCTTGGTTTTCCCACTGACAGATATTTAGTGACTTCCCTTACCAATGCTAGCTCTTTCTTCCTCTTTCTGCCCCTTCCTCTTCCACTTTCCAGCACACACACACACACACACACACACACACACACACACAGCAGTAGCAGCAGCAGCTTCACTGATAGCGCCTGTGATACTAAAAAGGCAGGAAAAAGTTAATGTTCTACTTCAAAAAATGGACTGAATGATAAGTGTGGCCTCAGAACTTGTAGGGTGGGAAGGGGAGGAGAGATCATTATTTGAACAATTGATTGGATGTTCCCACTTGTTTGTTTACTTCTAGGTAAAGTCATTTACAGGTATATAGGGACAAGAAAAGGAAAAAGAAAAAAAGGAAAAAAAAAACCCATAGAAGAGATGGTTACTGACTTTCCTTCACTTCTCTGCTCAAGCCAAAAGTCCTGCTGTTTACCTGACAGAAACAAATGTAGTACGTTTTCCAGAACAGAGTTATGTCTTAATGAAGCAGATCCTATAGTCTAGCATTGTCCAGTATATAGAACTTTCTGTGATGAAAGAAATGTGTAAACATCTCTGCTATTCAATATGGTAGCGACTAGCCACATGTGGCTACTAAGCATTTGAAATGTGGCTAATGGGACTTGGGAAGAAACTTTTTTACTTTATTTCATTTTGATTATATAGTCACATATGGCTAATGGCTATCATTTGAACAGAACAGCTATAGACTCATTTGAATAACTACTATTCACTGAGTATCTACTATGTGCTATATAACTACCTTTGAGGAAGTTACAATTTTGTCCCCATTTTACAGATAAGGAAACTGAGTCTCAGAGACATTAAGTAACTTGCTTATGGATTTACAACTCATAAGTGGTAAATTCTGTTTTTATACCCACGCCTGTCTCTCTCAAGGCCTGATGTTTCCCTACCGTGTTTCCTGAAAATAAGACCTAGCCAGACAATGAGCTCTAATGCATCTTTTGGAGCAAAAATTAACATAAGACCCGGTCTTATTTTAATATAATATAAGACCGGGTCTTTAATATAATATAATATAATATAATATAATATAATATAATATAATATAATATAATATAATATAATATGGGTCTTATATTAATTTTTGCTCCAAAAGACGCATTAGAGCTGATTGTCTGGCTAGGTCTTATTTTCGGGGAAACAGGGTACCAGTGGTTATCAACACTGGCTGCATTATTAGCTGGTGTGCTTTTTAAAACTACTTGTCCCCAGGTCCCAGTCCCCAGAAAGTTTTACTTAATTGGTCTGGGGCAGGGCCCAGCACATGCATATCTCTGAAACTTCCACTGTGCAACACCACGGGTGTGACAGGATCCGTAGCAGTGGATAGCCATTTCCAGAAGGGAGCTGTGGTGAAGTTCTTCTACCTCTGCCTCTTCTCTTAAGCATGGTTCACAGTTGAATTCTAAAAAGAGTCCCACTTTTTCCTTTTGCAGATTAAATGACCAAAGAACAGTTACTCTGAGCTAGAGTGAGGTCACGTGGCTGGTGTCTTGACAGCACTAAGACCAGGGTCCAGGTATGGGTTATATGTAAATGCTCCAGTTTATGGAATTGTGGAGACAGCAAAAGAGCAAAGGTCAGGAAAGCTCAGGGATTTAAAGCCCATGCTTTAAAGCAACTCAGAAGCCCAAAGGTAGACGAAGGTTGGGAGTGTGTAGCATTTGACTATTTCTAGAGGTGGGAATGTGCGGCTCTCCTAGGCTAGTCAGCTTCATCCTCTCCATCCCTTCTTTCTGCCCCTCCCAAGGTCCTTAGGAGTCGTCCCAGGGCTTCTGTGCAGTATTTTTCACTCTGCCAAGGTTACTTTTTTTTTTTTTAATTGAGATAGAATTGACGTATTATATTAGTTTCAGATGTACAACATAATAATTCCATATTTTACATAATGCAAAATGATCATGACAATAAGTGTAGGTAACATCCATTACAACACATGGTTACAATATTTTTTTTCTCGTGATGAGCTTCCAAGGTTATTTCTAATGGATGAAAGCCTACCCTGGTAGATAGTAGTGGCTGCTTAATATTATGACTGTGAAATGAATGAAACAGATTTTGGAATTCAAGAGACTGAGATTATTCAGTTTCTAGATTGATTTCGATATCTGAATATGTATTTGGTAAATAACTTTTTTAAAAAATCAAATTAAAAAGGCCCTTTAGAACCTTCACACTTGCTCACAAAAGTGGTTAGAGACGATGACAGCAATGTCTAGGATAGGATTATTTTTTGTTTCAGGGGCTGAAAAGCTTGAACGTGAGGAAATAAGAAGAGAAAATGGGAATATTGACAAAAAGAAGAATTTATACCACCCCATACGTCCTCCAAGTATCTTGTCGAGCATAGGCAACCTGCATTTATCCTTGTCTTGGGTCAGGAGACCACTACATGAAGTTCTGGGGGTTGAGAAAGTCAACAATGCAAGGTCTTGAAGGAAACTGCCACAAAAATAGAAAATGCGGTTGTAAACATTACCCCTCAGACTAGCCAAGTATGTCTTTCCTACAATAAAGGAGTAAAAATAAAAAGAATTTGTGTTTTAGATGATCCTCATGAACGGTGTGGCTGTAAAATGCACTGTGGAAATCATCTCTCCATTCAAGAACTCAGCACAGCTGCTCCAAAAAGGAGGTTGTGGTATATTCTGAAGCCAAGCCAAATGTGTTCTAAGAATCTGCCTTTACAAGTAACGGCTCTGAAAGTCATGAGGAAAAAATCTCAAGGATGATTGGAGCACATAGCTTCAAATAGAAACATCTAGTCTGTTGGCAAGTGCCCTTTAGAAGGCAGGACTTGAATTCTCTTGAAACAAAATCACCAATCATTCTTAATGCCTGCTGCTCACAAAAGTCGGGAAAGCACACAGGTTTTCCCAGCCACAGCTGCAGAGTCAAAAATTAGTTTGTACCTGAAGATTTTGCTTTAGTAATGTAAAAAGTGAAGCACCCCAAAGAGAGCAGAAAGAATAAACTAAGGGTGTTTAGAGATGTGAAAGAAGATAATAATAGAAAAAGCCACTCAAATATCTCCAGACTTGAATTTCAAGCCATAGTTAACTTTTGAATCTTATCTGTCTGCTTTGCATCCCACCCCACCCCAGACCTTTTCTTTTCTTTCTTCATAGTAATACATGGCCAACGTTTAAAATTAATACAGAGGTGTGTAAAATAAAACATTAAAGTCTTCTAACCCCTAAAAACTCTCAATCCTATTCCAAATCCCTAGAATTATTATTTTTTTAATTCTTGACTAGCTCTTAAAAGGTGAAAGAAACACAGTGTCTGATGTGTAAGGTACTAAGGAAGTCTGTTTCTCATGGCCTCAAACTTTCCATTAGGGGCTAGTTGTGTAAGCCAGAAAAATACTGTTTCCCCGAAAATAAGACCTAGCTGGACCATCAGCTCTAATGAGTCTTTTGGAGCAAAAATTAATATAAGATCTAGTATTATATTATATTATATTATATTATATTATATTATATTATATTATATTATACCTGGTCTTACATTATATTAAAAGAAGACCAGGTCTTATACTAATTTTTGCTCCAAAAGACGCATTAGAGCTGATGGTCTGGCTAGGTCTTATTTTCGGGGAAACACAGTAGGAGACAAAGAAGCAAAAAATGGAAGCTGTACTCCTCATTTCTTCCCACTGTGTTTGTGCCTTTGAGCAAAGCACTTCCCTCCCTAGAATTATTTTCCCTATTGAAAAGTAAGAAAAGTGAAAACGCTGATTCTTGGTTCACTTCTAATGCAAACCTTCTATACCAGCACTAACAGAATCATAAGTCAGCTATAAATGTGAGCCACATTGGTAATTTAAATTTTTTTAAAAAAAGAAACAGGTCAAGTTAATTTTAATAATACTTTTTTCATCCCAATTCAAAATATTGTCATTTCAACATATAATCAATATTAAACAGTATTAATATGATTATTAACACTTTACATTCCATTTTTTAAACTAAGTATTCAAAATCTAGTGTATATTCAGCACAAGACATCTCAGTTCAGACCAGCCAAAGTTTAAGTGCTCAGTAGCCACATGAGGTAATTACTACCGTTTTGAGTAACACAGTTTTATACCAGTGCTGAACATTATTGCAAAAAAGCTCTATTTCAGTGAGTAGCTCACTTCTCCATCTGTATACTTGATTGCCTCTGTTGCAAACAAAATATTCTTATTGGTTATAATTTGTTGGCAATATCTAATTATCAGCAACAAAGTGTTGGATCTACTTAGATTATTCATAGAACTTCAGTATCAGAGCTTTGATTAATACCAGTACTTGTTCTTGCCTGGCTCAATCATTCCTATTGAATTTTAGATAATTTACTCTGAGCTTCACAGAACAATTAGGATATACTATCCTTGTTAATTAACAATCTGAAACTTATCTTATGTTTTTAGAAAGCAGGTTAGCCATTTGCATCCTATCAATCATGTTCTGCACCGCTCAACCCTCTCACGAACAAAACACCTACATGTTGGGGCCGGCCCGGTGGCTCAGGCAGTTGTAGCTCCCTGCTCCTAACTCTGAAGGCTGCCAGTTCGATTCCCACATGGGCCAATGGGCTCTCAAACACAAGGTTGCCGGTTCAACTCCTCAAGTCCCGCAAGGGATGGTGGGCTCCGTCCCCTGCAACTAAGATTGAAGATGGCATACCTTGAGCTGAGCTGCCGCCGAGCTCCGGGATGACTCAGCTGGTTGGAGCGTGGGCTCTCAACCACAAGGTTGCTGGTTCGACTCCCACAAGGGATGGTGGGCTGTGCCCCCTGCAAATAACAACAGCAACTGGACCTGGAGCTGAGCTGCACCCTCCACAACTAAGACTGAAAGGACAACAACTTGAAGCTGACTGGCACCCTCAACAGCTAAGATTGAAAGGACAACAATTTGACTTGGAAAAAACAATAAAGTCCTGTTCCCCTTCCCCAATAAAATCTTTAAAAAAACAAATACATACATACATACATACATACATACATACATACATACATAAATAAAATTTAAAAAAACACCTACATGTTACAAAACATAAAGCATCGACAAGCAGTGAAAGTTTAGTTAGTAAAATGTCATTTAAACCCTTACTTTTGTCCTATGAATTCAAACAAATACCTGATAAATACCCTCCAGGACCTGTGTTTGGTGTTAAGGATTCCTGACTTGGTGGTAAAATTTCAAAGGTTCCATCACAGTAGCCCATTATCAGAGGCTCAAGCATGTGTATGTTGGGGCAGAGGCATATGTTTGTGTTCTAGGTTATCTTTTTCTTCCTCCCAAATGAGACATGTTGTTAAATAGACCCCTTTCTATTCCTCTCAGTTTATTCTGTCTATAAAACAAAATACACTGAAATACACTATGTACCACTTTTGGTGTGTGCTATAAATGTAAAAGTAGCACATCCTCATTGTAAAATAAAATATTGAAACAAACCAGAAATACCAGGGGTGCCAAAAAAAGGTATAAAAGTGGACACTTTGGTCAACATTGCTCAAGCAGTAGTTTGCTGTAATCAGAAGTGTCTGGACGCTGATGGTAACAACATTGAGCACCTCTTGTAATTGCACAAGTCAAACGTAACTTGTATTCATCTTTTGTTATCGGTATATATTGAGTATTACAATTTTAATACAGTTTTCCTTTCTTAAAATGTATATACATTTTTTGGCTCCCTCTGTATATAAAGTAAAAAGAGAAAGTTCTCTTCTCTCAATGCATTGTCCCCAGGTGCACCCACCAGAGGTGACCACCGTTATAGAGTGAAAATTAATAAAAAGAAACCTCATTTAAAATGGAGTCGGGAGACCAGAAAACTTTCACCCATGGGCCACTCAATGCAGACTAATGACCCCAGCAGGAAGAGAGGTACCTTGCATCTCAGACAGGAAGGGATACCACTTTACTACCTCAGCAGGAGGAAGAAAAGATTCCTCCTTGCCCAGTAACAGCTCAGCCAATAGGAGACTGCCATACCTCAGTCAATGAAAAGTCACTATACTTCGAACTTTCAGTTTCCTCCAAAGAACTCTTCGTTTACAACATCCCCTCCCAGGTCCATAAAAGAGCACACTACTCCTTTGTTTCTCTGAACTCACCATTAGATTGCCTGCATTGAAATTTTGTTCCTGAATAAACCCATTTTGCTGGAGAAATATCTGGCTGTCTACTTGTCTAACGTCAACAAAAGTTTTAGGCGTATCATCACAGAATTCTCCAAGCATATGAAAATATGTATCCACAATATCCACATATGCATATACATATGTATTCATATGCAAATTTTGAGAGAGTATTTTTAAAGTAGCACATGATTATGAGGAAAATTCAAATAAGAAAAAAGCATACAAAAATAGAATGATTATATTCGCATACAATATTTGAGGGGGTATCTGAAAATAAACTAACACATTATTATAGATAAAATACAAATTATGGCAAAATGCAAATTGTAAAATGAAAAATGAACCTTTCCCTACCCCACATTCCTACTACACAAAAGTAATAACAAATGCGCATAGGTCTTTCTTTATCTTTGTGTATCCTTTGTATAAAATTCTGTTAATACACAGGATTATATACATACATACACACATACGTATATATACTTAATGTAGTTATATAGTTTTATTGTAAAATCTAGTATACACATACATAAGTGTCCAAAACAACAAAGCGAACCCCCTTACAATCACCAGATTGAAAACTAAAACGCTGCCAGCCCCTAGAAGCCCTTCTCATATTCCTCCTATTTACTAACCCCACCCACCTTCCCCCTCAAAGGTTTGCACTCGCTGGATTTTTAATCAATTCCTTGTTTTTCTTCTTAATTTTACTGCCTAAGTACCCATCATTAAGCACCATAATTTTTCCTGTTTTTAGGCTTTAAATAAGTGGCATCATACCATATGTATTCTTTTGTGTCTGGCTTCTTTTATTTGCAATATTTGTTTATTTTTAACTTAATACATATAGGGCATCTTAGTCTATATATATAAAATATACATATAGATTCTATATATTAATAGCTATATATAGATATAGATTATATAGATTATATATGTTATATATAATCTATATATAGTATATTATATGTTATATATTATATATTACATATTATATATAGACACACACACACACACATATATAAAATTACCTCATCTTTTTGAGTCCATGGTATAAAACTGAACAAAAGGCCTGATGAATAACCAAATTATTTTCACTTTTTTGGTCATTATGAATAATGTTGTAAAGAACTTCTTCAATATTTATCTTTAGAAATCAGTATTTTTAACTTAGAAAGTAATCCTACTGTTAATGTAAAATGAGGTAGCATGTTAATTATTTTAGAACTCCAATACAATAAATTTTGGTTCCAATACAATAAAATTTTAACAAGGGATGTTCATATCTTCTAAATTCTAGACCCCTTTTCAAAACTTTTATTTTGCTTAGAGGCAAAGAGACAACTTCAGAGCACACTGGTTGTGTTTTTAAAAATGTAGTTCCTAGATTGCTGGCATCACAGTTACTGGAGGATCTTATCAAAATGCACATTTCCTAGTATCTTTGTAGATGGTCCTGATAAATTAGTTAGGAGAGTCTAAATTGCTGGAACCAAGAGACTCCAAAATACTGTGGCACCAAGACACAAGTTTACTTCCTTCTCATTTAACAGCCCAGTACGACGCAGGCCGGCCAAGGCGGAGAAGGCAGCTCTATTCCATAAAGTTGTCCAGGGAATCAAATTAATGCTGTCTATTTGCTCTGCCAATCTGCAGATTGCGGCCTTGCTTGCATGGTACAAGCTGGTCCCCCACCATGTCCATGGACTATCCCAGTCTCAGCAGAGGGAAGGAGAAAACAAGAAAGTAGAGCACAGGTCTGGCCGCTTAGCTCAGTTGGTTAGCACATGGTGCTGATAACACCAAGGTTGTAGGTTTGATCCCTGCATGCACCCTCCTTAAAAATTTTTTTTTTAAAGTAGAGCACAAGCAATTTGTCAGAAAGCACAGAAGCTGTGCACATTCTATTGGCAAAAAACATGGCCCTTCCCAGTTACAAAGCAGGCAGGGAACGTGTGGTTTCTGGCTCTATGGGCCATGTGCTGTCCTAAAACTGGCAAGGCACAGGGTTCAATTACTAAAAGGAAGAAGAGGACGGATATTGGGGATAATGAGAAGTCTCTGCAGCACCTGGGGATCTACATTGTTAGCAACTCCAACTCCTCTGTCCTCAAGGTGTGACCTCTACTGGGCTGGAAAGATACTCTTTCATAATTGGTTTAACGTCACTTCTCACACAAGTACCCCTGGACCTCTGTGAGCTATCTACACTTACTGGGGAAACCAGGAATCAATAAAAAATAACAGCTAATCTCAATAAAGTGCTAATTATGTGCCAAACATGTTACATGACTTATTTCATTTAATCCTTATAACAAGTTTATCAGGTAAGTGTTGTCACTATCCCCCTGATTATATATAAGGAAGCTACCACTTAGGGAAATTCTTTGCCCAAGTCCTATAATTAGTCTGTAATTAGTAAGGACTGAAACTTGAACCCAAAGCCTATGTACTTAACCTTAGTCTGTAAAAGACCCTTTATCCATAAAAATCTATATATGGTCAATATAAAAGTTGCTGAGATCAATAGTTTGGATATAAAGGGGTGGCCGGTTTGCTCAATTGGTTAGAGCATGGTGCTAATAAGACCAAGGTTGCCAGTTTGATACCCGCGTGGGCCACTCTGAGCTCCGCCCTCCTTAAAAAAAATAGTTTGAATATAAAGAAGCAAAAGTTGGGGCAATTGTTAGCAGAAGACACCCAAAGTCAACCCCGATATGAATGATACCATATTAACTGACACTGAGCGCTGCAAAGCACTGTTCTACAACCCTATGACTTAGGTCCTATAACCATCCACAATTGACAGATAATAATGAAACTGGGGCATAGAGATGTTATGTCACTTAGCCAAAGTCACACAGATGATAAAAGTAAAGTGCTTAATTACTAGGCTATACAACCAAAATACAAGGAGAGGCAGCCATAGTCCCAAGAGAGGTTGATAACTATGAGTCACTTACCAAAGTTCTGATATATATTGCCTTTTTATGGGGCACTTCTTAGGTAACAAGTCTTCTTTTATATGTGAGAGTTAGTGGCTGTCTGATGCACAGCTAAAGCAATTAGAAAGCCCTCTGAACATTATGATGATAAAATCTTACTTCATCATTAGCCATTAATATTCACTGATTTCCATAATGAGTCCTGGACATCTACTGAGTATATCTGATTCTTATTTTCATCATGGCTCTTTTAAGTAAAATGATTCCCAAAAATTTGCACGTGCCTTTGGGCATGCAAGGCACACTCCAGAATGAATGGATAACACTAAAACAAAGGATGTTGTATTTCCTCCAATGACCAGGGTTATTTTTGTCCCACAAGCTTCATCTCACCTCATTGCCTCAGTGCACTTAAAACTGCCAAACACATGATTCACTGCATCTTAGAGACAATTCTCTCTATGCAAAAAGAATGGTCTTATTATTGTATGAATTATTGAAACTTATCAATGTATTGTATACATCCTGTGGGGAGGCATGAATTAAAGGGGTAGCATGGGGAAGTTCCTCTGTGGTGACAGAACAGTTCCGTATCTTAATTGTGCTGGTAGTTAACTCAGATCTATACCTGGGATGAAATAATATACAACTACGCACACATACATACACACATGTATGCAGGTAAAAAATAATGCAAATGGTATCAGGTCTATAGTGTAGTTAACAACATTGTACTGATGTCAGTTTCCTGGTTGGGATAGTGTATTACAGTCATATTACATATCATATTGTATTTCATGTCAGATGTCACCATTGGGGGCTGAAGGGTACATGGGAGTCTATATACTATTTTTGCGACTTCTTGTGAGTCTATAATTATTTCCAAACAAAATGGGTTTTTTCTTTTTCCTTTGGTGGGGAGAGGGGCGGAAGGGTCATTTCCAGACCGGCTTTGGCATCAGCTGGGAACATGATAGAAATGCAGACTCTCAGACCCCATCCTAGATCTACTAAATTAGAATCTGCAATTTAACAAGAAATTCAGAGATTCATATGGACATTAAAATTTAGAAGCATTGCTGGAAAAGGAGCAAATACTTGAAAAAGTGATATTCAAGTATTTCTCATTCTTTTAAACAACAGTTTCTTCATTTTCATGTCAGAAAGGTTATTCCGGAGGCCCAGGTCCTGATTCATTAGTATGCAACCAGTTCAGTCACACTGGGTACTGGCCCAAAAGACTCTCCTCCCCCCAGGAGGTTTAATACTATCTTGAAATTCTTAATAATTTTATATTTGCCTTTATGTTTTGTAAGTGAAGATCTATGAGATCACAGAACGTTCACTAGGAGCTTGGGGCCTCAGTTTACCCACCAACCCACGTCCCTGCCTCACTGGGATAGGTTGTCAGCTGCCCTGGTACTCTGGGACCCCTCGGCCTCCCCTCTCCCGGTCCTCATCCAACAATGACTGCTGACCTCCAGCCCCTCAGAGGTCGGGACACAGGGTTGCTGATGCTCCAAGATGTCTCAAGGCAAGGCATCGCAGCAGCCATCCCCATCCAGGGCTGGCAGCACATGGAGTGTTCAGAGGTGACTGGTGCCTCCAGCCCACCTCCAATCCAGGTACCTATCACATTCCGGCATGGAGGTTGCACTGCTTCAGAAGGCCCCCCATCCACTGTGCATTCCCACGGGCAGTGGCCCAGGGAAAGGGGGAATGCCTGCCATGATTTCTCTGCCTCCTGCCAGGACACAGGTCTATGTGGTGGCTGGTGGGTGGCGTGTATGCTTAGTCACAGGATGGGGCCCTGTGATAATCTGCATTTGCTGGGCAAGTTTCCCCATAACTGAGGACATTAAGCAATAAATATAAACACCATTACTGACTGACTGACTGGGGAAGAAAGGAAAGAGCTTTATATTTTCATTTTCTTGCTCTTTTAACAAAGGGTTCCACATTTTTCACTTTGCACTTGGCCTGGCAATTATGTAGCCAGTGCTACAGAGACTATTGGGAATCAAAAGATGAACTTCTAACACCTACATGGCCAGTGCATGGGTTCAATGGTGAACTCTAATGAGTACCAAAAGCAGCCTTTACTACAAGATGGCTTAGGAACCCTTCGGCAACATAAGAAACCCTTCTCTTTAAAGGCCAAGCAAAGACTTTCCACCATGGAAAATAAAAGCCTCCACCAAGAATTGTAAGCACAAATCTCCCAGTTCTTTGTGTTTATACCTACTAGCACTTCCATATTTTCTAAATTTTAAAAAAGAAGATATAATCAGCAGTAATTCTTTCTCCACTTTTAGAAATTAAAATTCCTGAGTGGCAGAATATAGAAAAAAAAAAAGTGTGACTTTGGAATAATAAGTCTGGGAAGAAAGACAAACAAAGGATTTCAGGTTTTAGGGAATATATTTATATTCCTATGTTTAGTTCTTCCTTATTCAGTTCATGAAATAATTACTCATTGAGCCACTCCCTAAAAGATCATTAGTGAACTTAACCAATTTTCTCTCAAGCATTTTTGAGATCCTATACTTTTTCCGTAAATAACTTTAAATCCTTGCCTTTTTCAACTCTTCCCCATAAATAATTTATTGATGAATAAAAAAAGTGTATTAAAAAGAATACACATTATTTATTCTTCATTGTCTTGTTTCTCTACCCAGAGTAGTGCCAATCTTTCTTTTACTTACATCCTTTATCTTGAACTTATTAATATTTAGCATATCTCATGTATAACTGAGGAGAAAGCAAAGGCTTAAAAGTTATTTTGTCTTGCAAGGTGCTCTTGGTGAGTTTGTTTAATGGGATAAATGCAAAATTTAATCATATATATATATATATATATATATATATATATATATAAAATTTTGGCCAGGAGGAGCTCATTATATAAAGTTCTTAGTAGTTTAGTAATGGTTGTTTCAGGGCATGGTATTATAGGTGATTTTAGTTTTCTTCCATTTCTCTGTAGTTTCCCAGTTTGTCTGCAGTGAATATTATTGGACACATTAGAAACATTACATGATAGGGTCCTAATGCCTCTGATGCTCATTATTCTTTAATATGAACTACTTGGATTTTTTTCAGAAATGTAATTTGATCTTTTGGATACTGCCACCAGTTCACAGAGAGGAGTGATGAAGCTAAGTGTGAACTTTCCACATTTAAGGGCTGTTAATTCATTCACTAGCCCAATTAACTCACCACCTGATAACCCAATTCATTATAACCTATCAGACTCCAAATACCCAATTAATTTACTCTTCTGCTCTACATGAGCATACATATCCTGTGTTTGTTAACAGAATCACGTAGATTGCTTTTTTTAAACCAGTTATTTTCCATATTATATTGTAGGACAGTGAGTTGAATCAGCTTAAAAACTCCTTATTACACTTTTCAATTGAAAAATTGCGTGACTTAGAGTCATGGAGAACCATAATAAAGTATGTCCAGTATGTACACCCTAAATAACTGTAACTGCTAATTTTCCATACTTTCAACAGCTTTCAATAACTTCTGTCTTCCCATAGTATTTTCTAGACAGAACTTAAATTGTAAAATGAAAGGACAGGAAGCATAAGCATGGAAGCCTGTACCACTGCTATTTAGGACTAGATTTTGAGTCATTCAGTCTAGTGGTTCTCAATCCTTACTGTGCAATAGTCTCCTAGAGAGTTTTTTAAAGATACAGAAGCCTGAGCCCCACCCCAGATCAATTTAATCAGACTCTCAGGGCGGGGCTTGGTATTTATTTTATGTACTAGTCACCATTCGGAGTGCTTTTACGTAGGTTAAATCACTTACTACTATTCCTCATGACAGGTACTATTATTGTCTCCGTTTTACATGTAAGGAATTGAGTTTACCGAGGTAAAGTGAAGTAAGTGGCAGATCTAGGATCACACCAGGCTGCCTCACAGCCTGTGTCATGCTATACCATCTCATAAGCCTTCAAACCATCTTCCCGGAGCCTGGAGCACTGCCATACAATTCTTGGTACTGCAGAAGTCTACTGGGCAAGATATAGCCAAAAACGAATAAATGCAGAAAATGCAGGCTGATTTTAAAGAGAGCTGAAGGCGCCAGTGCAAACAGGAGAGATGACAAAAATCTTGTAAAAGACACCCTGAAATGATTAAAGTGAAGATCGTATGGTCTGGCTGATGGCGGTCAGGATCATGCTATCATTTGTTGAGTGCCATTCGAAAAGGAAGAAAACTGAGGCACGGAGAGGTTAAGTAATTTGCTCAACGTCACACAAGTATTAAGTGACAGGGCAAGAATCTGAATTGAGGAAATGTGGTTGCCAAACCCATGCAACTGGAAAATAGGGAATGAAAAAGGATATCTGCCAATTTAACAATCAAATTCGCCAATCTTTATTTAGGTCATGTCAACTGTAGAAAATTTTTATGAGTTTATTTGAGCCCAGCTGATGACACATGCTGGGGAGCAAGATTTCAAATGTTCTGGAGAATAACAGTTTTGCAGTTTTTCTATGCACTTGAAATTAAGGAGGGAACAGAAGGAAGATTATATTAGGGTGGGCGAAAGCAAAGCAGGGATGGATTACACGGTAAAGATTATGTGCTCTCTAGAAGGTTGTCAGGCTTTCGAAGGAGGAGTCTGAAAGGGAGTGTTCACCTAGATGCACACAAACAATGCACAGGGTTTGCTTAAAGTAAAAATAAGCCTTTTACTAAAGAAGTTACATGCCTGGGGTGTTAGGAATATGTGATTAGATAACTCTGGGAGATTACTATCCACAGATCCCCTTTTTTTATCCACAGTCAATTGTGCAAAACAAAGCCTTCTACTTCAAAAACGCTGAACTTGATTATGAAGATAATCTCATGGTGATTAAAAATGTAGATGAGTAAGAAACTTCTCCCTTAGGATGCTGACAATTAAGTGGGAGAAGTAAAAGAGAAGCACGATGGCATTAAAAAAAACAGGTAAGTGATGGGATTAGAGGTTCTTTAAAGTACCTTCTAACTCTGGAAGATTCTGCAAATCTCTTTGCCTTGTCAGTTTGCTTTGAAAAGTTAGCAAAGTTTCTTAAGGTATATACATGAACCACAAGCACAAAGCTTCCAAGGAAGGAAGAACAACCTCGGTCTCGGGTGTTCTAATTCTGCAAGCTGCAGAACTTAGAATTTGAAAACCAGGTCAGTTAATCTTACTCTCTTTGTAACATACAGGAAGAACCAATTTATATCCTAGCATATTCATTTGTGCTGTTGCTTTGAATCCAAAAACTAGAAATCTTCCATCTTACCTAAGTATCAACAAAAGGAAGGTTAAAAAAACCTATTCAAAATATATTTAAACTATTGGTGTGGGCAGATGGAACTGATGCAATGCTAAGTCTACAGAATACCTGGTGGATAATCTGGATTTGATTACTTGTATTTGATGGGATTTTCAAATTACTTTTAAAAGTAGGTCATAAATGCCTGCTTGAATTAGAGGAAAACTCTAGTAGGGACTCCTGCTGTGTTTTAAGAAAACTGCTTTGGAGCACAGGTAGGTGCCCTGTCCTCAGAAAGGAAAGTGCCCTTGAAGATTATAGGCAATAATTTCTACCTTGATTCCAACAGGACCAGAATGGGGTGGAGCCACAGGATTTGACACTCCCTTGGCTATTGTCAAGGGACCAATTACTATATTCACAGCTAACTTAATGGGATTCTGAGTAACATCATTAAGGGCACAGTAGGCTATAAATGATTACAGACAACCTCGTGAAATTCCCCAGGTATCTATGCCTGGTCTACCTACCTCCTTATCTAATACCATCTATGGATGCACAGATGACCTGGAAATGGAAATTGTGTAACTAATAACTTCTAATTGAAAGAAATCTAACCTAAGTCTCTGTGTACTGCTCATTGCATGTATATCTTACTTCACGCATAGGGAATCTAAACTAGTTATTGCTAACCTCTTTGGAATGCTTCAGCATTCAATCATTAGATTTCATAACACCTACTTGTGCTACATGAAATAGTTATTTTTAAAATTCAGTTGAGAGACAATAGTGTTTGCTAGGAGAATTTTGCCACTTCTTAAGAGATGACTCAGGGTGCCAAACGGTGTGAGGTTGTTGTTAAAATGCAGATTCTTGGCCTCTCACTAGACCTAATAAATACAGACTTTTGAAGGCTGAAGCCCAGGGACCTACAGTTTAACAAGATCCCCAGGGGGTTCTTATTAAAGTTTGAGAACTCCTGCCCTAGGGTATCACCAATCCAAAGCTAAAAATTACCTGTTACTACCAAATATTATAAAATGCTGAACTTCTAACACAACTGTAATTGGCTATAGGAAATCAGCACTTCTTAGTGTTACAAGAATTCCAGCCACAGTTTGACTCTCTCACATTCAGGGGCATAATTCAACTGTGGCAAAGAAGCTATACAGCATCACTATAGAAATATGGCCCATCCTCTACAAGGCTGTTGGGAGCAGGCTCCCTTTTATCCCACCATGCACACAACAAGTACCATGATTGATATATTCCAAACTTAATCAAGGTCTTTCTCCATCATCATCACAGTTTCTTGTCTTCTCTAAAGTAAAGGACGATGTTAATTTGGGGTGACTCATAAAAACCAGTATACTTTCCCTTTACCAATATTTTAAAATTTGTTTTTCTTATATATTTTTTTCAGTGTATTTATTGACTGATTGCCACAAAAACTTGTCATTTTGTTAGCTCACATAGACCTATGAACACTATTTCAAAACAGAATACTTGTTAGGAGGTCAAAGAAGTTCGCAAACATTGGGACAAATTATAGCCCATTTGAGTTTATAATCAATATATAGACTGAATGAAAATAGAAAACACTAAAATTATTGAGAAATAATACATTTGTTTGGATAAGAAGATTGGAAAGGAAATTGATGAGAGTGCTATAGTGAACTTGTTTCTTTCTGCCAGAGATGTTTAAAGTTGATTCTACTATAAAGCTGCAATAATCATGACAATGTGGTATGGTATTGGTGAAAGGATAGACACATGGATCAATAAAGAATAGAGAATCCAGAAATCGATCCACATAAATGCTATGGTCAATTGATTAACTCCAAATGGGTCAGAGACCTAAATATAAATGTAAAACTATAAAACATTTAGACAAAGCATACAGGGACATTTTTTGTGACTTTCAGCTATTCAAAGAGTTCTTAAGATATAACACCAAAAGCACTATCCATTAAAAAAAATTGTTAAATTAGACTTCATCAAAATTAAGAACCTTTTTTGCTTTCTAAAGAAGGCATATTTTGCTCTGCAAAAGACACTTTTAAAGAATTTTAAAAACAAGCCACAGACTGGGGGAAAATATTTGCAAATCACATTATCTGACAAATAACTTGTATCAGACTATATAAAGAATTTTCAGATCTCAACAACACGAAAACAAACAACCAAACTTTAAAAATGGACTAAAGATCTGAAGACACTTCAACAAAGAAGATGTAAGGAAGGCAAATAAACATATAAAAAGATACTCTACATCATTAGTAATTAGGGAAATTCAAATTAAAACCACAATGAGATACTAATATGCACCCTACAGAATGACTCAAATTAAAAACAGAAACTTGACAATATGAAGTGCTGGCAAAGAAACCCAAACTCTCCAATGCAAAAGGGTGCAGCCATTTTGGAAAACAGTGTGGCAGTTTATTATAATATTAAATATATACTTACTATATGCAGTTACTCCTGCACTTAGGTAATTGTCCAAGAGAAATAAGACTTATGTTTACATACAAAATTGTTTGTGAATGTTTACAGGAGATTTACTCAGAATCACTGCAAAATGGATAAATGGCAATGTCCTTCAACTGGTGACTAAACAAAGTATGGAACACCCATGTGATGAAATACTATTCACCAATAGAAAACAAACAAACTACAAAAACAGGCAACAACATGGATGAATCGCAGATGCATTATGCTTAGTGGAAGAAGCCAGACTGAAAAGGTTACCCACTGTATGATTCCTTTTATGTGACATTCTGGAAAAGCAAAACTATAAGGATAGAAAACAGACCAGTGCTTGCCAGAGGTAAAAAATGGGGGGAAGAGGGGAGAAGGTCTGATAAAGGAACAGCATGAGGGAGTGTTTTAAGGGTAATAGAACTGTTTTGTTTGTCAAATATATACAACAAAAAGTAAATTTTATTGTATGTAAATTAAAAATAAGTTTTAAAGAGTTTATTCTGAGCTCACACTGGAGTATTTTACAGTATACTTTCTGGGATAATTTTCATGGCAAACCAAAAAATGCCTTCAAATTTTCTATTTTTAAAGTAAATTTCCAATGCCATGTTTCTATTTTGGAAAATATTCCAAAACAACATTCAGTTGATCTATTCAAATCTATATGCTTAGAGTTAATGTGTAATAGGTTAATTTTAAAACTACAAGATAGAAACTTTTAAAAGGAGATTCAGGAAACTAAAAAATGAAACAAAAATACTAACCAAGTCAAAATCTACATAGGACAGACCTCGTTCTCCATGCAAAATGCAAGGTTTGTCAACACTTGACAAAGCTAAATCATGCTGTTTGGCTTTCTATACTATTGAAGTTTAATCCAATACTAACTCCAGTACCATTTTATGAGGGATCAGAGTCATAATAGATCATTAAGATTCCGGACTGCTGTTGTTTTTAAGAAATGTAAATGTCCCTGCTAGAGGCTAATACTACAGTTTTAAAACATGGTTTTAAAACATGTTATGTGTATTTAAAACATAATACATATAACATTGTATTATGTTTAAGGTGTACACCACATTGATTTGATACATTTATATTGCAATATGAGGTTAATACTCTTCTGCAGGTAAATCAAATCATGTGCTATACTTTTTATAATTTTTATGTTGGCGCAGTTGAGAAATACTGAATAGAAACATCACAATTCAAATAACCAGAGTATTTAAATCACCTAAAATCATTGTACACTTTAGAGAAGTGATTTATCCACAGCAAGGATTAGAGGGATGGAATCCTAAACAGAGAGCAGTTCTCCCCTTATGCTCAGTTAACGGCCCTGCTTCTGAGATCAGACTACAGATTATCAAACACCTTCTGTTAATTGGTCATCATTAAAATGAATTTCCTATAACAATTTGGAAGGGACATTACCACTTTAAGTACTATGCAATAATAGCAGCCCTTGGGGATAAATGTATTCCTTTCCTTTTCCAGATGTATAACATTCCCTAGGATTACACTGAAATTTTAATCTATTTAGGATGGATAATATTCAACAAACACCCAGCAAACTTTACACAGGAAGCTTGCAGCTACTGTCAGTACCCATGATCCCTTACTCTTACATGCTTTTTGCAAATACTCGCTTATGCTTCACACTGTTCATTGTTTCCCCTGATAGTACCCTATTTCAACTCCGAGTCTTCTCTGAACTTTAGTCTCCTGGCTCTTTCCCTAATAAGCTCTTGTTACCATTACAATTCAAGTGCCTTCGGGCTCCTCCCAACCCCCCGCAACTGCCTACAATATCTACTTTCTGTCATAAGAGACCCAGGGAATGAGGTGTGCAAATCAACACATCTCCTAAGCAGCAGTTGTTAATTTACCCCCCTTTTCTCCCACTCCCAAACACATGGTTGAGGGCAAGTGAATGAGGATGATGTAAATATTGGGGAAAATCTTGGAAATGTATACAGGAACACACACACACACACCTCAGGCATAAGACACCTGTCAATAACGTGGCCTCCTATAGCCACAATTCTACACGGGAAGGAGGTGTACAGTCTTTAGGGTGGGCCTGGCTTGGAAATACTCTCCAGTTTTTTTCCCTTCTCCTCTTTCCTTATAACCTCCCTCAGAAAGTTGTCCAATTCCATGACTCCTAATATTATCTCAATGGGCCATGGAAGCCTAAGAACCACATTTCCAAATGCCTGCCAAACATTTTCACTCAAAGGTTCTACCACGACGTCTAACCTAAACCAGCTCCGTCTCCTGATTTCCTTATTTCTTTTCATATCAGTACTTATCTTCTAGTACACCAAACTTGAAGCTAGTGATTTATGGTTCTTCATGCCCACTCACCTCTCACACCAAATAAAGCTGCCAAATCAGTCAACTCTACTTTAGCAGAGCCTTTCAGATCCTCCTCCTCTTCTCCATCCCCATCATCAATAACCCAGCACAGGCCTTACTACCTGTTGCCCGCTAATTCCAATTCCGCTTCCTTTCCCCCGTATCTCCCCCACCCTCCAACCCATTACCATACTGCTTTCACCTGGGTTGTCCTAACATATGGATCAGATTATGCCACTTCATGGTCGGAAGCCTCCAAATGCTCCCCATGGCTCAAACATAAAAGTCCATACCCCTCATCCCAATATTGAAAGCTCTTTTCATAGTCTGTCCACACCCCATTTTTCTGTCTCCATCAGTCACAACCACCTTCATATGCCCCATATGCCAGTTAAACCAGATTACTGTCTTTCCACCAAAACACCTTGTGATAGCAAACCACTGCTTATAAGATCCCTAAACTTAGAATGTTTCAGTACTTCCATTATCACAGCTACAAACCTTTGATATTCCAATGCTAACTCTTCCATGAAACTTTTCCCAGTGCCCCGAGCTAAGTATGTTCTAGCAATTCAGAACTCCTACATCTCTGAATTAGGGCTGTATGGTACTTCTCGTCTAATATCCCTTAACCTCATGTCTTGTATCCACTATTAGACTATACAGTTATGTTTCCAATTATGTAAATATTCTAACCTGTAAGGGTCATGTTCGTTCTTGAATTTCCAAATCCAAAGCAACAGCATAAACTTCCAAATAGTAGGCTGTAACAGATGAAAAGATCAAAGATGTGATGATTGAATAATTCGATGATTGAAAACAAAATAGGACAGGGTGACTACAATTCTAATTCTCTAAGTAGAAACAGAAAAGTCTTCTGTGTCATATATTTGTTCTCCATTTTTTGCCATAATGCGATATTCTAGAAACCATGTTACAAAGTGAGTGGTATTTTCCTATGGGAATGATATGTTTGGGGACCAAAGATTCATAATCAAATAAATTATAGCTACGACACGAAATAAAGCAAAGATATAACAACTGTAAACCCTTATAATTTAAAATTATAATATGAACATTTTAAAATGGACACCTGTGACTACGTACATTTGTTGTACCAAGGGTTCCAATATATCATAAATTATGCCGCAGATAAAAATAGAATTAGCTTTCAAAAATCTCACTATTCAATATGCTAACTATAATAAATCAATGTGGGATGGATCATTTTATTTGCCTTCTTACTATTTAATCAAATTGTTTGGTGTTTGTGTAGAGAAGGTGATGGAAAGGACGTAAGTGATGCTTTCAAGACCAACAATAAAACTAACACACCAGCTGCCCGAAAAAGTAGAACCAACCATTTTCTCTTTATTAATTTTACTGTAATACATAACCTGACACATTCAGTATAATTCCTCAGAACTTAGAGCCGTGTTCAAAGATAGAAGTGCTAAATTTGGGAAGGGAAACATTAGGTTCTGACCAGGCTGTGTCACTTACCAACCAGGTGATACACGTCCTCTCTGAGCTTCATTTACCTCAAAGGTAAAATGAGTATAAAACAATGGCTACCTCATAGAGTAGAAAGAAAATTCGGAAAGATAACATAACTTAATTGCTTGTAAACTGAAAAGCCCCATCAAGAATAAACTATTATTAATGATCAATATTGTTTGTGATGTTGACGGCATTTGGCCCACTATTAGCATGTTTAAAAGTGACAAGCTGAACAGATATTTTGCCACCCGCCCCCCCTCCCAACCTGCCCCTGTATTCCTACCTCCTCAATTTATTCAGAAACACATGTGCTCCTTTTCAGTACAAAACAGCATGGAAACAGTAAGAGTGGTGAGGTCAACCTTCTCATTCTCAGAGTTTATTTGAAACTTTTCAGGGCACTTTCCAGTATGCTGAGAAGCCATAAAAACAATTATCATGGGGAGAAAGAGACACTTTAGTCACTTTATTGTGCAATTCTGTGGGTAGAACATTTTTCTCCATCAGTACAGGAGGGAGTTTTTTTTGGTGTGAAGGAGAACTGAGCCTGAGTCTTTTGCTTTCAAAGGTCATACAATTCCTAGAGACTGCTCTTCAAGTGGGGAAAGGCAGGAAACAAAGAGGGAAACAAGGCCGGAAAGGTACTAGTAAAGTCTGAGCATCTGTCTCTTAGGAAGCCTGAGTTGTGTTTTCTGTTTATCTGAAAGAATGAGTCCTGCACACCTAGCCTCCTTGCTCAGCCCCACCGAGAGTAAAGAGGGGATTTGATCTACGAGTTTGTTTCTGTTTTGTTTGTTCATTTATTTTGTTTTTTAGGTTCCACATATAAGTGAGATCACATGGTATTTGTCTTTCTCAGTCTGACTTATTTCACTTAGCGTAATACCCTCTAGGTCCAACCATGTTGTCGCAAATGGTAAGCGTTCTCTTTTCTTTATGGCAGAGTAGCATTCCATTGTGTATATATACCACCTCTTCTTTATCCATTCATCTATTGATGGAACTTAGGTTGCTTCCTTATATTTGGCTATCATAAATAATGCTGCAATATGTCTTTTTGAATTAGTGTTTTGGACTCATAAAGAGAATAAATTGAGGGTCCCCAGATTGGAGGGGAGTTGGTGAAAAAGGTGAAAGGGATTGATAAGTTCAAGTTCCCAGTTATAAAAATAGTCACAGGGATGTAAAGTACAACATAAGGAATATAGTCAATGATATTGTAATAACTATGTATGGTGTCAGATGGGGACTAGACTTACCGAGGTGATCACTTCGTAAAGTATATAAAGGTCTAATCACTATGTTGTACACCTGAAACTAATATAATATTGTTTGTCAACTGTAGTTGAAAAATAAATTGGAAAAAAAAGAAACCTTAAAAAAAAAAAAAAAAAAGGGGATTTGAACGGGAGGTAGGGGAATATCAGGGGGATAGGAGGCACTTTCCTTACTCCCAGATCACAATTTTGAAAAGAACCAGAGTGTCCTAGGAGGAGGAAAGAAGTTTGGAGATTAACAGAGTGTAGAGGTGGAAGTCCAGGGCTGGGATATCTTCCCCTCAGACTGGGAAGGGGCAGAAGCTGCCAATCCCAGGAGGGTACAGCCTAAGCCCACTGTCCTTTCAGCTCCCCAGGAAAGTGCACATCTGGAGATGGAGGTTGGACCTGGTTCCCCAATGCTGTCAATCTCAGCAAAGTTCCCAGATGAGCTCTACCTTTCAGGAAATCATGTAGACCATCATCATACATGTTTTGGTGCCCAGTAGTGGCTGGGGAGAGTTGCAGCCTTCCTTCTCATACTGCCCATCAGTGCCACCCTCAATCCCACCACCAAATAAATACACAGTCCACGTAAAACCAGTATGTTTACTGTACAAACCCAGTTTCAATTCAGGTCGTTTGGTTCCTTCCTTCTAGATGGCACCAAATCCCAAACCCTTCCTAAAGGGAAATGCTTGCGCTTCTAATGGATATACCAGCAGTGATGGACACAAACCAGAGAGGCTGCCCCATGCATCCTAGGACTTTTGTAAGACCTGTGGATTTATTGTTCTACTACTCAACAAGATGGGGGGCTCAGCCAGCTTTATCGATGATGATGATGAATAATGCAATGTGATATTTCTTACACTTAGAGTGAAGTAAACCATCATACATGATACAATAATTGTTCAGCTTAAAATCTGTGTTTAGGCCTCAAATGTTTATGTCCCTGTGTAGGTACTTCACTTTTACTCCCTATAAACCTTTAGCGAAGTTCTTTTAAAACCTTCAAGCTCCTACTTCAGTTGTGTCCAAGGAAAGGAAGAGATTTTTGCATGGGACTGGGCAAAGTCTTGACAGGAGAACAGTGTAATGGTGGGGAGTCAAACACAACGGGGGCAGGAGGCATCAGAGAGAACCTCAAGGGGAAAGAATTTCCACCTGAAAATTCGCCCGAGAGCCTCTCTGCTATAACTCTAAAGGATTCTGTGTTCTCCTTTCATAACAGAAGCCATTGCCTTGTATTTAGACATTAGTACAAACTATTTTAATAAGTGGCTTTAAGAAATAACTCACAAAACTGTTAAGACAGATATAAGAAAGAATGGCCTTTTGTACAGGAAATCGCTAGAGGTTGAAAACTAGAAAGCTGTGGGCTAACTCAGGCCCAAAGACCTTCAATGTCTGCAAAATATTTATTGAAACTTTTAATTAGTCAACAAATAAAAATCAGAAAGCTCATGTAAAATTCTGTTATTTCCAGCTTTTCTCGAAAAATGAGAAGATTGCAACTTCACCTGGCAACAATCACCGGCACCAGAAAACCACTGAGCCCTTCAAACTCCCCCAGCTCACCCCAGTTCAGCACCTTCGGTCCCAATGGCACTGTGTCTGGCTTGCTTCACTCATTTTGGGTACCTAATGGTCCCTGAAGGCATCTGAACTCATGAGCTCAGCTGCAGAGAGAAGTAAGAAATGGTCACTAAGTATGACAACAGGACTGAGGGGTGGCTTAATATTTGAAGGCCAGCAAAGGCCTTGATGTTCACAGGTCCTCACCTGCACTGTGCACTAAGACATCAGAGATGGAAGAGGCCCTGCATCGGGTGACTTCCTTTCTGTCTTTTCCTTGCACTGCATTACCATGTAAGACATATTTTTTCTCAGTTATTAAATCCAAGTAATAGCTACTCAGTGTAAACAGTGATTAGAAGGACACTTAACCAGCTGATTCAGCCTCTGCCTCTCCTGGTTATAATAAGTTAGGCATTGTGAAAATGAATGAAGGAAACATTCAAATTGTTTGGAAGCTATAGAGGGAGAGCTCTCATGTACTACCTTGGCTATTTAATTTTTTAAGGTTGGTAGGCAATTGCTTTTAAATTAACGGTGTCTCAATTTTCTCATTCATAAAATGAATGGGTTCGGCTAGAATGATCATTAAGATAATTTTGAGTTGGCCTCTCCCCATGTATACCACCTGCACTTATCTAGAATCTACTCAGCCCTTGAGAGACGTTCAAGTTCTAACACCTCCGCGAAACCTTTCCAGACTTCTTTCTTTACATTTTTGAGCTTATCACCACCACGCGAATTAGCATTTATTAATTCTCTAATTGCTTTGCTTTCAGTATGTTAGTTCATATGCGATGTTTAAACAGAAAATTTCTTTAAATAAGAGACTATACTGTTTAATTTTTAAACCTCCACAGCATTTCACACTTAATTGTCATTCAATAATTATTTTAACTGAATAATGATACAGAAAACATCTATACCAATGGCAAACTTCCCAAAGAGCAACTTTCATCAGCCTCCTGAAAAGGAATGACTCTTATCAGTATCACAACTTGCCATCTGATTCAGGCAGGCATGTGTACTATGCAACACCACTATTAATAGATTACCATATTACTTTGTATATGGTCATTGCTTCCTACTATAGTCACAAAGCTCAAAAGTGGAAAAATACAGAAAAACAAGAACTCACTACAATAATTTATTATCCACTGAAAGATTATGTTACCTACTAAAATAAGGCATGAGAAAAATTTTTCTACAATGATGAAAAGAAAATCGATTACTAGAAAGTGGCTGCAGGTCACACATTTGAAAATTACAGTGAAAACCACTCTTGCTCCTCCCCCACCTCTCAGATATCATCAGAGGTTCTGAGTAATAGGAGGTCAAGTTAAGATGCCATGTGGGCGGGGATTTACCCACCTTCACCAGAAAAGCAGTGGGATACAGGTTTTACTTGTTCTAGTCAAATGCCTCCCTCTCACCATCCCCATCCTCTCCCCCTGCCCCCCCCCGCCCCCAGGCAAAATAATTAAGGATTTACATATGTCAAAGTAAATACTTCCCTATCAAAATAAAGCAAACACACAAAAAATAGAATTCAAGTATAAAATTATATTTTTGGATTTTTTGTGATTGCCCTAATTTTTCTATTCAATGAATTTAAGATAATTAATACTCTAGTAATTTAGTAAATTAAATTAACAAGTGTTAATCATATCTTAACACTTAGCCAATTCTAGTGGATTGAAATTAAGTCAATTTAAAAAATGCTCTTATGTGATGGAACTACACTTAATACAGGTGTTTCAAATTAATCCATTACTCTATGGAAGGAGAATTAGTTCTGTAATTCATACTGTACACATACGATGCGTGAGAGTCTGCCTCCTGTATCCATAGGCTGAGGAAGGAATTTATTTATCCAGTGCGTCTGGGGGCGAGGGGAATGGTAAATTATGAAAAACTCCCACTTGGACCTTTTTGAAAAATGTATCCAATTTAAAAAGATGGGAAATACTGATTAAATGCCTCTGGGTTTTTCTGGGGAATCCCTATAAAACGCAACAATGTTTTACAATCTGAGGGAAACAAGAGTCTCATTTTTTTAAAGTAACTTTTTAAAACTGCTTTGCAACAGTTTCAAGCCTTTCAATAGTTTGTTTCTATCTGGTGTTTCTGATCACCCAGTTAATTCAACCACTGATGGGAATCCTGTAGTCTATCCATCCACACACAGCCTCAAAAGGGCTCCTGATTAAGTTCCCTCCTTTAGCCACGCCTACACGCGGAGCACCGTGAGGAATGGAAACTATGCTGGGCCTCCCCACACCCTCACACCCCCATCAATAGCTTAAACCCTAGCTAGGTTTTGCCACATCCCTATCAACTAAAATGGACAGAACTCAAACGGAACCAGAGAATGAGAGGTGTCGATGTTCCCCTTCATTTAGGCGGAGGCCAGTTTTACTCTCCCACGGTCCTTTAAAAGGAGATACCACCAACCAAGAGTGCCCCTCCAAGCCCCATAAAAAGGCACAACCCTGCCCCGTTGGCGAGCTCCAGAGAAATGGAATACGTTCCTATGGAATCACAAGCGGGCATGGCATGGGAAAGACTTTGAAGTTCAATTTCCCATAATTACTATACCTACTACACCAAAGGCATTTAAGCCTTAGGCATGGTGCTGTATTTAAAATGTTCCGCACAATCTAGCACAACTCCTAAAGCCTAGGGTCCTCACTAATTTCAAATGCAGTGTGAAAAGACGAAGGGCATCCTCCCCAATTCCATCTGCTCAACAGCACTAAACTGAGTTTTGAGACACTCTCTAGCGACTCTACCAACCGCATCCTCCCTCACTGGCACACACCGATCTCCAGAAGCTTCCGCAGCCGTCGGGGGACCGAGTCCTTACTTGGCCACACATTTGGGGGGTCTCCCTCTCTCAGGATCACCAGTTCAGGAAGAGGCTCTCCCCTACTCTCCACTACTATCCCTCAAGGGGCAGGGCTGCGACTCCGGGTAACCAGACCAGGCAACTTGTACACCCAATTAGCAGGGGATCCCCCAAACCAGCCTGGCCAATCCCGGCTGGCGAGCCAAAACGACTAGACGTGACGTAACATATGATTAAGTTGGCGCGTCACCTAGACGTCAGCCTCTCACCTCTCGGACGTCCCGTCCGTCCTGAGAGCAAAACTCCAGCGACTTTGGGCTCCGCCCCCGTGAGAGTGGATGGCAGCCAATGAGGGAGGTTCTGAGGCGAATGGGGCCAATGAGACGAGCTCGGGGCGGGGCGCGGGGCAGGAGGGTGGGGCGGGTGGCGGCGGTGGCAGCCCGAGGTCTGGCTGCGCGCAGTATATGACAGTACGTCAGCAGCGGGATGGCCGTAGCTGTGGCGGCGGCTGCAGAAGCCCGAGCAGCCGCGGCCGCAGAGGAGGCTAGTGCCCGAGCGGCGTCGGCGGCGGCACCCCGGGGAGTTTAAGATGGCGGCGGGGGGGGCGGCGGGCCTGCGGGAAGAGCAGCGCTATGGGCTGTCTTGCGGACGCCTGGGGCAGGACAACATCACCGTACTGCATGTTAAGCTCACCGAGACGGCGATCCGAGCGCTCGAGACCTACCAGAGCCACAAGGTGAGCGGCCCGGCCGGCCAACCCGCCGGGCTCGGGGAGGGAGAACGCGCCCCTTGCCGCCCGGCCGCACCTTCCCCTGCCCCCGGCACCCAGCGCGGGGCTGGCGGAGTCGTGGCTCGTCGCCGCTGCCGTCAGCGCCCGGGCGGCAGGGCCCGGAGGGTCGCGGACGACGCCGTCCCGGGCCAGCTCGGCACTGAGGCGTGGGGAGACGGGCGGGCGGGCGGCCCCTGGCGGCGGGGCCGAGGCAACCGCAGCCCTATCTTGGCGGCGCCGCAGCTGCGGGACTTTCCGACGGCGCCCGCGGGTTTCCTGGCATTTTCTGTGCCAAAGAGGGAGAGAGGTACCACGGGGACGAGTGTGATGAGATAACGACGCTGCTCCCCCCGCGGCGGGGAGCGGGGGCGGGGGCTGTGCATCTAACCGATAACGAACCCGAAGGACCCCTGGCACAAGTCGTCCGCGTTTTGGGAATAACAAACACATAGGCACCGTGGACCCGCAGAGACGGAGACACAGGCGCTCCGTGTATGGAGGCGGAACACATCTTGTACTCGCAGGGACTTGGGGACATAGGCGCTCCGTGTATGGCGGGGCACACCGTGTACTAGCAAAGGCTGGGACACAGGCGCTCCGCGTACGAGGGGGGAGGAGCACACACCTTGCACTCCCAGGGACTCGGGGACACAGGCGCTTCGCGCTCCGAAACGCACCAGCACCGCGTACGGGGGAGCCACACACCCAGAGCTCTCCCGGGGGGCAAGAGATTCGTGGGGGAAAGACGCGCGGCGTCTCGGGTGGATCCACGGACATAGAGACCTGGAGCGAGCGTGGGGGGAGGATACACTGCATCCCGGGCGGAGACTCCGGTCTCTCACCCAGCACCGCGTTCCGGAGAGAGACCCACGGACTCACAACTCGAGTACTGCGAAGGCTCATGTGGGACGCACGTCCGCCACAATTGGAGTACAAACTCGGGAACGCGTTCTCACGTTGAAAAAATGAGGGAGGGAGGGGGAGAGGGAAGGGGCGAGGGAGACCGAGAGAGGAGACATAGCAACCAGGGTGCATGGGGAAGCCGTTTATGGACATGTAGGACGGTGCGTGGATGAGGAAGACAGGAGTGGACACACTGTGGAAGGGGAGGGATATACCATATGAGGAGGGGTAACATTTACTCTAAGACAGTTGGAAAGAAACCCACAGGGCATCCTGACATAGCCCAGTCCATACCAAGGAAACACGCTCCAATTAACTGATCTCATAAAACAGGCACAGAGGGACACCCAGATGCAGACTCACTTACTCAGATAAAAATGGAGATTTAACATCTGTTGAGCTCCCACTAGCGCCAGGCGTTTTAAATGCATAGGAGGAAGACAGCGTTGGAGGCAGAGTCACTGGAGAGGTGTGAATCCTGGTTCTCTGGGAACGTGTGAACCTGGGCTAAGGGAGACTCGCCTGCAGAGCGGCCTCCTACACAAACATGCACCCAGGGAGGCACACAATTGTGCACAGCATGGGCAGTACCTGAATTCACATGATAGTGTAACGTGTAAACATCAGGACAGACTCGTAGAGGTGAGCCTGCTCTCAGGGGGGCACTCACAGAAGTGAGTAGACACCTGGATGTACATTTCAGGGCACAAGTATTACCCAGCAGAAAAGCCTATGATGAGAAACACTCAGACTTGGGGGGCGGGAGGGGGATAGGAGAGGTGTGTATGAACAGGGAGAAAGATTTTTCTACATACCGTGAAATCCCAAGGAAAAAGTCTCATGAATGGCTCAAAGGTCTGCACACCCAGCAACAGGAATGCAGCGAGATACAAGAAATATAAAACTGCGCGTGTCAGTAGCTACTCCCAGACAGGTGTACCTGCAGGGAAGAGACCAGCACCCTCATGGAGTGGGAGTTCCAACTGGGGGAAGTCAGATAGGCAGGCAGAGGTACAGAGGCAAACGAGAAACTCAGCCCTGCAAGATGTAGAGATTGGCTTGCCTGTTCCAAAAGGAGAATGTGGGAAAGAATGACAGTGGGAAGAAGGCAGGTCAGGAAATGTAAAGAGAAAAACACAGAAGCTGGAGAGGAAGAAACCCAGCAGAAAGAGGCCAACCTCCAGTCAAAAACAGACCCAGGGAGCAGAGAGAGACCGACACAGGGTAGAGAGACATCTCTGGGGACAATAGGTCAACCAGCCACCTTGGGAGGACAACAGGCAACCTGTAAGGTTGATTACAGTGAGAGTGACAGACACTGTACACTTGGCAGGGATGAGGTGTGTGAGGAGGCCCACGGGGAAGGGATGGTCCCGAGGGAGAGTGAGGTGACAGGCCCCCAGAGCTCCGCTGATCTGTATGACCCACTGGGGCCAGGAAGGGAGTGCTGTTTGTTTTCCTACATTCATTCCTGCCTCCTACACCTTAGTGTTTACATGCTTGGCATTAAGATTGGAGTGTTTTGACTCCAAAAGCCCCCACATTTATATACCACTATCTTCCAGGAGCCAGGAGACCAAAAATTCTTTCCCAATCCACCACTTAATTCTTGATTTTTATTTTTAATACTCAAAGGTACTGAAGTCAGTGGCTTTGCTCCTGACTACTATTTCGTTAATATCATTATCTCTTTCCATCTCTGCATGCAAATTAATGACTCTAGTCAATCTGTACAGAGGCAGAGAAAGGAAAAGGAGATGACTTTTCCAGGCCCCTCCACCTTTCTGATTGTGGATCCAGGTAGCTTGAGTTAGTCCTAGGATTCCTTTTCTCCTGAAAAGATAGTGGTAGAAGCAGTGGTGTGCAGGGAGGGGGCGAAGAAACAAGCTGACTTGGTATTTGTAGTCTGACACTGCCTTGTTTGTGACTTAACCAGTTCCTGTCCCCAGGCCTGTCACTTCAGACACTAAAACATTTTTTAAGGGACTTGGAAAAGCAGTAATTGGGTTGAGAATGTTAACCCCAAATGAAAAGTTGGTACTTCAGAATCCTCTGGTGGGTTCAGGTAAGACTCCTGCGAATGTGTCCTCAGTACCCCTCTTCTGGCTCTGGCCAGACCAGGGCTCCCCCATCTGCACAGTAAGTTACCTGCATTAGGCATTAGGCTGAGCTTTTACCCTTGACTAGAAGGATACTTTGTTGGTCTTACCCCTTTTGCCCTTATCAGAAGTAGAGCTTGGTAACTCCATTGTAGCTACTGTTTAGAAATATGTTGGCATGTGTTAGCTAATTGGGAAGAAGTTTCTGGTGGTCAAGCCTATTTTCTGGGGGGAAAAAAATGACTTTAAATTTCTCACATAAAACTGCCCCCACCATTCCTGTGCTCAGATCTGAAGGTGCTTAATGCTTGACAAGAGACCTCTAAATGGCTTTGACGTGTACAAGATTATGACTATTACTTGTCCTCTTCTAATGATTTTTTAAGAGCCAGAAATTTCAACAGGTTAATTTCCTAAATTAAACATCAGTTATTTTTACCCAAATTATTTTGTCCATTGGATTTTTTCCTTCTAAATCCACTTGACCTAAGGCTTCAGGGAAGTAAATTTAGGAATTTTAGGAAACTATGATTTTGGCAAAATACAGAAGTTCTTTAGATATTATTGAGCAAGTATATGAAATTATTAGCGTTCATGAAAACAATCTTTCATTGGAAACAAGACAAACAGAGCTAAATGACTTTTATTCAAGTTTTCAATTTTTAGAGAAGAAACGAAGAATGCTAACTTGGGAATCTTTCTAAAAAGGGATGGGGGTACAGAAGAAACATTGTGAATTCAGGAATGGGAGTTGTAGTTGGAGTAAATGTCTCCTAAAAGTTGTTTTTCCACTGAATTTGAATATAGAAATAGTTTCAAATTGATTGTATATTAAAAAATGTTAAGTAGAACATTATTTTCACAGTTTGCAGAATAAATTTAGACATACTAATATAGACATCTAAGATATATTGCAAAGCTCCTTTTTTTTTGTTTTTTACTGTAGATTATTTTGAATGAGGGGACAAGTTAGTAAATAAAATCACAAATTACAACTTTATAGTCATTCTAAATTGATGTCTGTGATTGTCTGGTCCATATAAGCTCTACATATTTTAAGTGAGTATATTTTACTGTAATTACATATTTCTCCCGAATGTATCCTAAAACTATATTTAAAATTAAAACCCCAAATTCTAAAATATATCTTCGCTAATTTCTTCAGTAATGTAGCTGGCTTTATTTCGACATTTGAGTAACTCATTTGTAGTAACAAAAATCTTATCAAAATATTGTTTTCAGATTGTCATTGCTGGTCCTGTCAATTTATTTTAAAAAATGTTCATTCAGAGTTTCAAAGGTGGTGACTCAAATAATATCATGTTTACCAAACTAGTACATAGAAAGTCTTGAATAGATGCACTTGCGGGCAGGGGCCTAGCCATTCATTCTCTGTCTGAAGCTCAGAAAGTAGATGCCTTTAAGAAAGATTCTGTTAACACATTCTCTTGTTAACTGTAATTATTCGCTTAATTTTTCTGCCTTGATTTGTGTCTTCCAGAAAAATAATAGTGTTTCAAAAGTTTGTACAAATATACTTAAATTTAATTTTGCATGAGGAACTCAGTCTCCCTGTTTTACCAGATACTATTATTTCCCATCAAAACATAGTCTGATTTAAACCTCCAGTCGCTATTCTTCACAGTAGTTCCCTTTAACGTGTTACTTGATCCTCTAAAATCACTGATCCCACAGGTCATGGGGTAGGTGTGATTTCCTCTCCAGAGCCTGTCATTCTATTAGGAGAACTTTTAAGTTTAATTTCATTAATTGTGGTTTAAGGCACAGAAAAGACTAATACCTTACTTTTTCCTTATCTCTTCCTTTTTCTGCCTGCCCTCAAACAAGTTTGAGTGTGTGTGTTTTCAGTAATCTACCTTATAAATACTACAGAACACCCTGTTCTCCTGAAGGCACCACTGAAGCATCCAGACCTGACAGCACAGAGCTGCCATTATCATGGGACATGTTTATGAAGTAAAACAAGGTGATTTGCATTAGCATGTGCCTTTTGTTGAACTTTTTAAATGTAGCCAGGTTCAATTTAAATAAGTTAATCTTACTGACTTTTAATTTAGACACAACTGGATCTTAAAATGCCTTTTATCACGTAAAGTCAAGTTTGTTCTCCATATTGTAGTGTTTGAAAAGTTTATTCAAATGATCAGGTGCCCAGTGCAAAGGAGGGTGCTCCTCCCAGTGAAAAGCTTAACCAGATTGCCTAAAATGATAGACAGGGAATCTTGGCACCAGAATCGGGAAGAGGTAAAAAGAACATATGTGAAGGATTGGAATATGTTCAAGAAAAGAATTTAAAAGGAAAGGGGCATAGAATTCTTGGAATGATTTACAGGAAAGCTTACCGGAGGACAATCACCAGATCCAAGCCTTTCCGTTTGCTCCCTTTGCACTTGAAAAAAAAAAAAACTATGGAAGCTGTGCTCATAGGACTTACTAGGTAATTTGTGATAAAGCTACCGGAGGGAAGAAAGTGAGAATTTCATCTAAAGCAATGCTGGGGCACTTGAACAATTCACGGTCACCACAGACAGGCTCAGGAGCCTGGAACCAGCATCCAGCACACTTATTTGACAGTTTGGGCCAAATGTATTTGAAGTATTTGAGAAGATGTCCCTAAAATATGATATTATGGGCATTTCTGCATTTAAGATGAGCTAAACTTTAGAATAAAGAAAACACCTATATAACCCCACATTTGACTCTCCTGTATTCATCAGCTCCACACGACATTTCCCATGACTTAAGCAAAAATCTAGTAAAGAAGATCTGGAGTAGAATACAGTAGGTTAATGGCCATGTCTCCATAGCCAAATTGCAGCTAAAAAAACAGCATGACTCAGGTCTGATTTACCAGGAAGAATTGTTCTATCTTTCCTTTTTTTCCTTCCCTCCCTCCCTCTCTTGCAATTTATTTACCTATCCATAAATTCTGTTGTGAGCCATGTTAAATCTTGAGGAAGAACAGGTTTAAGGGTCGCCGTTAATATTTGCCCGCAAAGGCCAAACCTAGCATTTCTATGGCAGTATAATGTAGGCTAGAAGAAGATAGGATCTGCTTAATTAGGGTATATGCTCCCTAAAGATTCATGAATCAAATTAGCACCTTGAATTGGACTCTACAGTTAGAGCATTTGGCTACTTGTTTCTTAGTAGCCAGATTGTTAGACAACGAATGCCGAAAGTTTCTTTTCTTATTGAGGATCCGAGATGTTATTGGTCTAAAAAACATCCTGGGGTCTTAAAGGATTTTAGCAAGATTTTGGCAGGCAGAGACTGGATGGGGGACCACATTTCCAGCAGAGGGAATGGCACAGGCAAGGAAAGCACAGCAGCAGAAGAGCTAGGGGCAGGCTCTGAGAATTGTAAGGAACTTAATCAAGAGTGCAGGAGAAAAATGTCGTTGCATCTCAGAGAGGAACCGCAGACTGGAGCAGGTTGGCTTTTATTCCATCAACACTGGGGAGACACTGAGTAGAAATTTAAGGTAATTTGAGCTATGTTTTCAGATTATTCTGGCCATGGTGTACACGATGCATATAAGGTAAATCTGGAAGGAAGCAGACAAGTTACCAAAAAGTATGTGGTCCAGGCCCGAGATGATTTGGGTCTTAACTAGGATGCTTGTGGAGGGCATTAGAGTTCAATAGAATCTATAGAATTTAACCACCATGTTTTAAAGGAATAAGGTTAAATTGAGATTTCTAGCCTTCAGCACTAGGAGGGGTACCCTTAGTAGAAAAAGGGGAAATCAGAAGCAGTTGGGAGAGTTGGGGGCGGTGGATGATAAAGATGAGTTCCATTTTAGTGAACATTCACTCTGTTTTGTTTGGTGTCTAAGAGACTTAGGCTTGATTAGATGTTTTATATTTGAAAAGTATATTTGGGGGTCTGAGGCTAGACTAGAACAATGCTATATTGTTCACATGTCTCAAACTCTTTTACATTTGGATGGAAATTTGGGGGATTGGTGATACTTGTGGGGAAGTTAAAATTATTAGGTAGAAGAAATTTTGGTTTTAGCCGGGATTTTTAAATTTTTGTATTTTTATGGGCTTCCTTTATTCAGTAACCTTTATATAAATTGCACTTAAGACCATCAGAGAAACACAGATAATATGAAAATTGAATTTGTTTTTAACTTGAAAATGAGACCTGTGGTTTCTGTCCCCAATGATTATTGAAACGGTAAGTAACTCTATAATGTGCCTGGATGTACCATTTAAGTATCATTTTGAAATGATTTCTAAAGGCCTTTAAGGCCCTTCCCAATGACCTCCATTTTTGTTTCAGTGTGTTGATTCTCCTCTTTTTTGTTTCATGGCTTCATTGTGAAAAACAAAACAAAAAATCACGAATACATAATGCTTTTGTCATCCATCGTCATGGACTAGTTACGATGTTTGGTTCATGGTCCATAAGGTAACCTTGACTAGAAGACTTTTTCACTGAACAGTGAGCTTATTTGAGGGCGGAGTCAGTCTTGAACTTTCTAATAAGATTCACTGAGATACTTGAGAATCTAATATGCTTACCTAGAAACTTAAGTGATAGCATATTTTAAAATAGCATTTACTTAGTATCACTGCTTTTGTTGCCTCCAAGAACCAGAACACATATCCATGTAGTAAAAACTCAGTTGAGTAACTTAAGATTTTTTTTCTTTAATAAAAGATTAAGAGGAAGAAGTCAGAATTATAACTACCAAATATTCATTTAGCAAACATTTATTAATTTTCCGACATGTGCAAGGCATAGAACTAGCCACTGGAGATGTAAAGCCGAGTGAGTCATAGACAGGCCCTGCTATCAAGAAAGTACAGACATATGAAACAAAAACTTTAGGAAGGTCTTTATTCAGTGGGACACCTAAAAAAGAGAATGGTTCTGTTTGAGGGTATGTCTGAGAAGCAGTGTCTGCTTCTTCACCTCCCATCCTCTGTTCAGGCCATCGGGTTGGGTCACCACATTGCTAAGATGGCACGTAACTAGGTCACTTTTTACCAGTCCAGTGGTCACCTTTTTGTCACTATCTTACCTGACTTCAGCAGCATTCCCTCCTGTTATAAACAACTTCCCTGGTCTTCTGCCTGCCCCCTCTCCCCCATTCTTTCCGTTTCTTCTGTTGACTGGCTTCTGAATGCTAGAGATCCTGGTTCCCTTCTCTTTTTCCCTCCCCGTGTTCATCTAATCCTATGGATTTAAATGCCATCCATAGGTTGCTGACTTCCAAATATTTATCTCCAGCTCTGACTGACCTTCCTCCAACTCCAGGCGTCTATTCCCAACACCTCATCTCATCAGTTTTATAGGTATCTCAAAAAAAAAAAAAAGCCACCATTATCTGTCTTGAGGACCACCGTCAATGGACTTCCAGCTAGCCTCCAAGCTTTCCCTCTTCTCTGCATAATTCATTCTCCACACAGCAGCCAGAGTGAGCTTTTTAAAACATTAAGTATAATCATGTAGTTTCCTGGTTTCAAGCTTTCTAAAGGATCTCTTCGTAAAAGAGTTTTTGATGTTCATTTTATCAATTTCTAGTATTTTAAAAATACTCTAGTATTTTTAAAAATAATCTAGTATTTTTAAAAATAATTTCCATCTTTCAATCCAAGCTTATTTTACCTTACCATTTCTCCTTACATTTCTGCTCTAGAGATCATGATCTGAAGGAACCAGTCTTCATTTACATTTGTAGTCAGATTTGACATGTAAGCTTACCCATTTATATAAAGCTCACATGAAGCTCTCTTGAAAAATATGATGGGATATTATGCTTCAAGTATTGTTGGTTTAACAGTAACTAACTTTTTAGCTTGTTCAGTTTAGATTTTTGCCTTCCATGTTCCTTTAAGAGCTATTTGAAATAGTAAGATTTAAAACAACAATAATATTTTTTAAAAGTTTGGCCTGCATCAGATAGCTACAGTTTGCCAGAAGCTATCTTTCAAAACAAGGACTGTGTTCAATAGATTAGGTTTTTGACCTCTTCTCACTACTGTTTTGGCCATCCCTTTTATATTTCACTCTTTTTTATGGTATAATGGCTAGAAAGAAATTATTCTTTATTCCATGTGCTCTTTAATCTGGTTCTTCCAAATCTGCAGAGAAGGAGTTTCTTCTACAGGTAAGGTTGGATTGACTCACAAAGCAAAATACTAGATTTTGTGAAGCTTAATGACTTTTTTTTTCCATCTTATAAAAGATTGGAGGCAATGAAGGAGACACCCTTTATTAAGGCAGCTTTGGATTATCTCTAAACTTCATTCATGCTGTCATTCTAAACATATGACCAGTTTATGATAAGAGCTGAGTATATTTGATTTCTTCAGGGTTAACAGTCTGATTTCCTGTGCTGTTTCCTGCTTTAGCTCCAATTTTCTTTCTTCCTCTTATTTCCCTGCCTAGATTATTTTTATTACAGTGGTTAAAGTATAATTATTAGGTAGTCTTTGGTCTCTCTATCAGGAGATGTTTTAAAGAACAGAATAAAATGACTTTTTAAAAGTCATAACTAGAAGTTAATAAAATGGTATAATGCCTCCTATAGTACCTTAGGAAAGAAAGATAATCTATCATATACGAATCATATACAAATTGTATACCAAGGAAAATCATAAACACTTTACTATTTACTTGCACAGGTGAAAACAAATTCAAGTGCCTGTTTTAAGCTGTAGTGCAAAACCAGAAAAAGTCATCCCCCAAAAAACTCCCAATTCTTAATTCTCTAGCTTTCAAATGTTTCACATTTTATATAATTATTGTTAAGAAGGGACAGATGAGGCGACCGTGTTTCCCCGAAAATAAGACCTAACCGGAAAATAAGCCCTAGCATGATTTTTCAGGGGGACATCCCCTGAACATAAGTCCTAATGTGTCTTTTGGAGCACAACTTAATATAACACCAGGTCTTATTTTCGGGGAAACACGGTAGCTGTATAAAATGGTGGGTAAGAACACAGTTCTTAAAGTGAGACAGGCCAGGGTTGTAGTCCAAGGTCACTTATTAGCTATGTAACGTTAGGTAATTCATAGGATTTACCTTAGTATTGGAAATAATAGTATCTACTCCACAAGGGTGTTCTGAGAATTCCCAGAGGTGATAGTAAAAATCATTATAGTGCCTGAGGCATTGTAAGCACTCAATAAATAGTAACCAGTTAGTTATAATTATTTCTTAAAACAATTCCTCTTAAAGCAGTCACCTGACCTACCACCATTTATAGAACATTTTCTGGTTTTGACAAAGTTCCAAAATTATATTTGACTTTGGAATTTTTTTTTTTGGGGGGGGCGCTACTTTATCATAATTTATGACACAGCTTAGGTATTCAGATAAATATCAAGTATTTAATAAATGCCTTTTGGTTAATTTTAAGTAATTCAAGAATTCTTGAATTTAATTCAGTAATAATTCAAGAGTTAATTTTGAGTTAAATTTGCGTTAAGTCAAAGTTCCATAATGGGTTCAGAAGGGAAGCATAAGGCATTTCAAGTATATCTGTCAGCTTAGGGAATGAAGTTAGAAGGATCTCTATAATATGTTTCTTAGAGAAATCACTCTTTTCTAGGCTCAGGATGCTATTCCTTATGTTTATATATTCACAAAAACCAATGGAGTAAAAGTAACCATAGATTTGATTTATCCACATGGATAAGCAATATGTAAATAATCAAGCGATGGTTATAACTTTTATAGGATAAGTAACTTTCTTTTATTCAACTTCAGATAAACCTGAGCTTTTCTTTCTCTCCAACTCTAAAAGAATCATGTCAGAAATTAATATTACTCTGTAAAATTAATATTACTTAGTAAATTATGTGTTACTTTTATAGTCCTGATATATTGTGAGGAATACTCCCAGGAAATAATGTGCGTAGATTTCTTTGGTCATAGAGCAATTTTTGTTGCAGTAGAATTGGCTTGTAACAGGTGTCTAATGACAGGTGTCAAGAGTATAACCAAACTTTTGAGCATTTTAGTATTGCTTGCACTTTTATTCTGTGCTTAAGAATGCCTTACATTTCCTATGAGATATAGAGGGTTAATTCTAGGAGCTCTAAAAACAGGGAAAGGACTAAGAGTTTAACAGAGTCTTTTGACTGCAAAACATCACCTTTATCAGGTTGTTGAAACATTTGTCAAAGGGAGTTTCCCTAGTCAGTCCAATCTGTATTGTTTCCTGGCTGGACGAATATGCCAAGCCAGACAATCTTTCTTAGATTATAGCTCAACTACTATTCAGTTAAACCCTAGAGTTACTTGATTTTTAAAAGAGCTACTTGGTGCAAATATTTAATTAAAGCTGAAAATCAAACGCTGAAGCCCTATTGAAACTCATTTATAGTGGGAATGTACTTAGTAAGTTAAACATTATTTTAAAACATGCCGTGTAGTATTTGGCCACCTATAATTACATTATCTTTTAAAATTGAATTGCATTTTAAAAATATACAATGAGTTCAGGTCATGTTTATGCAGTGAAACTTAGGCTTAAAAACATTTAGACAAAAAGCTAACATGCGTGAGACATTTGTTTAAAATAGTATTGACTTTTAGAACCTATTATTCGTGGGAGCTATCCCATTAGCACAGATGCATAATAAGTGGTTTAGAGTTCTAGCTGTCTCCTTTTGCATTTTTTAAAAAACATTCAAGAACTATAACCTAGTAAAATCTTATCTAAAATTGGGATTAAATCAATAAAGCACTTAAGGTTCTCCTAGTATTGTTTAAGATGTCAGACTTCTTAAAGGAGTTTTGCAGTAACAGTGATCTTAGTTTGTCCCGTTTGGATGAGCACCCACAACTATTCCATAGGTGAGAGTTTTATTATTTTTTTAAAAGAAAAACGCTAACGCCAATATTTATATACGTTCCTTTATTATGCATGGTTTTTATAGCAAAACCAAAATATTTTTAATCAGAAACTGAATTTTGGAAATTGTAATGATTGTATGAAATTCATTTGCCTTGGAAACAAACTGCCAGAAGAATTGAATGAGCATTTAAGGACTTTGAAATGTTCCGCCCTAGGAAGTAACCTGCTACAGAGGCAAGGGAAGGGAAGGGTCCTGTACTTGGGATTCAGAGGGCTGGATCTGAGGTCCAGCTCTGCTAATCAACAGTGTGGTGATCCTGACCAACGCAGTTTACTTGCTGAAGACTCGTTCCTGTCCCTGTGAAATGGGGGCGAAGGACGCCTTCCTACCACCCAGGACTGGTGTCAGGAGGCTCACTTGAGAAAACGAGTATAAAAATGCTCTGTGCATTACAAAACTATGTAAACATTTTTGTTAAGAAATCAAGCAATACAGAGAAAACTATAAGCAGGTATGGTTAAGTTCTAAATTCAGGTGATGAGACAAAAACTGGATAAAGTGAAAATTATTCTTCAAAGTTTCTAAATTGATGTAAAACATAGTTGTACTGTTTTGTCTATACAACACAGCAATCTGTAAATTATATAAGGTACATAGTGTGTACCACATATATAAAGAGAACATGGCCAGATCATTTTATAATACTTTTCTGTAGCTGAGCATAATGTAGATAAATACTTGTAAGTTAAATATGTGTTAGACTTTTCTGTATCGTAACAACTAAGAGTAAAACAACCTATGAAAAAATACACCCCAATGTGGTAGAATTATGACACGGGCATCTGGAAAAACAGTAGCTAACAGGAGTTAACGCCAAGTGGGCACAGTTCAGACTTAGCAAAATGGTGGCAGTTGTGTTTTGTTTGGACTGGAAAAGGTTTAACATTTTAAAATTTGAGTCCTTTCTAGGTTGGGCATTCCTTCTCCAGGTACTTGCCATCCTAGTTGCTTTGTCCCGCCTCTCACGTTTACCTGCCTTGCGTCCTTAACCACACTGAGTCTTTGATTCCTGATTTATCCAAAGGAAGGCCTAGCTGAGGAAATTAAACTTGAATGTCAAGTAAATGATTAGCATGGGTAGGCAAAATGTGTTTGGGAAGGTGTGCCAGGTTGAAGGAACAGGAAGGCAGTAGAAGAGAATGTTTCCAGAACAAACAAACAAACAACAAAGGTTAACATGGCTGAGCCACAGTTGGGAGGAAGTGGAAAATGAATTGGTTGGTCCTGTAGATGGAGGGTCTGGTTTCTATGTGGAGGAGTTTGCTTTGCTTTGATGAAACCCCCTGCAGGCTGTGTAACATGCCAAGAGTGGCCTCTGAGAGCTGCTGCTAGCTCTTTGAATGATGAGCAGCATTTGGAAGGAATTGAAAGAAGGAAGGAAGGCCTTTATCTAGGTGCTTAGTGATAGGGGCTTTCAAAGTAGAGTCTAAGAGCTTAATTTGACGGACTCTGGGGCTGACTGGTGAGAAGTAATGATTGGGAGCCCCCGAGCCACCTTTGCTTCATTTTTCTTTGGTTCATGGTAGTCAAGCTTTCAGCACATTTTCTCTCTCTTCCTTAGGAATGTCTGCTCACTAGCACCAACTCCTGTTGGCTCCAGATGAAGTCATACTAATTGAATTTAAGCCTTTATCACCAGAGTATTTCTAAATAAAACGTCCCCTGGAGCTGATCTCTAAACCTTTTCCTCGCCCCAATCCATGCCTCTCCATCTTTCTTGCACATGACTGAAAGAGCTGCTTTCCCTGAAACACTTCTTTCAGCAACTCACTTTCTTATCCCCAAAAGTAAGCGAGCCTCCAATTGTTTATTGCGTAAAAAGTCAAAACTTAAAGGTCCTCCCTGAGGGGGGAATGGAGGGGATTAGGGTAGGGTCATTTCACGGGGTGATAAACCTTTTGAAATCCCCAAGGCCTGAAATTTAAATTACTGTCTTCTTTATTCTGTAGTGGATAGAAGCTAAAACTGAAGACAAATTTTGAGGTCACGGAAAGATTAGGCAGGATCTCCAGGTCCAATTCTGATCCTTTGTGTAGTATTTCAAGCGTGAAAGAACTCTATACACAAAAAGACCTGCCCTCTGCCCACATGGTACCCATTCCTGTCTCTTTTGTTCAGGGTACTCTCTCCCCCTGGAGTTTGTCTTTTCTGAATTGCTACCCAAGATCCATCTTTTCCATTAAACCTTTTTGGCTTTTCTAGTATCTCTTCTAACCCGTAGTCGTCTTCTTACTGCACCTCCCGGGAGTACGTGGCTGAGTATTGTATCGTTCTCTAATGTCCCCACTAAAACGTGAACTCTCTGGAATGAAGGATTAGCCTCCCACATGCTTGAATCCCGCGTAGCAGCTGTGTGTGGAGCACGCAGGTTGTAGAAGAAAAGCAGCGTGACAAAATAGGGTTGAGTCCTGGGTTCTGTTCTCTGCTTAGTTATTAATGGGACACATTGCCTATGGTGGGGGCGGGGAGGGGGGGCGTTAACTATATTATTGCTGGATTCAGAAGAATGTGATTCTAGTGGCCTGTAATTGACTAACAGAATATGATAGGCATGGGAGGAGAAGAGACTATAAATTAAATGTAAGGTTCGTAGCCCAGAGAACCAAAAAGAGAAGTACTCTTGCCGGAAAAGTAGGAAAGAAGTGCCAGTTTGGGGGGTGGGGTGGATTTAGTGTTTGCCAGTTTTGCTGTCACTGAGAAGCTCTAATGCACAGTGTTTTAGGCAGTGATAAGTGGCAAGTTGTGGAGAACAGCAAGGTGAGAAAGGGAAGAGATGCAGCGTCATCACCAGATAGGCAAGATGAGCCTCTAGGAGGGAGTGGGTCTTAGAAAGGGGAAAGGGAACAGCACTAGCTTTTGAAATGAAAGGCATGGGAGGGCTGGTGTCTCTGTGTAAAGGGAAGTGGTGATATCCAATGGACCAGTGAGCCATTTGAAAATTGAGAAAAGTTAGTGTTTGTTTCACCAAGAAGAATTAATGAACTTGGTAGAGAATTTCAAATTCCATTGTGGAGCTGAAGACAGCTCCTGGGTTTCCAGGAGTAAGGGAGGAAAGTGTAACTAGCCTCTGAGATGTACAGTGTTTGTGATTTGAAGGGAGAGCCAGGAGGTGTGAAATCCGGAGCCTGGACCTGTTACCCCAACGGTAGGGCCACTAACTTACAGGAACAGGGGCTCCCCTGGGCTTCTGCAGGCACGTTGCCATTATTTCAGGAAGAAGTTTAGCTGTGGCAGGTAGTTTGGGTGGGGTTTTCTCTCTCTAAGGAAATTCAAGTTAGCGTTAATCTATATTTTATATTTTCATAAAATACCATGAATTAGAATGAATCACTATTAAAAATTATTTTTAAATTTCCAGCATTACCTTTCTATGTTCCCTTTTTTTTTGAGGTACACATTATTAGTATGTATTTCCTGTCTCCATGCATTTTAAATACAATTGCAGTTTCAATTTGTCTTTTTAATTTGTGTTTGTTCACATAATCACATTGTTTTTTACAGTGAATTAGATTCTTCAAATCCTATCGTAGGAGAGAAATCCAGGAATGTGACCGTGTACTCTTATCTAGATGCTAATGTCGTGCTTATCTAGATGCTAATGTCGTGCGCTCTTTCTCAAAACTGATGCACGATTATGCATTTCTGTTTCTTATGCTGGATAACAATTTAAACCTTACTTAAGCTTCAGGAAAAAAAACATAACTGTTGTATTATATTGAAACTTAAAATTTTCCTGGTTTGCAAAGTTTTCTTAACATTATACTGTCTTCCCTTTTTTAAAAACCCACTTCAAGAAACGAGTTTATTAGGAGTAAGTACTTGGAGTCTGCCGATAAGTCTGAAGTTAAAAATGGTCATTTTAGGGTGTCGAAACAATGATAATAGTATCTGTTGTGTTTTCTCCAAAAGGATGTTTATCCATTTATATAAATAAATAATAAAATGATTTATGCTACCACTTGATTTTATATTCAGGTGATCTATCTTTTAGAGACGTTCTCTTCCTTTCCTGATTTCTCTTTAGTTAATTGTAATCCTGATTAATACACCTTTAAGTCTGCAGAGAAGTTTTGGGAGGTAACTAGAAGTAGTAGGTAATGTGCAGTGTCTGAAGGGACGGAGGGGTACAGGGGTGCCTATCTATTTTTATTGGAGGTAGAGATGAGACCAGAAACCACTGTTTCTGTTTTTGCACCTTGGATTTGGATATAAGGGTGTGAAGGATAGTTTACAGGCTGATGCATTATTATTAATTGTTACCCAAATCTGATTTCTCCATGAATTTCTGTTAGCGATTTGGAAAAGCGTTTCCTTAGAAAACCATGCCTATTGACTTTGGATACAGGAAGCCAGCCATGCCTGAGACTATGGTAGATATTTACAATTATAGCTTCTAAATATACAAATCTATGATAAAATATTAAAGCTATGAGAGCTCATACTAAAACAAAACACAGTTCTAAAAATTATATTCTCCTGGTGAGAATCTTGTGAGAAACTTTTTGACCCTCAACTGAAAATTAATCTCCGGTAAAATGTGAGAAAATGGAAACCACAGTTCACTCTCAAATACTTTAATTTTATATTTCTTTAAGTTTTAAGTATTTCTTTAATTTTACATTTCTGGCATCTTGCTAAGAGTTTTGCAGGTTCTTCCAATTATCTCTTCCCTGTCCCTACCCCTTTTAAAAACATATGAAAAAACTAAACAAGAGTATGTTTTTTCAATGTAAAATCGAATTAGTATACTAATCATTTGTTGCCAAATCATGTCATTTTCAAAACCCTGATTAGCTATACTGCCAAAAGATACTTTTGATTTGCGTGATGCAGAGAAATGCAACTCTGTTCCTCAAGGCGTCTTAATATAATGACATGTAAACCTACGTATGTAATGAAAAGATACTTTCACAAACTATAGCACTGACCACTTGCACAAATTTAAAGTTTAAATATGTCATTCTGTCTCACAGTAACCAAGTTTGACCTGTTTGTTTCTTATGTTTCTTTTAACAGAATGTAATTCCTTTTCGACCTTCAATTCAGTTCCAAGGTCTCCAAGGGGTGAGTACTCTTACTGATTTAGCAAGAAAATTGATTTTTCTTACACACATATTTAACTCTTAAAATTTGTTTTCACTTGTGCCTCTTAATATACTGTCGCTCATTTTGTGAACTTTCTGACTAAACATAAATTTCTGGAACTTTTAAGATGCTTGAATTCTCTTCTTGATTTATTTAAAAAATAATTCAGATATACTTGAGGGTCCTTTTTTCCAAAACATAGGTAATTGCATTTTTTTAGTCTTTTTATTGAAGTATAACATAGTTCAAAGTACTATGGGAATATGTTTTGTTTACCACAGTTAAGTCATAAGGAATTACTAATGTCAGGAAAGTTGTGATTCTGTGATTGTTGTTTCTGTTAAACTTTTGCTACCTGTTGACTTAATTTCTTTGATTGTACATACTAGGCAATTAAATGTATAAATAGAAAATTGAGTTTCCAGTATACAGAATAAAAAAAAATATTATGTCTATTTTATTGCTGCATTTAAAAACATAATACATGATAATTCCTAATAAGACACACCTATGAATTTTGTTTATAATAGATGATAAGCTTTACAGTAATGTCAGTATTATTTATTACTATTAATATTAATAAATAGACTCATTCCTTCACTGAAATTAGTGTGCATTTCTGAATATGTCTCTATGCATGTTATAGTATGGAGAGTTGGAATATCTGTAAATGGATTTTAAAGCTATAAAGACAAGCTGAGGGTGAAGATTATACTTGTCCTTACTCTAAATCTACATACTTGTGACTTTGTATGTTACAAAATGCAAAAATTCAATGTAAATAAATACAGTGTTTCTAAACGTTATAACTTGAAAACATTTCAAGAGTCAAGAGATTAATTATTATTCAATATCAACTAGGAGTACTTGTAAATCTGTGTAATACTCACTTGAAGGAGATGTTTGTGTGTGGATGACAGAGCTTTTCTACGTGATAGCTCTACAACGAAGGCCTTTTCTTCTATCCCAGTTCCTGAGGGTTCCTGAGTGGGATCCTAATTGGAACACGCATTCTCCTGAATTTTTTTTTTAAAGCTGTTTAGGTAGTCTTTAGCTCATGCTGATTCTGTCTGTATTAGTTTCAGTTGTTTACTTAAGGCTTCTTGAGTTTTCTGGAAAATTTTAATGGCATTAATAATATCTGAAGGGATGTTCCAGAGACGGGCCTAAGTCCCTGAGCCCTGGAGGGCTCCATGGATTCAGTAAAGGCTTGTCTGGGAGGAGAGGACAAGACCTAGGAGAGGAGAGTCAGCTTGGAGCTGCTTTTCCCTCACTAGCAGCTGCCACCTTGTTTGGACTCTGCTTCTTCCCTTAAATTCTCTCTTTCTCCCAGTTGGGACATGGAGGGTAGGGCAATGCAAGTGAAGGACATTTTCTTAGGGGTTCTTAGGAAGCACCAGATTGAACTGAATAATGAGGAACCAACATGTGCAGGCTTTCAAACTCTTGATTCTACACATGCAGCTTTTAGCAGTCTTAAAAGGAATATGATCAAATACATGGTGATGGAAAGAGAACTGACTCTGGGTGGTGAACAAACAATGTCATATATAGATGATGTATTACAGAATTGTACACCTGAAATCTTTATAACTTTACTAACAATTGTCACCCCAATAAACTTTAATTTAAAAAAAAAAAAAAGGAATATGGTTTTCTCTGTCATACCAGTTTCCCCCAGGCCGTAGGCACCATTGCAAAGCAGGCAGTTTATATTTGAGACCTTGGACATCCTTTTCTGAATTCTCCTACCTACTTCCCCCAAGCTTTCCTGTCTCATGTGTCCAAGCTTCCCTTCTTTATCTTTGCAAGCTCTATTCTCTTTTCCTACTCCATTCTTGCCTGAGTATAGTTCACTGTTAAAAGTAACTTAAATATAAATGACTGACAGCTTTAAAATCTTAATGGGTATTTGAATTTTAACAGATAAGCTTTTTAACGCAAATGTTATTGGATTTAGTAGAGGAGAAAGTGGAGCGGTGGGTGGGAAGGAAGCTGCGGACTGAGGGCTATGGAATACTTGGCCCTACCTTGCTTACTTTGGGTTCTGTCTCCTTGACCCCCACCCCCACCGCAGTCCCTTTTTTATTATTCTAACTGGGAACAAAATATATGGACTCAGCATTGTTTCAGAGCCTGCAGCTGCATTCCATCCACCCCTCCCCCTTTCTCTTTGCCGAGCTCTCTCTCACCAGCCCTTTGGGACTTAGTAAAAACAAAGAGTCATTACAAGGGAGAGAGTGGGTTGGCACAGCTCACAGGGAATATGCAGAGCCCCAAATGTGAGGGTCTTCTGTACAGTGCTCCTCTGTTTTCTCGAGAGCCATGAGAGTTTAACAGTGCCTGTGCTGATAGCTTCAGAAACCCTGAAGAAGTATGCTTACAGAGGTTTCCTATGTGGAAAATGTGTAGGACTTTAAAATGGAAGGTTTAAATTTAGACTTTCCACAAAAGATACTTTTTCTTACTGAGAACTTTAGTCGTCTTTTAATACAGTGTTTCAGAAACTATGGAAGTTTTCCTAGAAAGGATTTGGTAAGTCTAACAAAATTTACAGTTTTTACATCAAAAGTGATTGAAAATATATAATTACCATGCTAAGGTCATATGTAGACATATTTGAAGTATAACGGAAGTATTATTAAAACATCATTTTGAAAGTAAACATTTAGTATTAAAATTATATCCCATTTCCCTGATGCTAAGCAATGCATGGTTATACTGTTCCTTGTTACTAATTATAGGATTTTCCCCTCAGTAATGTCTTTAGAAGGTCAGAATTTGGGTCTTGGCAGGTTAGCTTTTAAGCATATTAACTTTTGTGCCTGAACATGTTCTCTTAGGTTGAAATTTTCTTCTAAATAAATGTAGGCTGGAACATTAAATAAAGTATAACAGTATGCTGTCAAAGAGTAAAAAAAAAAAAAATTCTGAGAATCATTGATTATCTGGATTCTTATTGTCACAATTGGGCAGCAGCTTTTATGGCATAAAAAGTGTAAATTGTGTCTTTAACAATTCATCTCACCCCTTTGCCTTAGTGAAAGAAGGTGCTCAGGAAACTGAATGGTCATGGTGGCATTTGATAAAAGGATTTAGAAAGAGGAGGAAATATCAATAGGAATCCTTGGTTGTGATTTCTAAACTCATGAATATCCGGAGCTGCATAAATCAGCCAAAAAAACGCCCTGTGGGTTTTGAAGAGCAGGGCTCAACCTCACAGTTATCCTCACAGGCTCTGATCCATACCTAGGCTCCTCGTGACCGAAGGTTTCCTGGGATCATCCATTTCCATAGACCATTCTAATTGAACAGAAAAGGAAGCTGGTAAGAGTCACAGGGGCCGCAGTACTGAGGTGTGGAGGCCCAGCACTCAGAGGGAGGCGCTGGGTCATGGAGCTGGTTTCCAACAGCCACGTCTTTGTTGTCGGGGAAGCTTTACGCACATCAGAACAGTTTTGTCTCTTATATTTTAACTGGATACTGAGTATGTGGCAGGTGAAAATTTTACCAAAAAGTGTGTTCCGGTGAAGTTTTAAAAACTAAATCCTGTATTTTTATGTTTGAAAGTTTCTTGTCTAAAGACGCAGCGATTGGACTCAGAGCTGTAACCACAACTCCAGGTCTCCACCCCAGGGGACAGTCTCCCCGCTATTGCTGTACAGCGTTAACAGGAGAGGTGCTCACAGCAGGCTAACTCAGGCTTCTCAAGTAATGGCAGTTGTTGCTGATGCAGTTCTCTACTGACATAGTTGTTTTTCACAGTAAACTATACACGGGTAGCTAATCAATTGATGTGCTAGTAGGTTGATTCTGCTTGTTTCTTATTTGTTGCACATTCTTTCAGCCCTTACTAGCACCAAATACTTTGCTAAGTGCGTAGTGTACAAAGATACAGGAATGGGTAAGACATGGGATCCGCCGTGGGGCACTCAGAGTCTGCCAAACACAATCAGACTAATACTCAGAGAAGAATTAATAATGTAGGACTTACCTAGAACGCTCCACGGGGAACTTCCGCGGAAACAGGACTGTCAGGAACCAGGCTTATGTGTGTGTTTCTGATTGGTATGAATTAGCGCTTTAAACAAAGGTTTCAGAAGATGTAAAATGTTATATCCTGGTAATAGGTATGTAAAATTCCAGAAGGCCTGTTCAAATCCATGTACACACACATACACAAAAAGATAGATGTGTGGGATGTTTACAATTCAGATAAAATCTGAAATGGCAAGGATTCCCACAGGAAATAAAGGCCACATCTCTGGTTTGTGGTGGCTTTGCCGAGTGGAGTTGCCTGCAGCCCCAGGGACTCTTGGTCAGGGGCTGATTGTCCCAGGACACTGAGATGCAGTGTTAACTTTGTCATAGTAAATGGGACTCCAGACACCAGTATTAACTCAGGACTTGTTACAAGATTGTCATTCCAAAATTCTTTGTCATTTAATTGCTTACTTTAGACTCAGCAATCCCAGAGCCTTTAGAAAATAGAAGTTGGTTTTGCATATCTAATTTAGAAATTATTTTTAAGAAAAGGACTGAAAATAGAAAATATTTTCTTTAAGTACCGTGTAGTGTCTCCTGTAAAATACTAAGTCACACACACTTTTCCAAGAATAAACAAGGGACAGCCAACCAAACAAGTTTTAAATGTATGTCTTTCTAAAAGGCACAGTGACTTGAAGACTTAATCAGTATTTAAACGCTGACTTTAAAGTCTTGAATTGTGCTATAAAATGCCTGCAGTGGAGTCACTAACTCTAAAGAACAGAGGTTTGGATTTGCCTTCTCTCTCTCTCTCTGTCTCTCTCTCTCTCTCTGCCCGTCTCTCTCTTTCTCTTTAGTTTCCACATTTAGGAAAGCATTTAGAAATTTAAAAAATATATTTATTTTCTTTTGGAGGGCTGGGGAGAAGTTGGACCTGAAAAACTAAATTATATGGTCTTTGAAATTAGTAGGCAATTTCAGCCCACCTGCAAATGCTTCCTGCCGACTACCCTTCTCAAACCTACTTGATACCTGGGAAGCAAAGATAACTATCGGCTTGAAACAGCAGCAGAGATAAAAATAAATCCCCAACACTGCCATTCCATCTCAGATGATATGCCTGCGCTCTGCCTGCTTTCCCTGCTGTTTCTGGCTTGGCTGGCCCACCGGTACTGCCAACAGTTGTGTTTAGTCAGTCTGCTCAAAGGTTCCTGACTAACAGCTACCTTTATACACTCAGCTCCGACTGTAATTAATACTAGAAGGATGTTAAAATGATATCCTTTCGTAATGGTAGTCTGTTTTAATTTTTTAATATTACAGTGGTTGACATGTATAGATAACATTTTAATATTTGCATGGAGTTACGACTCCTTAACCACATGTTGATTTACTGAGGGATTAATAAAAGAGTAAATTGCCTAATTTGAAAGAAATACTAAACTTTGATATGTATCAAAGATTATAAATTATAATTTTATGTATACTGTATAACATGTAACTATACACATATATGTGAAATCTCATATTTGGCCAGAGGAATAGGCTGACATTCTGGAAACTCATATTATCTCAAGCAATAATTGAATCATAGTTTGAAGCCATTTTAAATCGACCAACTTCTTTATTTTACGTTGCCCTCACCTTTGCCCTCCTTTTCTTTCTGCGTAAGAACTAGCTGTGGGAGTTTCTAAATAAGGAGACCAGTGAGCTCAAGTCACCATGCACGACTTCACACTGTGGCCAGGTACTACCATAGGCACCAGTGACATAAAGGGGACCCAGCCCACCTCCTGCCCTGGAAGAGTGCAGGATGGTGCAGGACGGGAGAGTGACTTTCTGTGTTTGTGGTGCCTGAGAACACTATCTCCAAGTACATGCTGCCCACAGCCTCATGCAGGCGCCAGCATGAGCTGCAGGCAGGACGGGCCTCCCGAAACGTGACCAGGAACAGGAGTTGAAGGCAAAACCGTCCTGCTCTGTCCTTCACCAAACTGCGGTCACTTTGGAAAGTAGCGATTGGAACTATGATTGAAATCTGAAGCAGCCACAAATACCATAAAGTGCATTCTTAGCAGTGAGTTAAATGTACTGTCTTCATTCAGTAAGCATTTCTGAATACTCACTGTGTACCAGGCACCACAGCAGACAGTGTATAGACAGAGGTAAATAAGACCTTGCAATACCAGCTGTTGTTCCTAACTGACATCATCTATTTGTCAATAAAATCTACCATGATGGCTTTGCTTTCTTGTTTCCCACCCAAAACAGACGTGTGAAATTGAGTAATGTATGTTACAGAAATTGTCACTTTAATAGCACTTATTATTTAAGTGATAAATAATCTTTTATCATTCTGTAACACCTATGGTTCTTATAGCTAAACCAACCCTAAATTTGAACCATGACCATCATTTAAATACTCTTTAACCTCTTACTATATGTAAGATCTTATCCTAAGCATACAAGATGAGCTTATAAGAGCTTTCTTCAAAAGAAAAGTCAACATTTAAAGTAGGTAAAACAATTTAGCAGAATATGTCCCAGCCTTATATCTTATTTCAAACAGTATTTAATACACCCACACAAAAATGCTATATGTCATTAATTTCAAGGTGTGTTTCCTTCTTAGCATTGTATGTCTTTGAAATTGGAATGCATCTCGTTGTCAGTGACATCTTAGTATTGTGTTCTAGCTTGTCAGCATTTTATAATAGGCAGTGGTACATAGAATCATGACTAGTCTCATGATTGCTGGCATCTTAGATTCCATAAACTACAGCAATGTAGGCAAAGTACATAGAGAGTTCCTATGTTCTGCAGTAAGATCTTATTGAAATGGAATCTTTCCAAAAGTTTTATTTCCTGACCCTCCCCCTGACCAGCTTGCTTGTTAGCCCAATATGTTAGATAATCTGGAGAATTTACAGTGAAGGTGTATTTTTATAACCATTCTTGAATTGTGACTTAAACTTTCTGAAGGAATAAGAGTATGGAATTAAAATGTTCTCAAATTTGTTTTTAGGCTGAAAAATCTTAACTTCTAAAAGTAACCTGTTTTGAAAACATGTTTAGAAGAGAAGAGTTTTACTGACTTAAAGACTCGAAAAGCCCATCCACAGTCTTGCTTTGAAGCTAATAAATGTGCCCTTATCAGGCTAAGAATTCTCAAAACGAACTAGCCTTATAATTTGTACTATATGTAGCATAAACGCACAATTACCTATTTTATTATTTTGTATATAAATTCTAATTATTTTTCAATAATTACAGCTAAAATTAATTAAATCTTTTATGCTGAGAACCCTATATAAGCACTTTACATTTATTTTCCTCATGTAACCCGCACAGGAATGCTATAAAGCAGATACTCCCATTTTGCTGATGTGTAGACTACGGCTCTGAAGTTAAATTACGTGTTGCAGCTCACACAATTAGTGAGTGAAGGGGAGCCTGCCCTCAAATCTAGGCATCAGATTCCAGAGCCTGTTCTCTTTACTGCACGGATCCACCTGCCTATAATAGACGTTCAGGGAGCATTTTATTCATTCTCACATTCACATAAATATTTGTTGAGCACCTCCCCACCTAGCAAGGGGAAGAAGGATGGTCAGGAAGGAAGGTCTCAGAGAAGAAGTAATGTTTGAGCTGAGGTTTCAAGGATTACCGGGAGCTGGGAGATCAAAGGAGGAAAATGCTTTTTCAGCCCTATAATTCAGCACGAGCAAAGTGGAAAACAGGTGTGGCAAATGTTCCCACTTTCTTAAGGAATTTGAATTTCACCTTGGAGATCAGTGCTTCCTATTTATAAAATCTCCCTGGAGGTCTATGATGAGGTCTGGAAATCTGGGTTCACTATCATAAAGAATCTGATAAAAATAGCATATGTTTATGTACTTGTACATTCTTTTCTCAGGAGAAGGTTCCTAACTACCACCATTTTCTGAAAGGGACCTCTGACCTCCCCACTAGGGAGTAGATACAGTAGATGCTTTCAAACATGTTTAGAAACAATTCATGATAAGAAAAACATTTTATTTTGTGACACTTTACACATATCGGTGTATACATTCACATAGCTAACATGAGTTTCACGGCACAAAATTTATCCCCCATCAATGTACTCTAATATTTTCTATTCTACTTTGTTTAAAAAGAATCCTGGTCACAATCCACTAAAATAATGCCGTGAGCTTGCAAGGGTCAGAATCTATGATTTGAAAAACACTGGAGATTATCATCTACATATTAAAAAATTTTTAGCCAGGGAGTCTCATAGTCAGATTTGCATTTTAATGTGCTTATCCAGTAGCTACCTTGGCTTAGTTATTCCTTATTCATGGGAAAGCAGGAAAGAGAGGAGTCAAGGATGGCTCCATACTTATGATGAGCATTTGGTTGGATGCTGAGGCCATTATTCAAGGTATGAAATAGATGACAGAAGAGATTAAGGCAGCAGACGGGGTGTGTTTGGTGTAGGACGTGCTGTACATGAGGTGTCCAGGTAATATGCTGCACCTCATTCTATCAGGATGGAGCTGTCTAGGAGGCTTTGCCCTTTAGGGATTTGGAACAAAAGGATTTTCAAGCAGCAACTCCAAAGGACATTTTATAGGATTTAATTATACTTGGAAGTCCAGCAGTGAGAAGAAAAAAAATGTGTATTTACAGATGGAATTCTGGTATAAGCTATATTTAAAGATTGTTTTTTTTCAACTGTCAAGAATACTTAGTTGTGAACACTTCTGAATGCTGGTACTTTTAGTTACTGACATTTAGGTAATTTGAAGCTCCTTTTGCCAAATTTTGTTCATACTAATTAAGAACAATGGCAGGCTAATAGAGATAAACTGTGGCATATTGATTCAGTGGAAAAGTACACGACAGCGAAAGGCAGCGGTTTAGAGCTCTGTACAACGTGGCAGTGAAAACTCTAAGAGGGCAGATGAGTATATGTGGTGTGACATTCATTTTTATAAAGTATAATAACAGGCAGAATCCAACAATATAGTGTGTATACACACCTGTGATAAAAGCATTAAAAACAAACACACAAAAAGAAAGATAATCACAAAAGTTCGAATAGTTGTTACCTCTGGTAGAGAAAGGCAGGCAGAGGGGTAAGAGAGAGAAGCAGATGGTTGGTAGATGCATTATTGCTAATGTTCTGTTTCTTAAGTTGGGCAATGAGTTCACAGGGCTTCATTATGTCATCAAGCTTCATAACTACCAAACTGTATTTTGTAGAAACGAATATTACATAAATTAAAGTCTGTTCTCATTATGATTAACTTTAAATATAATCTGTCATCTTCAAGGGTTTAAATGAGAAAAACCAGAACATATTTCAATAGATGCCACAAAGGCATTTGATAAAAATTCAGTATTAAATCTGGATTAAAACTTTAGGTAAGTAGGGAGTAGGAAGAATTCTTCCTTAACATGATGAAAAACATCTTTGCCAAACTAATAGCCAGTTACCATACTTAATGATAAGACAATAGAAACATCCTTATTAATGTCAGCAGCAAAATCCACCTGCCCACTTATCATCTCCATAGTTTAACATTGTTCTGAGAATGCTCAGTAATGTCATGGAAAGGAAAGGAAATCAAAGCTATGGATAATAGATAAGTGGGGGCACATTTGCCAATATCTGCAGACAATCCAAGTATACCAGGTTAAAAACTTTAAAAACTTACAAGATTTCTTCAGTAAAGTGGTCTGTTTAAAAACCACTGGCCCAATAGTGAGAAGGTAGAGTGACGAGAAGTTTCTTTTTAAATGGGAGAAATAGCAAAATGTTTGTGCACTGATGTATATATATAGATGCCACACAAAAGAGATCATATGGTATTTGTCATTCTCTGTCTGACTTATTTCACTTAGCATAATGCCCTCAAGATCCATTAATGGTCTTTTATCTGTTCATCCACTGAGGGACACTTCCTTAGGTTGTTTCCATATATTGGCTATTGTAAAAAAATGCTGCTGTGAACATAGGAATACAGAGTGTTTTCAAATTAGTGTTTTCATTTCCTTTGAATAATACCCAGAAGTGGAACTGATGGATCATATGGTAGTTCTGTTTTTAATTTTTTGAGGAATCTCCATTCTGTTTTCCACTGTGACTGCACCAATTTACATTCTCACCAACAATGTACAAAGGTCCCCTTTTCGCCACATCCTTGCCAAAACTTGTCATTTCTTTTCTTTCCTTTTTTTTTTTTTTTTTTTGATACCATTCTAACAGGTGTGAGGTAATATCTCATTGTGGTTTTGATTTTCATTTTCCTGATGATT